>NC_041381.1:144372183-144375179 GCF_002162155.2 Triticum dicoccoides
AGGCCATAGGACAGGAACAATCAGAATCACAGGCTAGCTTCTAGGGTTAGCCTCTTCGATCTCATGGTAGATCAACTCTTGTAATACTCATATCATCAAGATCAATCAAGCAGGAAGTAGGGTATTACCTCCATAGAGAGGGCCCGAACCTGGGTAAACATCGTGTCCCCCGCCTCCTGTTACCATTAGCCTTAGACCCACAGTTCGGGACCCCCTACCCGAGATCCGCCGGTTTTGACACCGACAGACGTCGCGGGCGGTGACGACGGGATCGGTGCTGAAAACATAGAGCCGACGGCGGTGGTGCCGAAGAACTGAGGCACCGACGGAGCCAGGGGCAAGGTGGGAGGTTGAGGAGGGTGGCAAGCGATGCGGGGATTGACCCGGAGCTGGCGGCTCCCGAAGCGGAAGCGGTCATGGCACCGGCGGCAGCAGCCCTAGGGTTTAGGGTTTTGGTGGTGCGGCGGCGGCGGATGGAGTAGAGGACCTAGTTTAGACTCGATACCATCTTAAACGTAGGTTTTGAGAGAACTGGTTCAACCCTCTATGGGGTGGCCTATCATATATATATATATATATATATATAATAGTGTCATACAAGTTCTATATCAATATGGTATGAATTACACAATAAAGCTAAAATAGGAAGTCGAACACACCAAACTCCATGGCCCGTCTATAGCTGCTGCGCATGTTGTTTACTGGGAGAGAGGGCAAGTAGGGCCAGGGAAGCATGGAATTCTTCTTTGTTTGCAGCCTACTTGTCTCTCCTGCCATCCACTCAGGGCATATACATGGACAGCACTATTGGCAGGACCATTGCGTTGCATGCAAGCTTTTAAATCTTTCTTTATGGGCATGCAAAAGAGGACTTGTCTTTGGCTTGATGAAATACTGTTTGCAATCAGAATGCGGAAGGACCATTCGGGGGATAAAATGCATATCTTATCAGCTAGTATAATCTTAGCAAGTACAAGGTGCATATAGTTAGGGTTAATGTGTCAAGAAACTGGTGAGAAGATCAAGCAAACTGCCGGCGGTTTCTTGTTCTCCAAATTCTCTAGTCCTGTCTCACAAGCCTCCGAAATTTTTTATGACAAGCCTCCTGTCTGTACGTAGTTGCAGCACTCTAGTGCTCTCTCTATCGATGATGCTTTTGTTGCTACTGCTGCTGGTTCAAGCAGTTCCATTTTCCGCACTAATTCTGCTCGTCATATGACTTATTTTTCTCTCTTGTTTTCTGCTAAAAAAGTTCATAAGAGCAACTTCAACGGACCGACCCAAACGGACAGCGATTTTGTACGCTTTTTGTCCGTTTGGGTCGGCCGCCCGCCCAGCGTCCGCCCTCTTTTAGATACGAGTCGGCAGGGCGCCTAACGCGCCGACCCATATGTGCCAGCGTGGCTGCATGCCCCTCTATTTTTTTTGCATATTGCATAGTTTGAATCAAAATAAAATTGTTTTGAACCGAATAAAATTGCATAGTTATTACAAGCCAAATCAAAATAAAAAGGTCACACATAGTTTTGCAAAGGAATAAAAAAAGATACATCTATTGGTTGCCAACATGAGCCCATATATACTCAACCAAATCATTTTGCAGTTGCACGTGAGTTTTCTAATCACGCATGTCTTCATGAAATTCGGTGAATTGTTCAAACGTTGCCGCTACTCTATGCTCAGGCACAACATTCTCACTCTGAAACTGAAACCCTTGATCATACAGACGTTCTGGGCGCTCGTCTTCTACGATCATATTATGCATGATCACATAAGCAGTCATCACCTCCCACAGTTTCTGTCTGCTCCAGGTATTAGCAGGATACCGAACGATGCCCCATCGAGATTGCAAAACACCAAGGCACGCTCGACATCCTTCCTAGCACTCTCTTGCTCTTGGGCAAATCTTTTCCTCTTCTCTCCGACAGGGTTGGGTATTGTCTTCACAATAGTGGTCCACTGAGGATAGATACTGTCACCCAGATAGTATCCTTTGTCGTAGGTGTGACCGTTGACAGTAAAGTTCACCGGTGGGCTGTTGCCTTCGGCAAGCCTAGCAAACACCGGCGAGCGCTGAAGCACATTGATATCATTGTGTGATCCGGCCATGCCAAAGAAAGAGTGTCAGATCCAGAGATCTTGAGACGCTACGGCCTCAAGTATGATAGTGCAAGCCCTGACACTGCCCTTGCCAAGCAGAAGGGCAGTTCTTCCACTCCCAATGCATGCAGTCTATACTACGAAGCATCCCTGGGAAGCCCCTGCTGGAATTCATCGCCAACAAACGGGTTGTATCTTCAGCAGTCGGCTCTCTCAAGTACTCATGACCAAACACAGCTATAACAGCCTTGCAGAACTTATACATGGACTCTAGGCAAGTAGACTCGCTCATACGGACGTACTCGTCAATGAGATCACCGGGCACTCCATATGCAAGCATTCGGATGGCGGCAGTGCATTTCTGATAAGAGGAAAACCAATCTTGCCAATGGCATCCTCTTTACGCTCGAAATAATCATCATAGCCGACCACCCCCTCTCTAATATGGTTGAAAACATGCCTACTCATACGGAAACGGCGGCGGAATTTCTGATGTTTGAAGAACGGGTTTGTTGTATCAAAGTAGTCCTTTCAAAGAAGGAAATGCACGCTCTCTCGGTTACGATTCAACGCCAGAAGGTGGCCCGGAATGGAGCCACGGAACAATGACCGCTGGCTGTTGAGGTGGTGATGGACCAACACGACAACCAATATCTCCTCCTCGTTATCGGAGGACGAATCATCGGAGTCGCAAAGAAAATTATGAAAAAAGAACTCGTCGGCGGAGTCCATTTTGTACCTTGGCAAACTGTCGAACAACTTGCGGGCTTCGGCGAAGGAGACGGCCGGCGAAGGGAGTCGCGGCGCGAACGGACCAGCTGCTGTCCTGTCGGCGTCCGACGAGCGTGCCGGCTTCCGACGAGCGTGCCGGTGAGGATCTGCCCAGGCGGCGAGGC
>NC_041381.1:144375615-144385401 GCF_002162155.2 Triticum dicoccoides
GTCCGTGGCGGGCGACATGGGAGTGGGCGGCCTAGCTGGGCGGATGTGGAGGCCCCGGCAGCTGGCACACTCGTCAGCAAAAAAAAAGGGCGGCGGCGGCGGCGACGGAGGAGGAGGGCGAGGGTTGCTGTTGGATTGGGGAGGGCCATGTGACACAGACCAGCAGACCCCGGAGGAGGAGAGGGCGAGCGCTCGCGCGTCCGTTGCCTGTCCATGCCGACGCAAATCTGGCTCAAAAATGAACCGGAAATGGGTCGCCCGCGAACGAAAAACGGATGCCCGTCCATTTGGGTCGGCGCATTGGGCCGACTATTCTGTCCGCGCCGACTGAAACAGAAGACGGCGGACGAAATAGGTTGCTCCATTAAAGTTGCTCTAACTGAAGCAATAATCCTACCATGGCATCGAGCAAAGTTGGTGCGACACATGACTGAACCTGTATTTCCCACAATCGGTGCGGCATAACAATATATCCAACTATCTTTCTTTTATTAAGACAACAACCATTCATGCATGGCATAGTTCTCATGCAGCTAGCTAATTAGGCCAACTCCACCGCGCGATCCAAACAAATGTCCGTTTTGTCCGGATTTTGTCTATTTAGGTAGGGCAATGGAGTCGTGTCCGGGCAGTTTCTGGGATGCGGTGGCCGTGCAACCAGCACGCAGCCGCATCCCGACCACATCCTGTCCGTGTACATTTTTCTTTGAAAGCCCTTAACTTTTTTTTCATCATTCATTTTTATTACATGGAAATACATCACCAAATTTTGACTAGTAAAGCAAGCCCAAAGGAAACAAGAACCACAAGAATACATTTTAGAAGATACCCAACTTCCATAACTGCTTCCTTGAGTTGGGTTAGGGCCTTCTCGATGCACTCATTGTTGATCTGTGGAGGAGGCTCAATCTTGCATGCTTCTTTTTTCTTCGAGTTTAAAGAAATCGATGTTGCTTCCTCACACCTAGTCTCGTGTCTAGCCTCTAATGAAGCAACAAGTGCACTTGTCTCATCCCTCTATGCTAGCTAAAAGTGCACGAAAATCTACTAATCTGCGTTCTATCAATATATCGATGTACTCTTCTTCCCAGTACCAAAACTTGCATGCATTCTACACAATAAAATTAAGTTAGCACAACTAGTCAAATCTAGAGCACAAACCGAATCTAAAAAGAGCACATACCCCATCGTTTAAGCACTTGACGAACACCAATCCGGGATGTTCCGGCATTGTAGACACGCGGCGCACGACCTTCTTTGGGCAGTCGTCGCACTTAATGAGTGGCAACGGTGTGCCGACGAGCTTTTGGGCAAGCACCGAGCCCGGCCGACCGCCATTCGTGTATCTGCCGGCGGACCACCGACTGTGCAGATCCGAGCGGCTAGAGGAGGAGCCACTGCCTGCATGTGGCCTTGCGGCCCTGCCAGGGCCTTCCAGCGAGGTGCCCGGCCAGTCCATGGCGCGGCGCGGCCTCCCACAGCCGGGCGAGCTCAAGACCGACCGGATCCGTCCCAAATTCGGCCGGCGGATGCGCAAACCAGGTGGCTGTGGTTGGGTAGCTCGGCGGCGCCGAGGGGGAGGGGCTGGGAGAGCGTGCGTCCGAGCTGCACGGCTGCAATGGCAGCGGCGGCGAGGGGAAGAGTGAGGAAGAATGGAGAAGAGTGGAGGGGGGTGCGGCCGGAGGGAGGGGGGCGGATAGAAGAAGGCGCGCCCTATGCCACCGACGAGCGGGCCAGGGGAGGACACGGGCAGACGGCACGCACGTACGCGTGTTGTCCGTTTCACCCCAAAAGCAACGCAAACTTGGGCCGGGATGGATCGAAAGCGGACACAAGACGGACAAAAGTCCGTTTGCTCCCGCACGCTGGGCCGTCTGGTTCGTTCGTTTTACTCCAAACGAACGCGCGCGGACAGGATGGGGGCGATGGAGTTGGCCTTAGTCACCTTTCTTCAACCTGGAGGCTAGCTAGGTAGTGATGGAACAAGAGAACATATCAAGTTCCACTAAGAAAAAGGCTATCTAGGAAGTGCCTGCATGCATGCAGTGGGTGCTTTACACACACATTCCTCTCCTTTTTGATGTAATATATCTATCTATGGCCCCTGTGATTGATACACGACCAGAGTTATGCGTGTGCCTTAATTTGGTTGGCATGAGTATTGTCACAGTAATTCAGATGTGGAGGACAATCATACCTTAGGAGTAGCTACGATGTGATTTCACCTAGTATCTTCTAGAAACCATGCCCAGATAACTGTTGCATAGTGTCAGCAGTATGTTGAAAGGAAAGTATCACTGTTTAGTGCGACACATCATAAGGCTGATTGGACTTGTCTTCTTTATGTTGCTTTCCTTTTCTTCGTACTCTCATTTTTCTTGACGGATTGCAGGCCATCCACTTTTTGCGTTGATACCTGTGCATATAAATTTCTCCATTTTTTCACTCCCACACCCACTATGCATGATGTACGGTGCAGATCCTCTCCTTGTCCATAACACATAGCTGTTGGTGGACTAAACATGCAAATCAAAGAACTACAATAATTTCAACGATGTGACTCTTTCAGTAATGGGAAAAGGCTTATAAGTGGAGTCACATTAGTAACGTGCACTGTCAGAACCTCGCCACTGGTATTCCCCCCGATAGCTGTGGTGGATAGAAACACAGTCCCGGCGCTGAAATTTGCAAATCAGTGGTGGAAGCAAGACCATGCCCTCCACTAGTTCTCTAGACCTGGGTTAGCCGTGGGTCAACAGCACCAGTAGTGGGCGTTAACAGAATGCCCGCCACTGGTAGTTCTACCAGCAGTGGTGAGCCTGTTTATCAGCCCGTCACTTTTAAAACACTTTAGGTATTTTATGAGAATTTCCTGCATTTGGTTTTAAGATTATCGTGCGGTGTTTTTAAGACCTTGCTATTGTATGAAAATATTTTCAAAGTTTGTAGGTTTTATTTTTCGGAATTTTATGTACATATAGTTCAAATTTGATTTATGGCAAGTAAATAACTAGAAATGCATTAAATGCCATAAATATATCATATAAATCTAGAATAGTCCAAAATATGAACATGGAACTTGCACTAGTGTATATGAAATATGAAAAAGGTTTGAAGGGGAAGGTTTGAAGGGGAATGGAAGAATTCAATTTGAGTTCCCCTTCAAACCTCGACAGCTTCTCTTCAAAATCCGGTTACTTCTCGAGTGTCTCTCCAGTTTCTACAGAAGTGCATCAGGTTTTTTCTATAACTCCCTCAATTTTTTAGCACACCCTCTAGGGGTAATATCATGATACCATGCCATGTTTTATCCTTTTTAGATTTAATTTAAATCTATTTTAAATAGAAATCATTTTGCTCCTTTTAATAGCTAGGAATTTATTTAATACTTAGAATAGCAGATTAACCCAAAAAATGGCAAATGTTACCATGAACTTTATATGATGTAATTTAAACCCCACAAAAAATGGTAACAAAAATATACCCCAAAAATATTAAACCATAGGATTACAAAAAAGTGAAAAATAGCAGTGGCGTGCCCCCGAAATTACCCTCCGCTGGTAATAAACCACTGATGAGCGATAGTAACACCCTTCATTGATTGTTTTCTTTCTTGTGGCACACCCGCTTTTACACCCGCCAATGATGGTCGGGCCTAAGCGTACCCATCCCATGTGGGGACATATCCAATGCCCCCCTCCCCAATTCCCAGTCAATCCCCTTTCTTCATCCTCCCCCAATGCCTAGCACGCGGCATGCGGCACCCGCCGTCGCTTTCTCGCCCTTCGCAGGAGCCGCCATCATTGGTGTTGCGGGAGGGGTACATTCATCAATCCCAATATACCCGAGTCGTGTAGTTGCATAAGCTCTGCCCATTCATCAATCCCAATATAACCAAAGGGTCGTTTGAACTTGATATCCCATTGTTCCCCCTAATATAGCAATTAGCGACATAAACATGCGGATCAACCACCACATTAAAAAGGTAACAGGACCAAAATTTTAGTGTTATCTTAAGGCTCCAGCAGTCATGTCAAAACTTGATGCTTTACCCATTACCCACCTGAAATTAGAACCCCATTTCAGCCCTTACTTAACTTGCTATAGGTCTTCTTCCCATAATTGACAGCATCTACATTCGTCCTCAAAATGGGCTAGGAAGGAATTACTAGGTTGGAACAATTTCCAAATCCTCACTAGGAGGGATAAGTTAATAATTCTGCAATTGGTTATACCCATAGCCCCCAAAATCATTTGGCTTATAAAATTTCTCCTAGTTCATCACATGGTATTGAAGTTATTACCACATCCCTACCAAAAGAGTCTGGTCCTCACACTATCCAGATCAGAGTTAGCACCCTCCGCAAAAAGGTAGAAGCGCATTTGATATAGGGTTATTTTTTCTAAATAAGCATTAGATAAGACTGGCCTTTCTCCAGCAGAAAGGTACCTACTCTACTAAGGATCCATTCGCCTTGATACTTTTTGATCCACTCCCACCCCACATTATTCATTCCTTAATTTATGATTAGTCACAAGCATAGCTAAATAAGTAAAAGGAAACTCCCCCATTTTGCAAAAAATCACAGAAAGGACAAAGTCCAAATATTAATTAGCATATACCCTTATAGAAATTAAAATATATCCAAGTCCTTGGGGTTGTATTCATCATGTATCCATCCATGGCGTGTCACAAGCAAAGCTCATTGCCCCCTCTGGGCCTTCATCTTAGTTGAGCAAACTTGTTGAAACCCACGAGCTTGTATATGCAGTGTCTGGGAAGTCATTGATGTAGAATAGAAGACGACGGCGACCGCGTCTACATAGCTAATCGTTTCCTCTGAGAAGGAAACACCCGATAGGGCATATGGACCCCCCCCCTCCCAAGGCCGAGATTGGTGAAACTTCGTTGGACGACACTAGATTCGAAAGACCAAGACACAAAACCACGTTGTCTGCTCCACAGGACAACACGACTGAGGCAAACCTGTAGAATAAAAATCTTATTCCACATGACACATAACCTTCTGCATGACTCCTGACAATTTGAAGAAGCATTACCGAAACAAGGGTGATGCGGAGAGACTTGATGGCGGCGACATAGTCTCGCCACCACTGATTGGGGACACACTCTCAATCTAATCCTAACTCTGCCACCACCGAGCGGAAAACCTAGGGTCCTCGTTTGCTCCATTGTTGGAGCGACCGGCAAAGAGAATGGGCCCCTTGGTTTCGCTGTAGAGTATGGTAGATCACCCACCTATTGTCGTCCAGGTCGTAAGCAAGAGCAAAGAAATGATATGAGAAAGAAACATACCATCCATATGAGAGACTAGATCAAGCCTTGGATATCCATACTAGATCTTAGATCATGGCTCATGACCTTAGTCCCCCCCCCCTTTTCCAATTTAGCATGTTTCCAATGCTTTGTTTCTCCTGGCTATACCCACTAATCACTAGCACTTAAATTTTGTGGTAGTCGATCTTTATCCCATGCATGGACTCAAAGCGGTAAGAAATATTTCTAGGTGGAGGAAGCGTATTGGAGTTGAGTAAGTCCATACTCAATGAGTTGAGGCACCACCCTAGTGATTATACTGGCAACTCCAAGTGTAGCATTATTTAATATGAGAGGGAGGTCATCTACCACAAAGTTAAAAATTAAGGTAAAATCCCGGTGTCTACTACACAACCTTCTTTTTGTAGACGTTGTTGGGCCCCCAAGTGTAGAGGTTTGTAGGACAGTAGCAAATTTTGCTCAAGTGGATAACCTAAGGTTTATCAATCCATGGGAGGCGTAGTTGAAGAGGGTCTCTCTCAAACAACCCTGCAACGAAATAAGAAAGAGTCTCTTGTGTCCCCAACACACCCAATACAATGGTAAATTGTATAGGTGCACAAGTTCGGCGAAGAGAGGGTGACACAATTATAAAAACAGCAAGGTAGCAAGCGATAAAAGTGAGCGAAAATGGTATTGCAATGCTTCGAAATAAGGCCTAGGGTTCATACTTTCACCAGTGCAAATTTTCTCAGCAATGATAACATAATTAGATCATATAACAATCCCTCAACATGCAACAAAGAGTCACTCCAAAGTCACTAATAGCGGAGAACAAACGAAGAGATTATTGTAGGGTACGGAACCACCTCAAAGTTATTTTTTCCGATCAATCCATTGGGCTATTCCTATAAGTATCACAAACAGCCCTAGAGTTTGTAGTAAAATAACACCTTAAGACACACATCAACCAAAACCCTAATGTCACCTAGATACTCCAATGTTACCTCAAGTATCCGCGGGTATGATTACACGATATGCATCACACAATCTGAGATTCATCTATTCAACCAACACAAAGAACCTCAAAGAGTTCCCCAAAGTTTCTATCAGAGAGTCAAGACGAAAACGTGTGTCAACCCTTATGCATAGATTCCCAAGGTCACGGAACCCGCAAGTTGATCACCAAAACATACATCAAGTGGATCAATAGAATACCCCATTTTCACCACGGGTATCCCACACAAGACATACATCAAGTGTTCTCAAATCTTTAAAGACTCAATCCGATAAGATAACTTCAATGGGAAAACTCATTCCATTACAAGAAGTCAAGAAGGTAGAGGGGAAGAAACATCATAAGATCCCATTATAATAGCAAGGCTCGCGGTACATCAAGATTGTGCCAAATCAAGAACACAAGAGGGAGAGATCAAACACATAGCTACTGGTACATACCATCATCCCCGAGGGTGAACTACTCCCTCCTCGTCATGGAGAGCGCCGGGATGATGAAGATGGTCACCGGTGATGATTCCCCCTCCGGCAGGGTGACGGAATAGGGTCCCGATTGGTTTTTGGTGGCTACAGAGGCTTGTGGCGGTGGAACTCTCGATCTAGGTTTCTTTTCGGGGGTTCCTGTATTTATAGGAATTGTTGGTGTCGGTCTCACGTCAGGGCGGTCTTCGAGCCATCCATGAGATAGGGGGCGCGCCCAGGGGGGTAGGGCGCGCCCTCCACCCTCGTGGATGGCTCGGGACTCTTGTGGCCCAACTCCTTTACTTCGGGGGCTTCTTTTGGTCCATAAAAATCATCAAAAATTGGCACGTCAATTGGACTCTGTTTGGTATTCCTTTTCTGTAAAACTCAAAAACAAGGAAAAATAGAAACTGGCACTGGGCTCTAGGTTAATAGGTTAGTCCCAAAAATTATATAAAATAGCATATAAATGCATATAAAACATCCAAGATGGATAATATAATAGCATGGAACAATCAAAAACTATAGATACGTTGGAGACGTATCAAATCCCCCTGCCTCACTCACCTATGAGTATTGAAGAACTCCTCCTCACCCCCTTTATATAAAAAAGGAGTGTGTCCTTACCTAACAGTTTTCATAATCCTATAAATCAAGTTAGAGAAAAATCTCTTTTGTCCAAAGAACTCCCGCAGAAGTCCAAGTTCATCCTGTCATGAGCTTTCTCCAAATTAATGTTAAATATCACCCCACTCCTCTACTTTTTTCCTTAGTTCATGAATCACCTCATGCAACACTATAATCCCATAAAAAATGTATCTCCCTTTATGGAAGTTGTCCAGTGCAAAGTTTAGTTTGTAATTTATATACCAATTTAGCTGAGATCTATCTAGAGACTTGAAAAAAGTTATCGAGATTTTAGGAAAGTTAGAGCAACTCCATCCTACTAACGCAAAACTATCTGCGTGTGTCCGTTTGGGTCGAAATGGATGAAAACGCTGGCCCAATGCTCCGACGCAAATGGACGAGCATCCGTTTTTTCTCCGCGTGCGACCCATTTCAGACCAAAAATTGGGACGGGTTTGCGTTGGCGTGGACATGGAGCGAACGCTTGCAACGCCCGCCCTTGTCCACCCCCTGGCCCGTCAGTCCGTGGTAGATCACTCCCATTTTCCCCCCTTTCCCAAAAACCACCCGCCCGATCGCCAAGGACAACACATCGAACCTTGCTGCCACCGCCGACCTCACCTGAACCATCGACAAGCCCTGTGTCGTCCACCAAAAGGCGGCGCAACCCAAGAAGAAGGAGCTAACGGAAGTGTAGCAGGCCGTTCATTCAGCCAAGAGGGCTGGTCAGAGGAAGGTGCAGGGCGGCAAGCTGGTAGCCACGGCGGCTTCCGGCCTCGCCGCCGCTGCACAATAGGAGGCCGTCATCATGAAGAACAAGGCCCTAGTCATTGCGGCCACACATCAGGCCCTACTCTACCTAGGGTTCAACAACGGCCCCGGCCAGCATTGGCTCGTTTGCCATTCATCCACCATGGCCAGAGTCTCCACGCACATCCACCACACCCAGGGTTGTGGCGCATGTCCACCACACCGTAGACTCATGGCTTCCGTCCCCAACCACAAGCCTCCCATTTCTCTACCTCTCCCACGAACTGCTCGCCAAAGGTGAGCGTGGTCGCGCCGGCCATGCCCGCGCCCATGGCCCTCGACCTCAACGCCACACCTGTGGCGGGTGGGTCGTCCACCGGGGGCCAAAGGAAATGGGCACGTGAGATCCTTGATGGCATGCGTCCCAACGCCCACAATCTGTTTGACACAATGCCGACGACCATGAACGATGACACGACTAATTGTTTCATCATGGAGAACATCATTTTTGAGAGTGGCGTGGGTGGTGCGGCCTACAATCATGACGAGACCCAAAAGCCAAGACGGTCACGACACCTTTACTATAGGCCACAAGGGCACGGCCGACACCTTCGCGCAAGGCCATGGTGGCACGGACGACACCTTCATGGAAGGCTAAGATGGCATGGACATCATATTCCCATAAGGCCACGAGTTCCCGGACGACTACAGCCTAGAAGAAGAAGATGAAGTGGACATCAAGGGGGGGGGGGCTTTGTTTGATGTCGAGATCACAACCCAAGCCAATGCAAACAAGAAGTGCCAAAGTATTCATATGAAGGCATACACAAAGGATGATGACAAACTCCTTTGTGAATGTTGGAGAGATATTGGACAGTATCCCAAGATCGGCGCCGAGCAAAAGTGTAACGCCTCGGATTCGATGCGCCAGGTGTCTGCCAGTTATTCACCGTCGTTGCCATGTCATTTGTTTGCATGTTGTATTTTGCCATGTCATCATGTGCATTTCATTTTGCATACGTGTCCGTCTCATGCATCCGAGCATTTTCCCCGTTGTCCGTTTTGCAATCTGGCACTCCTATGTCCTCCGGCGTCCCCCTTTTGTCTCCTGTTGTGTGCGGGTGTTAAACGTTCTCGGAATGGCCCGAGGTTTGCCAAGCGGCCTTGGTATAGCACCGGTAGACCGCCTGTCAAGTTTCGCGCCATTTGGAGGTCGTTTGATACTCCTACGGTTAACCGGGTAACCATAAAACCCCCCTTTTCTCTTGCAGCCCGGCAACCCTCCAAATCAGCCCACTAACCCAGCAAACTCCCCTCCATGCTCTCGGTCGTTCGATTACGATCGTGTGGGCGAAAACCGCTCCTCATTTGGACTCTCCTACCTCCTTCTACCTACAAATATGCCCTCTCCCCCGAAATCCCGGGTCCAAACCCTAGTTTTCTTCCTCCCCGCGTCGCCGGACACGTCCGCGCCGCCACCGGACATGTCCACCCGCCAGCCTCCACCTCACCCCGGCGAATCACGCGCCTCCATGTCAGCCCACCGCCGCCCTCGTCCAACTGCGCGCCGCCATGTGGCGAGCCGCGCCCCGCTTCGCCGCCCCCGCGCGTCGGCCCGCTGGGGCCCTCCCGGCCCGCGCGACACCGCCGCC
>NC_041381.1:144385725-144484309 GCF_002162155.2 Triticum dicoccoides
CCTCCGCCCCCGCAGCTCCTCGCCGGCGCCGTCCTCGCCGCGGCTGCGAGCTCCGGCCGCGAGCTCACCGGCCCCGCGCCCCGTCTCCGGCCACCTCCTCTTCTACTCCGGCGAAGCTCCGGCCCGAACGCGGTTCCCGTGCCCAAACCCCCAGATCCAGATCCAGTCCACGAAGGTTGACCCCGATTTTCCCTAAGTCACTAATTTTTCTGTATTCTGGTGCATACTTTGACCTGCCATATCTTGTTGCATACTGCTCCGTTTTGTGTGTGTAATATGTCAAAATGTTCGCTGTGAGATTCTCTACATTTAATTCCATCGTGTCATGCTTGTTTGAGATCATCTTGATGCCCGAATCATCGTTGCAAGAGTGCTATATGATGTTAATCTGCTGAAACTGTTATAACTTGGTGATTTGTCATTTTTGTTGCATTTGATGTGTGCATCCTATGAGCATGAGTCCTACATGAGTTTTGAACTATGTCATGCCATATTTACATGGGTGCCATCCATGTATTTTTGTGAGTTGTGTAGTGAGTGCATCAAGCTTGTTAACTAGGGTACTTGCTGTTGCTGTTTTGCTAGACTATTTCTGTTATATTTTGTTGCCATGTAAATCTGCTGCTACAAGTCATTCTATACATAATATGGAGATGTTCATTAAGAATGTTTTGTTATACATGTCTTGCTCTATCCATCCATGCCCCTGGTTGCATTTATAGCCTGCTGTACCTTGTTGTTATCATGCTCAAAAGTTGCTAAATAATGTTGTTGTCAGCCTATTAACATTAAGTTCAGTTTTGCCATGTGTTTTCCTAGTGATCCATGCACCCTATGAACTTGCTATTGCTATGCTTAGCTTCATAAATATATCATCTTGCTGTTGGTTGCCTTGTCATGCCATGTAATGCTCTTAGGCGAGTGGTAGAAGCTCACCAACATGCCTACTTATCGTTGTTCCTGCCATGTTTGAATCTGTCATATCATTTGCCATGTTTACATGGGTGCCATCATATCTTCTCATCCTGTTTGGCTCATGGTCAGTAAGGGATTTTTGTTCTATGAATTTAGTAGTATCATGCCATGCCTTTGTTTGCCATGATAAGTTCCTGTAACATGTTGTTTGAAAACTCTAAGTTATTTCTGCAAAGTCTGAAACTGTTATTATTTATAATCTTGCCATGTCTTTTTGAGCATGTTCTTGTGTTTTCTGGAGATAGCTCAGTGTTCATATTTCGTTATGCTGTACCTGTAAATCATGTCCATGCCTTTTGTTCTCATGTTGGGGTGCTGTAGCATATTGTTTTAATGCTTGCAATATGCCTAGTTGCTGTTTTGGACAGTTTGTCCTTTAAACTTGTAGAGTGTATGTGTTGAACCGTTGCTCCATTTTGAGTGTACTCTATATGGAACTTGCTTGGTTTTGCATGTAGTTTCATATTATCATGTTGCATCCTTGTTTTGAGGTGTTTGGTTGATGTTTGTATGCATTTTACATCAATGCCATGTGTATCTTATTTTGCTCATATCTTCTAGACCGTAGCTCCGAACTAAATGAACTTTATATGTAACTTGACTAGAATCTCGTGTAGATCATCTTGGTGCATCTTAACTTGCTGTTTAACAACTTGAACATAAGGTTTATTCAGATCTGGACCAATTTCGAAATTTGCATATAAGGACTTACCGGAATTATTATATGTTGTTCCCGACCTCATTTAAACTTGCCTTGATGTGTGGCTCTTGTTTACATCATCTCTTGCCATGAGTAGCTTCATGTATCCTTATCATGCATCATGCTTGGTTGTGAATCATGTCTTGCATATGTGTGGTGTGTTTACCATGTTGTGTGCTTCTTCTCGATAGTTCCCGTATCGTTGCGATTGTGAGGATTCGTTCGTCTACGCTTGGTTCGGCTTCATCTGTTCGTCTTCTTCATGGACTCGTTCTTCTTCCTTGCGGGATTTCAGGCAAGATGACCGCTACCCTGGATCTCACTACTATCATTACTGTGCTAGTTGCTTCGTTCTCTCGCTTTGCTGCGCTACCTATTCTCTTGCTCTTCAAGCCTCCCAAATTGCCATGTCAGCCTCTAACATTTTCACCCTTCCTAGCAAACCATTGCTTGGCTATGTTACCGCTTTTGCTCAGCCCCTCTTATAGCGTTGTTAGTTGCAGGTGAAGTTGAAGATTGCTCCATGGTGGACATGATTATGTTGGGATATCACAATATCTCTTATTTAATTAATGCATCTATATACTTGGTAAAGGATGGAAGACTCGGCCTTATGCCTGGTGTTTTGTTCCACTCTTGCCGCCCTAGTTTCCGTCATACCGGTGTTATGTTCCCGGATTTTGCGTTCCTTACGCGGTTGGGTGATTTATGAGATCCCCCTGACAGTTCGCTTTGAATAAAACTCCTCCAGCAAGGCCCAACCTTGATTTTACCATTTGCCTCACCTAGCCCTTTTTCCCTTAGGTTTCCGGAGCCCGAGGGTCATCTTTATTTTAGCACCCCCCCCGGGCCAGTGCTCCTTCGAGTGTTGGTCCGAACTGAGCTGCCTGCGGGGCCACCTCGGGGAAACTTGAAGTCTGGTTTTACTCGTAGCTAGTCTCATCCGGTGTTGCCCTGAGAACGAGATATGTGCAGCTCCTATCGGGATTTGTTGGCACATCGGGCGGCTTTGCTGGTCTTGTTTTACCATTGTTAAAATGTCTTGTAACAGGGATTCCGAGTCTGATCGGGTCTTTCTGGGAGAAGGTATATCCTTCGTTGATCGCGAGAGCTTATCATGGGCTAAGTTGGGACACCCCTGCAGGGTATAAACTTTCGAAAGCCGTGCCCGTGGTTATGTGGCAAATGGGAATTTGTTAATGTCCGGTTGTAGATAACTTGACATCAGATCCGAATTAAAACGCATCAACCGTGTGTGTAGTCGTGATGGTCTCTTTTCGGCGGAGTCCGGGAAGTGAACACGGTTTTGGGTTATGTTTGACGTAAGTAGGAGTTCAGGATCACTTCTTGATCATTGCTAGCTTCACGGCCGTTCCGCTTGCTCTCTTCTCGCTCTTATTTGCGTATGTTAGCCACCATATATGCTTAGTCGCTGCTGCAACCTCACCACTTTACCCCTTCCTTTCCCATTAAGCTTTGCTAGTCTTGATAGCCATGGTAATGGGATTGTTGAGTCCTCGTGGCTCACAGATTACTATAACAATAGTTGCAGGTACAGGTTGTGCGATGATCTTGACGCGAGAGCGATGTTACTTGTTTTGGAGTTCTTCTTCTGCTTCTTCTTCGATCAGGGGATAGGTTCCAGGTCGGCAGCCTGGGCTAGCAGGGTGGATGTCGTTTGAGTTTCTGTTTGTGTTTCATCCGTAGTCGGATGGTGCTCTTATGTAAGATGATGTTGTATTCGTGTGGCATTGTATGCCTTTGGTATGTATCCCCATCTATTATGTAATGTTGATGTAATGATATCCACCTTGTAAAAGCGTTTCAATATGCGGTTCTATCCTTGGTGGGACCTTAGAGTCTCTTTAGGATAGTATCGCATATTGGGCGTAACAAAAAGGGATGAACCTTTTGGTTGAGAGTTCATCGCCAATTCCATGAATGCAAGAAGTTCCCGCCGTACAATATTAAGAGCAAGCATGGATGAGTATCCTTCTCGAAGCATTGGAGGGTCATACAACAAGAGTGCAACAAGTTTTGTGTCACTCTTGATAGAATTGAGGGTCGTCCTATGAGTGGCCTCGACATCAAAGGCATGGTACACAATTCCTCCATCTCCATTCCCGTTTTCCGTTGTTTGATGCTTGCATGTCCATTGCACATATGAATATGCATTCGTGTCTTCATTTGTAGGCATTTCAAGCTTTGAAAGCATTCAAGGCCCAATATGGGAACAAGCCGTTCACCCTCACCCATTGTTAGATGACCATAAAAACGAGAAATTCAAGGAGCAATATGCCGCCCTCAAGAAGAATGGAGGGCCGCGGGCCATTGAGGACCATGGTGAGTGTGAGAAGAGGCTGCAGGGAAAGATCAACTCCAAGAAAGAGAAGAAGCATGATGCGGTGTCATTTGCCTTGCAAGAAACTTTGCAAGACAGGATGACCCAAAATAAAACAAGAGAGGAGAAGCGTCAACAAGATACAGATGAGCAAATGAAGGCCTACATGGAGATGTGAAGGAAGAAACTCGAGATGGAGGTGGAGATGCAAGCGAAGAAGTTCGAGATGGAGGGGAAATGCACACGAAGAAGCTGGAGATGGATGCAGACATGCAAGCGAAGAAGCTCGGGATCCAGGCAAGCAAAGCCAAGACCAAAGCAAAAGAAGCGGCGCTCGCTTGCATGATGAAGGAGCTGGAGATCGTGACGGTGGACTTGAGCACGGTGTCCACGAGGAAGAGGCCTTGGTTCGAGAAGATGCAGAGGGAGATGCTGAAGCTTGATGATTGATCTATGGCGGAGAGTGCCATCTTTTTATGTCGGCAAGTGTGCCGGCATGACCACGACCGAGATGCATGGTGTGGTTGAACCACTGCCCTTTTTTGTGTGCTGGCAAGTACGACAATATGAACCGTGTGGAGTTTTTTACGCTGGCATGTATGTCGGTCGCTGGCATGGCATGAACTGTGAGCGTTGGCATGGCCGCTGGCACGAATTCTAGCTTCTGGTAATATTTTTGGTTCAATATGCTTTTGTGGTGAGTGAAAATTGCGTCGACCGGTTGGACGCCCCGTTCAGACACAAACGGACAACGAGCGCACAGTAGACCCAAACGGACAAAAGGTTCGTCGTCCGTTTGGATCAGTGTGTTGGAGTTGCTCTTAACAATAGAAGAAAACACATGTGAGAAGACCTGAATTCCGGTTGTGAGTGTGCGTCTAGTTCGACGCACACGTGAATTAGGCTCACAAAGTTGTCCAATTGTGATTAAACCCAGAGATTTTATCGGAGGCGGGTGAAAACACGGCGAGCGCAAAGAGCAGGCAAGGGTGATTGTACAGAACGCAGAGCATGCCCAAGGGCCTCGTCCTGCGTTAAAACCGTCGGTGTTGTTGGCCCTACGACATATCCACCCACCCGTGAGGGCGTTTTTTGCCGGCCGGCCGACCGTCGGACGCGAGAAACAAGGACGCGCCGGCCGAGCTGGCGTGCGCGTCCGCGGATAACGCATACACGATCGAATCGAACCGAACAAACACACCCCGGCCCGCTTTGCCAGGTCACTCGGCACGATGCGGACGCGTGGGCAGGTTGCAGGAACAAAGGAATGGTCGCCGGCGGGAGCATCGTCGTTCGTGGGGCGCGCGACGGAGTGGAGCGGACGGCCAGCTCAGCGGCGGGGGCCCGGCGCGCGGTGCACCACGTGCATGCATGGCCATGGGTGGACAAAGGAGCGCGCCTGCGTGCAATGTGCGCCGCGGGCTCGGCCGGAGGTCCCCGCCGCGTCGTCTGCATGCGCGGGCGGGCTCGACTTTTCCGCGGCACGTCGCCGTCGCCGCAGCTGTGCGCGACGCCCACGTACGTACGTACGGCGCGAATCGGATCCACGCCCCACGGTAAAGCCAATGAAAGGTAGGCTAATCTAGTTGCTAGATACTCCTACCTGCCTAGCTACGTGGCATGGCCAGTCCAACTAGCCGTAAAAGCAGCGGCACTCGTGCGCATGCTTGCATGACGACATGCTGGCGTCGTCGTCGGTACATTGCACGAGATTGATCGGTGACAGGAGGTGCGGCTTTTCAGCTTTAGCCCTACCTGGACTGACCTAAATATTTGAGGCAAAAGCACTAGAGACCCACAAACTTGCATTGAATGTGATAATTTAGTCCACAAAGTTGAAAAAGATGATCAACTCATCCACAAACTTGAAATGCATGGGATGATTTAGTCTACAACCAATCAAAAGCTTACAATTGGCGCCATGTTGGCGGCTTCGTTGCATAGCCGCTTGGCCTGGAGTTTTTGCGAACAACCCCTTCACATTTATGAAAATCACGCCCACGGTATATGCCCAGACCGCCCCTTGGTTATTTAGTGATACGGCCCTTGGCTATTATTCTCCATGCATGGAACTAGTTGTGGTTCTTTTTTTCTTTTTTGCAACAACCACACCATCCTCTCAAGCAGCATGTTATCTAGGATTACAAAGGTAAATTGGCAGCTAAGTACTTTAATCCGGGAAAATGTGGAATTTTTTGGAACTTGGCACACAAGTATATGTGATCTAGTAAATGTGTTTTTTTCTAACTGGCAGCTGAATACGTGTATTCTGAAAACCAAACTTTCTGAAAATTGGCAAAAAAGTACTAACCGTATTGATTTGTTATCGTATATGTTAATATTTTTGTCTATAAACATTGTCAAAGTTTAGAAAGCTTGACTTTGACCAAAGCTAATATGCGGACTAAATAAAAACGGAGGGAGTACTTTCATACTCTGGCAACTAAGTGTGTTTAACTTTCTAACAAGTACTTACATAATCAGGCAGTCAAGTATATTTATTTTTGGCAACTAAGTACTATATAATCCGGCGACTAAGCATGTTTAATTTTGGCAATTCATGATATACATGTGTGTGCACATTCTGGAAAAAAATGTCTAACTTTGGCAACCAAGTACCAGATAATCTGGTGATTAGGCGTGTTTAATTTTGACAACTAAGTACTTGTTATCCTATAATCTAGCAGTTAAAGCTTGTTTTTGTGCGGGTTAGTAATTAAGCATGGTAAAATCTGACAACTAAGTACTGGTAATCAGTCAACTAATATTTTATAATTTGACAACTAATCAATTTTAAACTTGATATATCGTGGGTATAAATCTTCATGCCATATATCTTCTACCCAAAAGTTAACAGCAGAAGAGCATCTACAGTCAGCGCCCCAAATCCGCATCATACGCCCGGGCGGCCCACCCAGTTAGTGACCGGTCTCGAAATTTCGACCCAGGCGGGCATCTTAAACGGGCCTCACGTTCGGCGATATCCGGCTGTCTCCCGCACGGGGGGTAGCGGATCCGAGTCCTTCACCTCCAGATCCGCCGACCCAGAGCTCATCCCATGCGGCCACAAGGAGGAGATGGCCATCCAGCTTGCGCTCCGCCGCTCTCAGGAGGAGGCATGTGCAAGGCAGCGGCCGAACTCCTTCCGTCGGGAATCCATTGTGTCCGCCCCAATGGCACATGGATCCGGCATCCGGCACTAGGTGTGTCGTCGCTACTTCACCAAAGGCGGTGAAGGTCCGTCTGGCGTCCGAACGCGGTGGCGGACTCGCAACCCCTTCTTTGGCGTGCCGAGACCACCGACGCACCATGGGCGTTGTCGAACGGAAAACGTGCGTCGTCGAACGAAAACATGGCGTGGCGATGGACATCAGCGAGGCGGAGTCGCATTCTCCAGCGACCCGTATGGTGCAGCAGTCCAGGCGCTGCAATCGTCGATTCATCCCAGGACGGATCCATCATCGATTTGATGTCCACTATAACCGTTCAGATTCTAGGCTCCGACGAGGAAGAGTAGAGAGACGGCGATATATCAAGTTTAAAATTACTAACCCGCACAAGCTCACGGGACTCAAGGCGTCGCCGGCTCACGGGACTCAAGGCGTCGCCGTCTCTCGTGAACCGGCTCGTGTCCCATGCCCTACTCTACATTGCCGGCAACCGGACCAACACTCTCGGGAGCGCAGCCGGCCCCGGACATGGTCACATCGGAACCAAGCGAGCTCTGCTTAGATTAGGTTTCACGTTACATGTAATAAAATGAATTTGAGGTTTCTAGTTTGAGGTATCCGATTGTAGAATAAAATATTAAGACGTGACCGGTCCATGTCCGCGGACGCGCCCGATCACGTCAATAGGCATTTAAGGGGTTGGATTTAGGGCGCCGGCCGTAGATGCTCTAAGCCATATTGTGATTTGTGAATAGTGGCTGCCTGCCTGACTAGCTAGCAGTGCTTGTAGCTAATCTTTCCTGAAAAAAAAATACTTGTAACCATTTTTTTCTGAATAAAGATGCATGCGCTGCTCTCCCCTTGCATGCATTGCATGCATGCTGCGCTTCGGGATGAAAGGGATCAGTTTCCTTTCTTTTTCTGTTGGAAATTTGGATGCACAAGCATCTCTGCATGGGAAAGAAGTGGGTTTGATGAGCCGTCGCAGGGCAAGACCAGCATGCGGCGCCGCTCTGTAACCTAGGGGCAGCGCAGGCATGTACCGCAGGTGTGATTTCCATAAATGTGGAGGGGTTTTTCACAAAAACACCTCACCAGGCGGCTGTGCCACGAAGCTGCCAGCGAGGCGCCATTTGTCCGCTCCTGATTTGTTGTGGACTAAATCATCCCATGCATTTCAAGTTTATATATGAGTTAATCCCTTTTTGCAATTTTGTGGACTAGACCATCACATCCAATGCAAGTTTGTGGATCTCTAGTGCTCTTGCCTCTAAATATTTTCACCATATACTGCTGTACATCACACGGCCAGTACGGCTTACAGTTACATACGGCTCCTGCATGTGTCCCGGTACCGTACGGCCCGTACCGGGGAGCCATGCATGGACCGAGTGGGCGATATGCATCGACCTGTACCACGTCCGTATGTGCACACCAATGACAGTTGCATACCGGTATATCCGTTTAATACAATAATTTGTCCAGCAAAGTACACGTACAGCTAGACATTGTACTACAGCCAGCCAGCGCCGTGCTTACTGTTCGCGTTTCTCCTACTACAGAACTACCCACCACTAGTACAACACCCCTACGAGAGGCTGCCACAGGTATATACAAAGGAGTAGAGTAGCATTATACCTTACTTAACTATAAGTAACCATATATTTATTCATGTGTCGCCAACTTGATTAGTGGCTTAATTGCAGTTAGTTGGCTGTAGCGAGCTACAACCCTCTGCTAATTAATACTACACATGACACGAACGCATGAGGCATGAACATGGCGCCCGGGGCATAGAAACATGGGATGCTCAGCCCAAACAGAAAAAGAACACGACTAAACTCGTCGCCCTGAGACACAACCCAAACCAAACCAACAAGACGACCAACATCTCGAAATCCACCGCCGAGATGCCACGAGCAAACAAGACGGCACCTTCATGAAGAAGAACGACGCCGAGGTGCCATCACCGTCCGATCTGAGAAGCCATACCTAAGGTTTCCGCTGACTCTCGAAGAGGGGCGCAGATAGTAGCCATGGCCGCGCCTCCAAGAAGGGAATGGCATTCGCAGGTGTCGTCGCTGCCAACATCGAAAGGTCGAGCAAGGATTTCACCTTGGCCGAGTATGAGCAATCCCAAGCCGTTGGAGCAAAATTCAAAGACGAGGAAGTCTTGTCGTGGGCCGGAACCGCCACCACTAGATGGGGAGCTACAGGAAGAAACGAGCTGCGGAACAGGATGAAGGGCGGATGGGCCACAGAGGTGGGCGGGGTTGGGCAGCCGTATGAAAACAGAGGGGGCGATGGCAGCCGAAAACCTGAATGAGCCAGGATCCGATGAGGAGCGCAGATCCAGGCTGCTAGGACTGGAGCCGCAGGGACGCCGATGAGTTAAAGGCGTCGGAAGGGGGCGCAGCTTCAGGAGCCCGCCAGAGTCGAAGCCGCACCGGGATGGATGAAGGCCAACCAAGGGCACCTGCAGGGGGGTATGCGGAGCCACCGAGATCCCGACAAGCCGGAAGAAGACGCAAGTCGAACACGGGGGCGCCGGATCTGAAGCCGCTTTGGCCAGTCATGGACATAGGAGGAAGGCACAGGTGCATGACCGCCTATGCTGGAGCCGCATCTGCAGGAGGGGAGGGGGCGAATGGAGCGCTAGCCAACCAAGTTCCCGGCCAGCGCACTGCAAAAGGGGACGCCGCCAGGCAACCATCCAAGTCCACCAAGGAACCACCACCCGGAGCCATGGTCGAAGCTCGGGGGAGGAGGAACGCCACCGCGGCGCCCAAAGGCCGACCGGCCCGGCCAAGAAGCCCCGGTACCATCGTCCCAGGATGCAGGGCCCGCAACAGCAGTGGTGCTGGAGGCCGCATGGATCTGGCTCGGGAGAACGTGGTTGGGCGAGGACGCGCCAACGATGGACGGGGCAGCCGGAGCCCACTGGGAAGGAGGCGGTCGAGGGCCGGGGAGGAGGAGCGGGAGGTAGCACGCCAGCGCCGGAGCGCGACGGGATCCGACAGAAGAGGTGGGGGAGGGACGACGCGGCTTGCAATCGAGCCGGCCGAGGCGCTCCGCCGCCACCATCCTGGGAGCCGATGCGGCTTTGCCGGCCGCTCCTCCGGTGGCAACAAGGAGGCGTGGTGGGTCGGGGCCGGGCGGGAGGGGGCCGTGGCGGCACGGGCTAGGGTTCCCCCACCGCTGCCAGGGAAGGCGACGCGGGGGTCGTGGGTTTGGAGAGCTGCCTTCCGAGCCTTGGATCCTGATTCAACTTCAAATGCAAAAGAATGCCAACGGATAGTTATCTATGTGCATGTAAACGAAAGGTCGATCGGCAAAACTAAGAGAAAACTATTTTGAACGAAAGTGTGTGTGCCTCTTTTAGTTCAGAATAACTGAAAGGAATACCAAAGAGCAAAAATATATATGAACACATATTTCTAGCTTGGTACGTGCTGGCGGCAAAAGACATAAATTTGACAAACTATTTCACCAACTAAACTAAACTATGTTTAAAAGTATTTCGCCTAGCTGACCCTTAATATGCAGCGCCTACCAGTAGGGCGCTGCATTCTACTGTGCAGCGCCTAACACACAGGCGCCACACTGTGCAGCGCCTAGCTGTAAGGAGTTGCACAGTAGAGTGCAACGCCTTATTGTCGGGAGCTGCACAAAAGGGTCAGCGGTGTGAAATATTTTTAAAAACAGTTTAGTTTATAAAATATTTTCACTTAAAGGTCAAATTTGTCAATTTTGTCCGTGCTGGCCGGTAGACCACGGTACGTGAAATTTGATGGGAGGAGACAGTATTAAACATTTGACACGACGGATGGACCAGCAGCACCGGCGGTACAGTCCTTTGATACTTGAGAAAAGAGTGCTTGTACCGCGTATGTACTGGTGCTATAGCTAAAGACGATAAGTCCTTTGATGTTCGTCCATAAAACTGTTTAAAGCGAGCTGTCTTTTCACGGCGTGGTACTGTTCACCATGCATGTATCGTATATCACCTCCAAGTACGACCTAGTGCCCTTGCAAAAAAAAAGTACGACCTAATGGCTAGCTAGCGGTGCTAATTACAAATGTCATGGTTGGCTTGGAAATTAAAATAGGTAGATCAGACAAAGGCCTTAAGTGTCGTGGTTTTCTCGTCCTTCTCGTACACCATTCGTTTTGCATCACTAAAGGCATCTTTCAACGACCCGCAAATTTCCTTACGTGCCGTGATTTTCTCGTCCTTCTCGTACACCATTCGTTTTGCATTACTAAAGGTATTTTTCAGCGACCCACAAAGTTTCTCCCGCATTTGTCCAAGGACAAGAAACCAGTCTGCGAACACGGATGCAGAAGGATGCCATTCAACGCTAGCCACATACATTTCAACCCTATTTTAACAAATCGGACGAAAGTCATGTAAACTGACCGATATTCATCAAAGTTCATAGGAAAAGAGTACAAATCATACATATCATGCAAATTAAGTCTAGTACAACAAGGTCTGAAATTCGACTAGGTCCCGCATGTCCAACAAGTTTTTCAAAAATGGATCATGTCGTTCTACACATACTATCTCTTCAGCAGTGTGTGCACGTAAATGGCCGGCAGCACGTGCGGCTACATATAACGTGTAGACCAACATTAAGTGAATGAATCAATCAACAAGTTGAGCAAGAGGAAGAAAAACTTACGATCTTGTCCTCTGCCGCGTGCAATGGCCACCTTGCCTCGAGCGGACTAACCATGTCGCATAATTTGGTGACGCTGATCTGGATAGCATGCCAGCGATACGCCAACAACCTCACGTTGGTGATTGAATGATGTACATGTCGTAGGGCGTAATGTGCTTTCATGCGTGAAACTTTTCATGCACTTGCTCCCACAAGGGCTCCCCTATGCTCCTACCTACGAATCGGCCGATATAGCCAGCCACGCATCACACAACTCATCCTCCATGGTCGAGTAACTGACCATCCCGCATACTCTATAAAACAACATAGCATTTGGAAATAAGCTCAATGGCATTTGACGGTACACCTGCCGGGGGTGGTGTCCGCCATGAAGGTCGTCGACAGGGGTAGAGTGTACTTGGGTACAAACGGCTCCAGGATGGAAAGCTCCGTCGTAACAGCGAACGCTTCGGTGCTAGTTGCGGACGTCCGCCAATGCCTCTATGGTGGCCGGAGACCGACGACAGAGGTGGAGGATGCGAATGCAAAACAAGGTGGAGAAGGGGCGGAGTGGAAGGAAATGGGACCGGGAGGGGGGTGGGGGGTGGGCCAGGGGTGTCGGAGTCCTATGTTTCGAGTGTCTGGACTCCCGCAACCCCCCACTTTGTCTCCAATTTGCGGAACAAATCACGTCAGGACCGCCCCGCAGACCGATACAAACCCGCATTGGATGTCTCTCTTAGTCCAAGCAGTGCAGTCTAGACGGATGCAGACGGTTTGCGGGTCCGTCTTGGAGATGCCCTAATAGTATAGCCAACAACCGTCTATATGGAGTTGGTATGTCTTCTATAGTCAACGTAATAATCAACATGTAAGTTAGTTACTCAGGGCATCTCCAACGGTAGCCCGAAAAAATCCTTCCGCATCCGTTCGCGGACAAGGGAGACCAGTCCGCGGACATAGATGCGGGAGTTGACATGCAATGGTAGCGACATACATTTCAAACTCTTTTTCAACAAACTGGATGAAATTCATGCAAACACGGTCAGGTTTCATACAAACATGACGGATTTCATACAAACCAGACAAAAATAGTTACATTTTGGACATATTTTCAACTAAAAAGCTAAAATTATGTGCACGTACGGTCGCGCGGAGCTCTTCTCCCATGACACAAATACACTACACTAGTCTATGGCCGGCCGCGGCTTGTCTTCCCCATGTCTGGCAACCCGGAATAACCGACTGTCGGGAGCCTCGGAGGCATGTTCTTCCTCTGTATCTTCCCTATGTCCGGCTGCGCCGCTCATCGGAGTGGCAAAGAGGGTGCTTGAGCCGGAGGGAAAGGGTGCTTCCGTGGAGCCTAGGTGGGTGCTAGGATAGTTTGAGATAAAGGAGAACTGGTTGGCTATCTGACGTTACCCTTCTAGGGATCCAAGCGGCTGCGGCCTCCTGTATTCTACTTCTCCTCAATGATGTGACGAGAATTGAGGTGCTGGCCGCCACCTCGTCCACATCCGCACAACCGGCTTCTTTCTCTGGGTGCATGGCGTGGCTACGCGCGCATTGATGGTGGATGGGCGGTCGCAGGCACTGGATGCGGCCATGCTCGTGCCCCCCCTTTCTCCCCATTGTGCCGGTGTGGAGCAACTCGCCACTCCTCATCGAGTTGGCCTGGAGCAGCGAGTTGTTGAACCAGGCGGAAACTTGGGGTGGCAACTTGCTCTGTCGGGTCAGGCATGGGAGATGGAGCAGCGAGCTACCTCACTCGTATCAGGCGAGCTCGATGGAACACCCAGCCGGCTTGTATGCCAGAGAACTCCTCTTCGGAAGCCATCGGAAGAGTGGAAAAGGAAGAGATGGGGGGAGCGGCGGAGGGGTGTGGTTCTTTCCCAGCGTTTGGCCTTCTTTAAATAGAGGGCGGACATGAGGAGCTCGACCAGTGTTGCGTTTAATGCCAGGCCGCTCATGAGCGGACATGTGGCCGAAGTAGGTTTCTCGGTTTCCATGCTGGTTTAATGAAGGCGTATGAATGCGGCGAGGATGTGTATTCCACCGAGCGTGCATCAGGCGGTGCCATCGGCCGGTGATCTGCTTCAATGGCGGAGGCAGTGAGAGATTGCGTCTTCCCTGAGCCGCCTTCAATGCGGAGCGGCATGCTCTACAGCGGCATGAATCTGAGCAGCTGGCGCCGGGCAGGATGAGCTCACGGGAGGAGGAGGGGTTTTTGGCGGGCCAGGGTAGTCAGAAGCGGGCGTAGTTTGTGGAAGAAATCGCGTCCGGACCGCGCCGTAGACCGATACAGGCCCGCGTTGGATGGCTTCCGCGGTCCTGACAGCGTGGTCTGGACGAATGCGGGCGGTTTGCAGGTCCGCCTTGGAGATGCCCTAAGAAGTACTACTTTATTAAAATCGGACGCACCTTATGCTCTCACACTGTGTATTGAAGCTCGTGTTGCATGTGGCTGTTAATCTACAATCCTCTTCCGTTATCTCTCATCCAAAATATAATATTTCAATCAGTGGCGGAGCTTGGTCAGATCCTTTGGGGGGAGGGGGTCCAAAATAAAGGTGTTTGGAGGGAGGGGGAATCCAAAATAAAGGTGTTTGGGGGGGGGGGGTGCAAAAGACATTATTTCTCTGATAAAGTTTTTTGGCCTCTTTCCTTCAGCCATTTTCTTCAACTGAGGTTTTGAACTTGTGAGTACTCTGATGAAGTTTGAAGTTTTTCCTCAAGCTGTGCAGCAAATGAATTAATTTGATGAGAACCTAGAGATTCATTGGTACACATTGTACCTGTGAACAGAGTATAGTTGCGAGGAAATAGGGAAGAGTCACATCTGTTCTCAGAGATTTTCAAAATAAACCAGTTGAGGAAATTGACCCTTATCGTCTTGAAGAATTTCATCAAGTGTTATTGACTTAGGTTCCAGAGTTGTAGAGATTGAAGCAATTTGCACAATTGAGGAATCTAGTTATTAAGCATAACATTGATGAAATACACAAGACTGGCCAAAAGGAAGTGCTGAACAATTGAAAGAGTGGTAAAAACATGACGAATATTTTTGAGTAGAGTGAAGATCAAAGTGGGGCAGTAAATAAGCATTTAATTGCCCCAGAGATGAACTCGATGAACTGAACGACGAGGCGATAGAAATTGTCAGTTCAGATCTTTCGTGCCCTAATTCGGCGACGAAATACATCTACGGTGGCGGCGGAGGTGATGAAAGCCGCGTTCGGCATGAGTACATCGACGAAGAAGTGACGAAATGAAGCTCTTCTTCTCCGCCGGCGATGAGATCTAGCGGTGCTAGGGTTTGAGGACTGGGAGCGAAGTGAGCAAGGGAACAAAGTGAACTAACATTGGCAGGGTCAAGGCTATTTATAGCCGGAGTGAAAACTGAAGGGTCCGAAAGTTTTGGACGGATAAGCCCCTGACCATTCGCATCTCGGTGACACATGGCACACATTTATTTTCGCATAAATCCATGCGTGTGAAGCGCGGGATGAAGTTACTATGGCAATCGCCAGAAAAAGTCTTTGAGAGTTTTAAAATGTGTTCGCAATTTCTTCAGCCGTCAAGGACACAGTGAAGACTTTCAACGGTGTCAAGTAGAACACATATGAAGAATTTGTGAACTGAGCGGGTTGAGCTTAGCATAGAGGGGAGCGGGTCCGATCATATCCACATAGATGAAGAGATCAAATTGAACAATTAGCAATATGTGGATGCAGTTGAGGACGTGAAAAGCTCGAATAAAAACATAAATAATAAGCAGTGAAGGATAACCTCAAATGACAAATTTGAAAAGTTTGACAAAATTGCAAATGACAAAAAACTCAAATTTGAAGAATGTCATAAAGAGGTGGTGGCGTTATGCACCGTATAAGAACTGTGATGACTTTAGACACGACGTACAATTATCGTCGGATTCTGAGAGTCAAGTTCTTCATTAATTTTTTCACCCTTAGAGAGTTAGTCTTCATTGACTGAAGAAAACGTTACTTCGTGTGTTGTGCATCAAAGTCATCAAGACATGTGTTCTTGAACTCAGTCTCGTTGTCGCTTCTGATATGCTTGATCTTGATGCCATAATTCATCATTGCACGGTTAGCGAATCGTCTGAAGACACTCTGCACTTCAGTCTTGAAGGTAATGATATGCACCCAGGTGTAACGAGAATAGTCATCAACTATGACAAATCCATAAAGAAATGCTGCATTGGTTAGTGTGGCATAATGAGTAGGACCAATTAGATCCATACGAAGTAATTCGAAGGGATGAGTGGTGGTCATGATTGTCTTCATGGAGTGCTTGGATCTGGTCATCTTTCCAGCCTCACAAGCACCACAAAGGTGATCTTTGACGAATTTGACGCCCTCGACGCCAACAATTTCCAAGTCATCGATGCCATAGCCAGCACTCTGAAGATTTTGCTAGTAGACATGTGACTAACTGAGACCTAGAGAGAAATCTACAATATACAAATCAGTTCTCCTAAAGCCTTCGAAGAATTTAGACTTTTCAGATTCCATTAGCACAATACATCTATATTTGCCATATATAACAATCATACCAAGATCACAAAGCATTGAGACATACATGAGGTTGTATCTTAGGGACTCGACAAGCATCATCTTTTCCATGTGTTGATCCTTTGAGATGGAAACCTTACCTAGACCCAATACCTTGCTTTTTTCCTTTGTCAAGGTAGGTGATATGCTTCAGATGAGATGGAGCAAGGGGAGCATTGGTGAGGAGATTCCCGTCACCAGTCATGTGACTGGTTCAGCCACTATCCAGAACCCATTTAGTGGCTTTTGGAGTATCATCCTATAGAAGCATTAGTCTCACTTACAACTTCATATACTTTAGTTGAAGAATACAATGATCAATTTTGTTAGTGAATTTCATCAGTAAGCATATAACTAGCAGCATAGTGATGTGTGGAATCAGGAATTAATTTCATCATGATTAGCTTGCATCCGAACGAGCATTATGTCAGGCCTTCAGCAAATTCATTGGACATTTATTGTGTCTAAAGACCTGACCATGCAGAAGAGATTAGTTCTTGTTCTTAACCACCCACATTTGAATGGGTGGCTTAGAAGCAACTTAACACAATGCATTTATAGAGAACTTAGACATTGAAGAATATGCATTTCTCTTCATAGGAGGAGTGTAGTACTCATACGAATATGCAGAGAAATTCTTAGCAGTTTTGTGCACATAGTCATTTGAGGAATAATGCACGTATTCATCAGATCGAGGTTTGTTTCCCAGCATAGTAGTGTCAGTACAAGCATGAGTTGGCCTGCGTCCATTTAACGACTTTGGTCCAGGTGAAGAATTTGCCCTCGGGTTGTTCCTTTTCTTCGGCGGTGTCTGATACGTCTCCAACGTATCTATAATTTTTTATTGTTCCATGTTGTTATATTATCAATCTTGGATGTTTTATATTCATTTTATAGCAACTTTATATCATTTTTTGGGACTAACCTATTGACATAGTGCCCAGTGCCAGTTGCTATTTTTTGCTTGTTTTTTACTTCGCAGAATATCAATACCAAACAAAGTCCAAATGCCACGAAACTTTCCGGAGATTTTTTTCTGGATATAAGACACCTTGGGAGCCAAGAAAGTGCACGAGAGGATGCCCGTGGAGACCACTAGGCACCAGGGCGTGCCAGAGGCCCCTGCGCGCCCTGGTGGGTAGTGGGGCCCACAAGAGGCTTCTCCACCGCCTTTCAGCTCTATAAATACCCAAATCTTCTAGAAACCCTAGGGCCATCGAGAGATCAGAGTTTCCACCGTCGCAAGTTCTAGAACCACGAGATCCAATCTAGAGGCCTTTTCTAGCACTTTGCCGAAGGCATCAACAATCACGGAGGGGTTCTTCATCGCCATTGCCCTCCGATGATGCGTGAGTAGTTTACCACAGACCTAAGGGTCCGTAGGAAGTAGCTAGATGGCTTATTCTCTCTTTTTAATCTTCAATAGAGTGTTCTCCTCGATGTTCTTGGAGATTTATTTGATGTAACTATTTTTTGCGGTGTGTTTGCTGGGATCCGATGAATTGTGAGTTTATGATCAGATCTATCTATGAATATTATTTGAGTGTTTGTTGAATTCTCTTATGCATGATTGTTATAGCCTCATATTTCTTCTCCAAAACTTTGGTTTGGTTTGGCCAACTAGATTGATTTTTCTTGCAATGGGAAGATGTGCTTTGTGATGGGTTTGATCTTGCGGTGCTCAATCTCAGTGACAGAAAGAGGCATGACACGCATGTATCGTTGCCATTAAGGATAAAAATATGGGGTCTATTCCTACATGAGTAGATCCTTTCTACATCATGTCATCGTTCTTATTTCATTACTCTATTTTGCCATGAACTTAATACACTAGATGCATCCTGGATAGCGGTCGATGTGTGGAGTAATAGTAGTAGATGCAAGCAGGAGTTGGTCTACTAATCTTGGACGTGATGCCTATATACATGATCATTGCCATGGATATTGTCATAATCATTTGCTCTTCTACCAATTGCCCAACAGTAATTTGTTTACCCACTGTATTCTATTTTCTCGAGAGAAGCCTCTAGTGAAATCTACGGCCCTCGGGTCTATTTCCTATCATATTGTTTCCAGATCTATTAATCCAAAAATCCAAAAATATCTTGCTGCACATTTTCTTTATTTATTTTATTTTGTGTTTTTGTCAGATCTATTTATCCAATCTCATACAATTTAATCTATCTCAATACCGAGGAGGGATTGACAACCCCTCTGACGCGTTGGGTTGCAAGTTTTTGTTAGTTGTGTGAAGGTACTACTTACATAGTTTGGGTGGATCCTTCTACTAGATTGATACGTTGGTTTGATAACCGAGGGAAATACTTAACGTTGATGTCTGCGTCATCCTCTCCTTTTTGATAAAATACCAACGCAAATACAAGCAATTAGTGTCATGATGACATATTCACTTGAAGATTTTGAAGAACACTTTTGGGGACCCAGATTTTCTTCACCGCGGGACCATTCTTGAAGTTAGTACCAACAAATCTAGAAAATACTTTAGCATTCTAATTTTTGAATAGCTTGTAGTTGGAGTCAAATGAATCATCAGAAGAATGTTGAGTATCACAGTTGTAGCCAGATAGAGTGGATGGATCAACTAGATGCCCTTTCACAACAACTCATGTGGTTTTGGGATGCTACTCAGGTTTCCGGTAAGATCCATATGCGTTCAACTTTTTCTCAAAAGCAGTACCCTCTTTCCTAGGGTTCATGTTCAGAATCTGCTTCTTAAGCACATCACAAAGAGTTTGGTGCCCTTTGAGGCTTTTGTACATGTGTGTGACGTACAATTCCTTTAGACCTACATTTTCGTCAGTAACACTCATGGTCTCCTCAGATGAGGGAATTGAAACCATAGAGACAGTTGAAGATATAGCAGCAGTTGAAGCATTTGAACATTCAGCTTAAGAATTTGCATTATCATGTTCAAGGCACTTTAAGCACGAAGCAACAAATTTATCTTGAGAGGCGCTGATATGTTGAACGAGTAATGAATCATTGTCTTTTTGAAGATTATCATGAGACACTCTCAACTTCTCTAGTTCTTGCTTCCTTTGAAGAAATTCACAGGACAACTTCTTGTGTGTAGCTGAGAGGGCCACATGACGACTTTCAAGTTCGTCATATTGTGACTTTAGGTGTCTGAGATCCTCAGACAAACCTTTACTGCGATCCATTGCCTCATCTAATAGGTCATCACTTTTGTCTAGCAATTTTTGAATCCTTTCCATGGCATTTTGTTGTTCAGTTGCAATTTTAGCAAGTTTCTTATAGCTAGGCTTTGCTTCACATTTAGAGTCATGATCACTTGAGGTATTAAAGTAAGCTTCACGTACAGTTACTGGTGACCCACAAGTATCGGGGATCAATCGTAGTCCTTTCGGTAAGTATGAGTGTCGAACCCAATGAGGCGCATAAGGAAATGACAAGCGGTTTTAAGCAATGTATTTTCTACAAGCACTGAAATTATCGGTGATAGATAGTTTGATAGCAATATAATTTGTAACAAGTGACAAGTAGCAAAAGTAACAATAAGTGCAACAAAGTATCCCAATCCTTTTTGTTGCAGAGGGCAGGCCAGAACGGTCTCTTATATTAAGTAAAATGTTCTCTAGGACACATGGGAATTTCATCTAATCACTTTCGTCATGTTGGTTTGATTCGCGTTTGCTACTTTAATAATTTGATATGTGGGTGGACCGGTGCTTGGCTGTTGTCTTACTTGATCAAGCCTCGCACTTATGATTAACCCCTCTCGGAAGCATCCGCAACTACAAAAGAAGAATTAAGATAACATCTAACCATATCATTAAACTAAGCATATGGATCCAAATAAGCCCCTTAAGGAATAACACATAAACTAGGGCTTATGCTTTTGTCACTCTAGCAACCCATTATCTAATAACTACTCCACAATGCATTCCCTTAGGCCCAAAGATGGTGAAGTGTCATGTAGTCGACGTTCGCATAACACAACTACGGAATCACTACATACACATCATCAAAATATCGAACAAATACCAAATTCACATGATTACTTATGAAAAGACTTCTCCCATGTCCTCAAGAACAAAAGTAATTACTTACAAAACATATTCATACTCAAGATAAGAGGAGTATTAAATAGCATGATAGATCTGAACATATGATCTTCCACCAAATAACCAACTAGCATCAACTACAAGATGTAATCAACACTACTAGTCACCCACAGGTACCAATCTGAGGATTTGATACAAAGACTGAACATAAGAGATGAACTAGGGTTTTGAGTGGTGCTAGTGAATATGTTGATGAAGATTGGTCCTCCCAAGATGAGAGGGTTGTTGGTGATGACGATGACTTCGATTTCCCCCTCCCAGAGGGAAGTATCCCCGGCGAAATTGCTCCGCCGTAGAGCAAAAGTGCTCCTGTCCAAGTTCCACATTGAGATGGCGGTGCTCCGTCCCAAAAGTCCTCTCCTGATTTTTTCTAGGGAAAATGGACTTATGTACCAGAAGATGGGCTCCGGAGGTTGGACAGGCCCCCCTACCCACCAGGGCGTGCATGGGGCATGCATGCCCTTGTGCCTAGTGGGCACCTGGGTGGCCCCCTCTAGTATTTGTTTTCTCCAATAATTCTTATATATTCCAAAATAAATATCCATAAAATTTCAGCTCATTTGGAGATGTGTAGAATTGGTATCTCTGACATAGCTTTTTCAAGTCCAGAATTCCAGCTGCCGGTAATCTCCCTCTTTGTGTAAGCCTTGCATATTACGAGAGAGAAGGCATTAGAATTACTCCACAAAGTGTTATATTGAATGAAAACATTATAAACGACAATAGGAAAATATGATGCAAAATGGACGTAACAATTACCTTGTCACTTCTTGCCATGAAGCAATAGGTGTTGGGGAACGTAGCAAAAATTCAAAAAAATTCTACGCATCACCAAGATCAATCTATGGAGATTCTAGCAACAAGAGAGGGAGAGGATGAGCATCTTCATACCTTTGAAGATCGCTAAACAGAAGCGTTACAAGAACACGGTTGATGGAGTCGTACTCGCGGCGATTCAAATCGCGGAAGATCCGATCTAGCACCGAACGGACGACGCCTCTGTGTTAAACACACGTACAGCCCGGGGACGTCTCCTCCTTCTTGATCCAGCAAGGGGAGAGGAGAAGTTGAGGGAGAACTCCGAAAGCATGATGGCGTGGTGGTGGTGGAGCTCGTGGTTCTCCAGAAGGGCTTCGCCAAGCACTACGGAGGAGGAGGAGGTGTTGGAGGAGGGAGAGGGCTGCGCCAGGGGGAGGGTGTGGCTGCCCTCCCACCCCCTCACTATATATAGGGGGAAGGGGAGAGGGGCCGGCCCCTCTAGATGGATCTAGAGGAGGGGGCGGCGGCCAGGGGAAACCCTAGATGGGTTTGGGTGCCCCCACCCCCTAGGAAACTTGCTCCCCAAGCCGGAAGGGGAGGCTGCCCTTGGGGTGGCGCCCCTACCTCTCCAGGTTACGTGAGATAGGGTGGGAGGGGCTCTCAGCCCCTTAGTGGGCTGATGTGCCCCCTCCCCTTGGCCCATAAGCCCCCCCAACACTTGTCGAGGCCTCCGAAACCCCTTTTGGACACGCTGGTCATCACCTGGTACCCCTGGAACAATTCTGGACTCCAATACCCTTCGTCCAATATACCGATCTTCACCTCCGGACCATTCCGGAGCTCCTCGTCACGTCCGGGATCTCATCCGGGACTCCGAACAACCTTCAGTAACCACATACTATTTCCCATAACAACTCTAGCGTCACCGAACCTTAAGTGTGTAGACCCTACGGGTTCAGGAACCATGCAGACATGACCGAGACACCTCTCCGGCCAATAACAAATAGCGGGATCTGGATACCCATATTGTCTCCCACATGTTCCATGATGATCTCATCGGATGAACCACGATGTCGAGGATTCAGTCAATCCCGCATACAATTCCCTTTGTCTATCGGTATGTTACTTGCCCGAGATTCGATCGTCGGTATCCCAATACCTCGTTCAATCTCGTTACCGGTAAGTCACTTTACTCATTCCGTAATGCATGATCCCGTGACTAACTACTTAGTCACATTGAGCTCATTATGATGATGCGTCACCGAGTGGGCCCAGAGATACCTCTCTGTCATACGGAGTGACAAATCCCAGTCTCGATTTGTGCCAACCCAACAAACACTTTCGGAGATACATGTAGTGCACCTTTATAGCCACAAAGTTACATTGTGGCGTTTGGTACACCCAAAGCATTTGTACGGCATCCGGGAGTTGCACAATCTCATGGTCTAAGGAAATGATACTTGACATTAGAAAAGCTCTTAGCAAACGAACTACACGATCTTGTGCTATGCTTAGGATTGGGTCTTGTCCATCACATCATTCTCCTAATGACGTGATCCCATTATCAACGACTTCCAATGTCCATGGTCAGGAAACCATAACCATCTATTGACCAACGAGCTAGTCAACTAGAGGCTTACTAGGGACATGTTATGGTCTATGTATTCACACATGTTTTACAGTTTCCGGTTAATAAAATTATAGCATGAATAATAGACAATTATCATGAACTAGGAAATATAATAATAACCATTTTATTATTGCCTCTCAGACATATGTCCAGCAGTCTCCCACTTGCACTAGAGTCAATAATCTAGTTCACATCACTATGTGATTGTAATGAATCCAACACCCATGTGGTTTGATCATATCTCGCTTGTGAGAGAGGTTATTAGTCAATGGGTCTGAACCTTTCAGATCCGTGTGTCCTTTACAAATCTCGATGTCATCTTCTAGATGCAGTTACCATGCGCTATTTGGAACTATTCGAAATAACTGCTCTACTACACGAATACGGTTTACTACGCAGAGTCATCTGGATTAGCGTCAAAGTTTGCATCGACGTAACCATTTACGACGAAGTGTTTTACCACCTCCATAATCGAGAAAAATTCCTTAGTCCACTAGTTACTAAGGATAACCTTGACCACTTTCCTGTGATCCATTCCTAGATCACTCTTGTACCCCATGACTGACTCATGGCAAGGCACACTTCAGGTGCGGTACACGGCATAGCATATTGTAGAGCCTACGTCTAAAGCATAGGGTCGACCTTCGTCCTTTCTCTATCTTCTGCCATGGTAAAGTCTTAAGTCTTACTCAATACTCACACCGTATAACACAGCCAAGAACTCCTTCTTTGCCGATCTATTTTGAACTCCTTCAAAATCTTGTCACGGTATGTATTCATTTGAAAGTACTATTAAGTGTTTTGATCTATCCTTATAGATCTTGATGCTCAATGTTGAAGTAGCTTAATATAGGTTTTCCATTGAAAAACACTTTTCAAACAACCCTATATGGTTTCCAGAAATTCTACATCATTTCTGATCAACAATATGTCAACAACATATACTCATTAGAAATTCTTTAGTGCTCCCACTCACTTCTTTGGAAATACAAGTTTCTCATAAACTTTGTATAAACCAAAAATCTTTGATCATCTCATCAAAGCGTATATTCCAACTCTGAGATGCTTACTCCTGTCCTTAGAAGGATTGCGCGAGCTTTGCATACTTGTCAGCATCTTTTAGGATTGACAAAACCTTATGGTTGTATCGCATACAACCTTTCCTCAAGAAAAACATCGAGGAAACAATGTTTTGACATCCTATCTGCAAGATTTCATAAATAATGCTGGAACTGCTAATATAATTCCAACAGACTCTTAGCATCGCTGTGAGTGAGAAAGTCTCATCGTAGTCAACTCCTTGAACTTGTCGGAAATCATCTTAGCAACAAGTCGAGCTTTCTTAATGGTGACACTTACCATCATTGTCCGTCTTCCCTTTTAAAATCCATTTGTACCCAACAGCCTTACGACTATCAAGTAGTTCTTCCAAAGTCTACACTTTGTTTTCATACATGGATCCTCTCTCGGATTTTATGGCCTCGAGCCATTCGTCGGAATCCGGGCCCACCATCGCTTCTCCATAGCTCGTAGGTTCATTTTTGTCTAGCAACATGACCTCCAAGACAGGATTACGTACCACTCTGAAGTAGTACGCATCCTTGTCGACCTACGAGGTTTTGGTAGTGACTTGATCCGAAGTTTCATGATCAATATCATCAGCTTCCACTTCAATTGGTGTAGGCGCCACATGAACAACTTCCTGTGCCCTGCTGCACACTAGTTGAAGAGATGGTTCAATAACCTCATCAAGTCTCCACCATCCTCCCACTCAATTCTTTCGAGAGAAACTTTTCCTCAAGAAAGGACCCGATTCTAGAAACAACCCCTTTTGCTTCCGTATCTGAGACAGGAGGTATACCCAACTGTTTTTGGGTGTCCTATGAAGATGCATTTATCCGCTATGGGTTCGATCTTATCAGCCTGAAACTTTTTCACATAAGCGTCGCAGCCCCAAACTTTTTAAGAAATGTCATCTTAGGTTTCTCTAAACCATAGTTCATATGGTGTCATCTTAATGGAATTGTGTGGTGCCCTATTAAAGTGAATGCGGTTGTCTCTAATGCCTAACCCATAAATGATAGTGTTAATTCGATAAGAGACATCATGGTATGCACCATATCCAATAGGGTGCAGTTATGATGTTCGGACACACCATCACACTATGGTGTTCCAGGCGGTATTGGTTGTGAAACAATTTCCACAATGTCTTAATTGTGTGCCAAACTCGTAACTCAGATATTCATCTGTATGATCATATCATAGACATTTTATCCTCTTGTCACGACGATCTTCAACTTCAGTCTAAAATTACTTGAATCTTTCAATAATTCAGACTTGTGTTTCATCAAGTAAATATACTTAGCATCTACTCAAATCAGCTATGAAGTAAGAACATAACGATATCCACTATGTGCCTCAACACTCATTGGACTGCACACATCAAATGTATTACTTCCAACAAGTTGCTTTCTTGTTCCATCTTACTGAAAACGAGGCCTTTCAGTCATCTTGCCCATGTGGTATGATTTGCATGTCTCAAGTGATTCAAAATCAAGTGAGTCCAAATGATCCATCTGTATGGAGTTTCTTCATGCATATATACCAATAGACATGGTTCACATGTCTCAATCTTTTTCAAAAATGAGTGAGTCCAAAGATCCATCAAACATGGAGCTTCTTCATGCGTTTTATACCAATATGACTCAAGTGGCAGTGCCACAAGTATGTGGTACTATCATTACTATCTTATATCTTTTGGCATGAACATGTGTATCACTATGATCGAGATTCAATAAACCATTCATTTTAGGTGCAAGACCATTGAAGGTATTATTCAAATAAACAGAGTAACCATTATTCTCCTTAAATGAATAACCATATTGCGATAGACATAATCCAATCATGTCTATGCTCAATGCAAACACCAAATAACAATTATTTAGGTTTAACACTGATCCCGATGGTAGAGGGAGCGTGCGATGTTTGATCACATCAACCTTGGAAATACTTCCAACACATATCGTCACCTCGCCTTTAGCTAGTCTCCGTTTATTCCGTAGCCTTTTATTCCGAGTTACTAACACTTAGCAACCGAACCGGTATCTATTACCATGGTGCTACTAGGAGTACTAGTAAAGTACACATTATTATAATGTATATCCAATATACTTCCGTCGACCTTGCCAGCCTTCTCATCTACCAAGTATCTAGGGTAGTTCTGCTTCAGTGACCGTTCCCCTCATTACAGAAGCACTTAGTCTCGGGTTTGGGTTCAACCTTGGGTTTCTTCACTAGAGCAACAACTGATTTGCCATTTCATGAAGTATCCCTTCTTTCCCTTGCCCTTCTTGAAACTAGTGGTTTCACTAACCATCAACAATTGATACTCCTTCTTGATTTCTACTTCCGCAGTAACATCGCGAATATTTCAAGGATCATCATATCTATCCCTGATATGTTATAGTTCATCACGAAGCTCTAGTAGCTTGGTGGCAATGACTTTGGAGAAACATCACTATCTCATCTGGAAGATTAACTCCCACTCGATTCAAGTGATTCTTGTACCCAGACAATCTGAGTACAAGCTCAACGATTGAGCTTTTCTCCCTTAGTTTGTAGGCTAAGAAACTCGTCGGAGGTCTTATACCTCTTGACGTGGGCACGAGCCTGAAATCCCAATTTCAGCCCTCGGAACATCTCATATGTTCCTCGACGTTTCAAAAATGTCTTTGGTGCCTCAATTCTAAACCGTTTAACATTACTGAACTATCACGTAGTCATCAAAACGTGTATGTGTAGGACCTTGAAGTATGTCTAGAGGGGGGTGATTAGACTACTTGACCAATTCAAAACTTAATCTTTTCCTAATTTTAGAGTTTGACAGATTTTAGCAACTTTGGACAAGTCAAGCAATCATCACACAAATCAAGCAAGCATGCAAAGAGTATATAGGCAGCGGAAATTAAAGCATGCAACTTCCAAGAAAGTAAGGGGAAGGGTTTGGAGGATTCAAACGCAGTTGGAGACACGGATGTTTTTGGCGTGGTTCCGATAGGTGGTGCTATCGTACATCCACGTTGATGGAGACTTCAACCCACGAAGGGTAACGGTTGCGCGAGTCCACGGAGGGCTCCACCCAAGAAGGGTCCACGAAGAAGCAACCTTGTCTATCCCACCATGGCCGTCGCCCACGAAGGACTTGCCTCACTAGCGGTAGATCTTCACGAAGTAGGCGATCTCCTTGCCCTTACAAACTCCTTGGTTCAACTCCACAATCTTTGTCGGAGGCTCCCAAGTGACACCTAGCCAATCTAGGAGACACCACTCTCCAAGAAGTAACAAATGGTGCGTTGATGATGAACTCCTTGCTCTTGTGCTTCAAATGATAGTCTCCCCAAGACTCAACTCTCTCTCATAGGATTTGGATCTGGTGGAAAGAATATTTGAGTGGAAAGCAACTTGGGGAAGGCTAGAGATCAAGATTCATATGGTAGGAATGGAATATCTTGGCCTCAACACATGAGTAGGTGGTTCTCTCTCAGAACTGGTAAGTTGGAAGTGTAGGTTTGTTCTGATGGCTCTCTCCATGAATAAAGAGGAGGTGGAGGGGTATATATAGCCTCCACACAAAATCTAACCGTTACACACAATTTACCAATCTCGGTGGGACCGAATCAACAAACTCGGTGAGACCAATTTAGTAAACCTAGTGACCATTAGGATTTTTGGTGGGACCGACATGCAACTCGGTAGGACCGATATGATTAGGGTTAGGGCATAACGTAATCTCGGTGAGACCGATTACACAAACTCGGTAAGACCGATTTTGGTAATTAGCTAGCCAGAGAGTTGGTTAGGTAAACTCGGTGGGACCGATTTGCTCTTTTTGGTGATACCGAAATGTTACAAAAGGAAAACAAAGAGTTTACATTGCAATCTTGGTGGGACTGATCGCTCACTTTGGTTAGACCGAAACCTTACGAAGGGAAACAGAGAGATTACAATCCCATCTCGGTGAGACCGAGATCCCTATCAATGAGACTGATTTGCCTAGGGTTTGTGGCAGTGGCTATGACATTTGAACTCAGTGGCGCCGGATAGAAAGAATCGGTGAGACCGATTTTGGCTTTAGGTTTAGGTCATATGTGGATGTGAGAAAGTAGTTGAGGGTTTTGGAGCATATCACTAAGCACATGAAGCAAGAGGCTCATTAAGCAACACCTCAGCCCTCCTTGATAGTATTGGCTTTTCTTATAGACTCAATGTGATCTTGGATCACTGAAATATAAAATGAAGAGTCTTGAGCTTTTGAGCTTGAGCCAATCCTTTGTCCTTGATATTTTGAGGGATCCACTTTCATCATCCATGCCATGCCATTCATTGAGCTTTCCTGAAATATTTGTCTTGGAATAGTATTAGCTCAATGAGCTATATGTTGTTATGAATTACCAAAACCACCTAGGGATAGTTGCACTTTCAATCTCCCCCTTTTTGGTAATTGATGACAACATATAGATCAAAGCTTCGACATATGATAATAAGATTGAAAAACATCGTCGCTTTGAGAAGTATGTGATAAGCAAGAGCTCCCCCTAAATTTGTGCATACTATAAGATTTGCTTTGGACTGCAAATGCACAAGGAATTAGGCTCATGGGTTACTCTTCCATGTCACATACATCTTGGTGGAGCGCTCAAAATAATAAAGATTGAATACATGCACTCATCACCAAGCAAAGTGAATGATCATATAAGGATAAGTAAGATAATAACATATAATCAAGCATAAGTGTAGCTTATGATAAAACACATGATCATCAATGTCTCACAGGTAATGCATAGTATCTCAAGCAATCAAAAGCAAACAAGTTTAACCAAGAAGACAAGAGAGAACAAAAAACAACAAATCTCTCTCTCGAAGCCTATGATCTATACATTTTTCTCCCCCTTTGGCAACAAGTTACCAAAAAGTTCATAGAAAATGCATAGTGCTAGATCATCTCTCAGGCTTGGTCTTTAGTTGGTGGTGTAGAGATGGCTCCTTGGACGAAGACTTCAGTTGATGTAGAGGGAGCTGGAGGAGTTGGTGCCGGAGCTGGTTGCCCTGGAGCTGTAGGAGCTGTAGCTGGTGCAGATGATGCAACTCTTGTGTCTGACACAGGCACTGTAGCTGACCTCTGAGCTCTAGGCACTCTGGCAAATGCATCTGTGGTTGTCTTGCCCTTCCTCTCCTGCATGTCATCCTGCAGCTGTTCCACAACTGACTGAATCTCAGTTACTTTGACATCAAGATCATAGAATTTTTGTTCCATGATCCTTAGGCTCTCCTGGTTTTGAGTTAGGGTGGCCAACCCCTTCTCAATCTTAGTGTTGATGCTATCAAGTAACCAAGCTGCTCTTGTTTGGTCTTCAAGAAATACTCAGATGCCTCCTCTTGAGTTGGCATCTTGGCAGCCTTCTCTTTCCTTGCTTTCTCCTTCTTCTCTTGAGCTTGCACTGATGATGGATCATCCTCATTCATGACAACTTGATTGTCCTCAAAGTCTGGATAGAGAGGAAAATGTTCCTTATCCAACTGATACTTTCCTGTGCCCATCTTTGAGTTAATCAACTCCTGAATCTGTGGGGCATATCCACAACTTCTCTTCTTATCTATTGCAGTCCTCTTAATGGTTTCTACCATAAGGCTCATGACCTTGAATTTTTGGGGCACATCAAAAATGTGAAGCATGTTAATTGCATGCCCTCTTATCATGTTGTGGTCACCTGATTTGGGCAAAAGAGTGTGCCTTAAGATCCAGTTGATCGTAGGCAGCCCTCACAGAAGAAAATGGACTGACCCAAATGAGAAAGTCTCAAGGGCTTTGTCTGGGATCTCTTTGTACATATGTGACAAGAATTGTGTCCCATCTTCTTCTTGGCATATATATCCAAATCATCTTCACTCTCTTTTGGGGCATTGATCAGTTTTGCCCATTCCTCTATGGTTGACTGATATCTTGTTCCTTCAGACATCCAAACTATCCTGCCATCTGGATAGAAGTGTGCTGTGGAGTAGAATTGCATAATGAGTTCATCATTCCAGTTGGTGAGCTTCTGCCCAACAAAATCTGCAACTCCACAAGCAATGAAACTGTCTTGCACTCCAGGATAGTGTTCTTCACTTTCCTTTATGTAGGTCCAGTCGACCCATCTCATATCACACACTATAGGCTTCTTGTCCAACAAGATTGTCTCATAGAAGTCCTGCTGCTCCTTGGTGTGGAACTTGTAATCTACAACAGTCCTTCTCCTGGTGGCATATGGATCAGACAATCTCCATAGCCTCAACCCTGAGTCTTTCCTGATCTTCATGTTCTCAACCACAGGATGAGCATCATTGTGGTCTGGAATCTTGGGTTTGAGCTTTCTTAGGACCTGCCCTTCTTCATCTTCCTCAGCAGCAACCTCAGGCATGGGGGCCTTGTTCTTCTCAGCTGCTGGTATACTCCTGGTATTTCTCTTTGGTGCAATCTTGGGCTTGGGGGCAGCTTTGGGTGCTTCTTTGGGCTTTGATGTTGCATCCCCTGACTTTATTGCATCACCCATAAGCTTCTGAGCCTTTGGTGCTGGTGCAACAACCTCTTCTTCCTCTCCCATCATGGAAGGTTGACCAACAACTCTGGCCATGGTCTTCTTGACCCTTTCCTTCCTTTTCTTTCCTTCTACAGCTGGCTCTTCAGGCATCTCAGGTATTTGAGTTGATCCTCTGGCTTTGGACATTGGCTGTCTCCATGCTGGCCTTTTGATCTTCATGCCTGGCTTTATGTTCTTTGCTGAGCCATACTCCTTCTTGAGCACTACCTTCTTGGAAGTAGCCTCATCTTCTGCTGCCACATAGTCCTCATCCTCTGAGTCTGAGGTTCTCTTCCTTCTTGCTCTTGTGGCTGCTTTGGGCAAATTGCTTGGAGTGCTTCTGCTGCCTTCATCTAAAGAACTTGAGGGACTAGTGCCCTCACTCATGTGAATCTGCTCTTCTTCCCTGTTCTGACTGTCACTTTGGTCTGACATGCTGCAAATCACTGACTGCTGACCCTGTGAATAGTTATACTTGAGACAGAGTGGATGAGCATCACAAAATGCAGAGATTTTTGCAAAAGAATGATTTAAAAACTTAGTTTTAGTTTCCACAGAAAGCATTTTGGATCTACCGATTTTCAAACTTGGTGATACCGAAGCAGTTTTGGAACCTAAACTAGTGATCTCGGTCAGGCCGAGTCACAGTTCGGTGGCACCGAGACTGCTAGGGTTTCACAAAGTTCTAAAATCGGTCACACCGATTTGTAATTCTCGGTCAGACCGAGACTTACTAGTGCAATGGTGTTAGCCAAATCGGTGGGACCGAGTTTTTCAACTCGGTGGGTCCGAGATGATTTCGGCGGAAACCTAACCCTAAATTTTTGAATCACATCTATTCTAAGGATCACATTGGCTGGATAGGAGTGTTTCAATCGGGGCAAGATGCATTACGAACACAATGTGCTGAGAATCAGATGCGGAAAGCACTGTGATTGAGTTCATACCCTAGTTCGGCGGTGAACTCGCTACAGCGGCAACGGCGGAGAAGAAATCCGTTGACGGCGGCGGAGACCAGCGATAGGAGGCGGCTGGCGACGAAGTCGACGATCCGTAGACCTAGTAGGCAGAGCGAGCTACGCGCGGGCGAAGGGGTTTGGAGGAATTTCCAAAATTTTGCCCATGTCTATATATAGCCCGACACTGTCAGTGTGACCGAGTTGAACAACTCGGTGGCACCGAGATGCATAACTGTTAACAGTTACAGCAACTCGGTGTAACCGAAAAGTTCATATCGGTTGCACCGAGATTGAAAACCTAGATCGACTTAATGATCTCGGTTGGACCAAGATGGAGGAATCGGTCAGACCGAGAATCACAAAGAAGTTTTGGAAGTTTAAGTCTATGACAAATCGGGGACTCCAAGTGCTCCTCACACAGAGTGGTTCAAATCTGACTTGATCAAATTTTGTGATGTAGCATGAATAGAGTTTGAGACGAGAAAAGCATAGATAGCTAGAGAAGGTTCTTAGGCATTCTTGTCCATACACTTGGCCAAACAAAAAGGAAACCAATCAATCAAAACAACAAGTGGATGTCCTTGAATGAGTAAAATATGCAACCGGCATGCTCACACAATAAGGTGACAAATGAAATATGTGGCAAAGCATGCACAACCAATTCTAGCATCTATCAAACAATTGGCGATGACTAGGTCATCTATATATGTGTATATTGACTTAGGAGTCAAATGAGAGCATTTGATCATAGGTCATACTCATCGTTTAAGCTCAAGTGGGGTTACCACTTTTACATAATGCATTGATGTGTTCACATCATTAGAGTTGCTTTGACTCAATTCTTTGAGTTAAGCTCCCCCTAGATGTGAGATCCCCCCTTAGAGGGATGAACTAACCTTGGGTTTTGTCGATGATGACTTCATGTAGGTGTTGAAGATGTCGATGCTCAATGTTGATATAGATCTTATGGAGCAATCCTTTGGAGTGAGTTGCACTTTCAATACCTACACGGGTTAGTCCCACAAGGAACAAAACAAGAATATCCATAGACATAGAGTGATGCACACACAAGATGATGTCCATGAAATCAATTGGTTACCTTGTCCCTTGCCTTACCAACGTGAGGGTTTGTGACTCCTTGAACTAGTGCAAGATGTGTAGGTTGATTGCACTTGTTCTTGCCATAAAGATATGATTGAAGAATGTTGGCGGAGTCACCCTCAAGAACTCTCTAGTTCTTCTTCTTTGGGATCCACATCATCTTGATGGGAATCCTTGGAGTTGTAGTTGTACTTGATGAAGTAGAACTTGACGTAGTCTTGGGAACCCACTTGACCAAGGCCTTAGGTGCTTCTTCAAATGCATCAATCTCCTCTTGAAGCTTGTCCTTGCCTTTATGGTCTTGTGGTGGAAGATCATCTTGAGCTTGTGTTCCCTTGAAAGAAGTAGGATCATACTTCCCTTGTTGAGGAACAAACTTCGTCTTGGGGTATTGATCTTCTTCCCACTCAACTCCATTGGGATTGAACTTTCGTTCAAAACCAACACCTTGATTCTTCCGGTGCCTTCCTTGCTTGCGTACAATTTCCTCGAATTGCTTACTCCCGGCAAGGCTCTTGTATACACCTTTCTCTATAATTCCCTTCAATAAGCTATTTTCTTGCTCAAGTGTAACTTGGCTAAGAGAATCATTAGTGGAATCAAGAGAACTACTAGAAGCAACAATATTGGATTTAGCATAGTTCTTGTTACTACTAGAGGAAGAATCTTTCTTGTTCTTGTTACTAGACTTGACTTGAGGCATGTAAGTAGATAAGAGTAAACGCTTGGCAATATAATAAGAACTTTTCTTGCGAAGATCATCATTGATTGCCTTTAAGAACTCATGCTCTTGCTCAAGATTGGGCTTTTCAAAGCGTAACTTCTCATGAGCCCTTAAAAGTTCTTGATGATTTTCAAAGATAGTTTCATGAGCTAACTTAAGAGTGTTTAGTTCTTTTGTTAGAAGCTCAATCTTCTCCTTATCATTATCATTCGTTTTATCTTGTTTAGCATGATTAATTGACGTTTCATCATAGTATTCATCACTAGAGTTGTCAATAAGTAAATCATCATCACCTAGCAAGTCATCTTCATCACTATTGAAATCAACATACTCGGGATGTGTTACCTTTGGACCTTTGGCCATGAAGCATCTTCCAATTCCTTCATTTGGTGAGTCAAATATGTCGTAGGAGTTGGTTGACACAAGTGCTAGACCGGCAACACCTTCATCTTGAGTATGTTCAGAGTCGGAGTGATAGCTTCTCTCGGAGTGATGTTCAGATTCGGAACCGGATACCCATTCACCAACATGAGCTTGATGTCTTCGTTTTGTGTAGATCTTTGATGACTTGTCCTTCCTTTCCAAATCTTTGCTTCTTCGTGAGGGTCTTCGTTCATAACGATCATCTCTAATCCTTCTCTCTCTTGGTGGTGATTCTTCTCTTCTACTTCTTCTTTTTGGAGAATCTTGTCTTCTTTTGTAGGGTGCCGTACACTCATTATAATAGTGTCCGGGTCTCCCACAATTGTAGCAGTTGCGCTCTCGACTGGAAGATCTTTTGTCATTGTAGGACCTTGACTTAGAGCTTCTTTCTTTGCTTCTACTCTTGTAGAATTTGTTGAAATTCTTCACCATTAAGTTCAATTCTTCATTGAAGGTTTGTTTCTCACTTGATGATGCGGGGGCTTCACATGAGGCTTTGTAAGCACCACTTGACTTGTTGTGAAGTTCCTCCTTATCCTTGAGTGACATCTCATGAGCAACAATTCTACCAATGACCTCCGTTGGCTTGAGATTCTTGTAATTGGGCATCATTTGAATCAATGTGCACACGGTATCATATTTTCCATCCAATGATCTTAGGGTCTTCTTGATGATGAATCTATCGGTCATCTCTTCACTCCCTAAGCCGGCAATCTCATTTGTGATAAGAGCAAGCCTAGAGTACATTTCAGCGACACCTTCACCATCCTTCATTTTGAACTTGTCAAGCTGACTTTGGAGCACATCCAACTCGGATTCCTTGACGGTGTCGGTACCTTCATGCATATCAATCAAAGTGTCCCAAATTTCCTTTGCATTCTCAAGACGGCTGATTTTGTTGAACTCTTCGGGGCACAATCCGTTGAAGATGATATCACAAGCTTGAGCGTTGTATTGCAGCATCTTCAATTCTTCCGCATTAGCTTCATGGTTCGGCTCTCTCCCATCAAAGAATTCACCTTGCAAGCCAATACAAATAATAGCCCAAATGGCGGGGTTATGTCCGAGAATATGCATTTTCATCTTATGCTTCCAACTAGCAAAATTAGTTCCATCAAAGTAAGGACCTCTATGGTGATAATTTCCCTCGCTAGACGCCATACTCTCCTAGGTTGTGAAACCAAGGCTATGACCACCAAAAGCTATGGAAATCAAAGCAAATGGAGACCACGTATCTGATACCACTTGTTGGACCTTGAAGTATGTCTAGAGGGGGGTGATTAGACTACTTGACCAATTAAAAACTTAACCTTTTCCCAATTTTAGAGTTTGATAGATTTTAGCAACTTTGGACAAGTCAAGCAATCATCACACAAATCAAGCAAGCATGCAAAGAGTATATAGGCAGCGGAAATTAAAGCATGCAACTTCCAAGAAAGTAAGGGGAAGGGTTTGGAGGATTCAAACGCAGTTGGAGACACGGATGTTTTTGGCGTGGTTCCGATAGGTGGTGCTATCGTACATCCACGTTGATGGAGACTTCAACACACGAAGGGTAACGGTTGCGCGAGTCCACGGAGGGCTCCACCCAAGAAGGGTCCACGAAGAAGCAACCTTGTCTATCCCACCATGGTCGTCGCCCACGAAGGACTTGCCTCACTAGCGGTAGATCTTCACGAAGTAGGCGATCTCCTTGCCCTTACAAACTCCTTGGTTCAACTCCACAATCTTTGTCGGAGGCTCCCAAGTGACACCTAGCCAATCTAGGAGACACCACTCTCCAAGAAGTAACAAATGGTGCGTTGATGATGAACTCCTTGCTCTTGTGCTTCAAATGATAGTCTCCCCAACACTCAACTCTCTCTCATAGGATTTGGATCTGGTGGAAAGAAGATTTGAGTGGAAAGCAACTTGGGGAAGGCTAGAGATCAAGATTCATATGGTAGGAATGGAATATCTTGGCCTCAACACATGAGTAGGTGGTTCTCTCTCAGAACTGGTAAGTTGGAAGTGTAGGTTTGTTCTGATGGCTCTCTCCACGAATGAAGAGGAGGTGGAGGGGTATATATAGCCTCCACACAAAATCTAACCGTTACACACAATTTACCAATCTCGGAGGGGCCGAATCAACAAACTCGGTCAGACCGATTTAGTAAACCTAGTGACCGTTAGGATTTTCGGTGGGACCGACATGCAACTCGGTAGGAACGATATGATTAGGGTTAGGGCATAGCATAATCTCGGTGAGACCGATTACACAAACTCGGTAAGACCGATTTTGGTAATTAGCTAACCAGAGAGTTGGTCAGGTAAACTCGGTGGGACCGATTTGCTCTTTTCGGTGAGACCGAAATGTTACAAAAGGGAAACAGAGAGTTTACATTGCAATCTCAGTGGGACCGATCGCTCACTTCGGTTAGACCGAAACGTTACGAAGGGAAACAGAGAGATTACAATCCCATCTCGGTGAGACCGAGATCCCTATCGGTGAGACCGATTTGCCTAGGGTTTGTGGCAGTGGCTATGACATTTGAACTTGGTGGCGCCAAATAGAAAGAATTGGTGAGACCAATTTTGGCTTTAGGTTTAGGTCATATGTGGATGTGAGAAAGTAGTTGACGGTTTTCGAGCATATCACTAAGCACATGAAGCAAGAGGCTCATTAAGCAACACCTCATCCCTCCTTGATAGTATTGGCTTTTCCTATAGACTCAATGTGATCTTGGATCACTGAAATATAAAATGAAGAGTCTTGAGCTTTTGAGCTTGAGCCAATCCTTTGTCCTTGATATTTTGAGGGATCCACTTTCATCATCCATGCCATGCCATTCATTGAGCTTTCCTGAAATATTTGTCTTGGAATAGTATTAGCTCAATGAGCTATATCTCTACTCCTAATGGACGAATTGGTTGAATAGTCCCCCCCCACTTTCAACCGGTTTATTTTCAACCGGTTTATTTTCAACCGGTTTTTTCCATCAAATGACCCCCACCCCCACGCCCACCCACCGAAACACGCCCGTTGATTTGGCTAAGGTAGGAAAGAATATATTATTTGTTTCCTAAAGCAAATTGCATTAATGGGAGAGATCCGTTGATTTGGCTAAGGTAGGAAAGAATCTATTATTTGTTTGCTAAAGCAAATTGCATTAATGGAAGAGATCCGTTGATTTGGCTAAGGTAGGAAAGAATCTATTCTTTGTTTCCTAAAGAAAAATTGCATTAATGAAAGAGATCCATTGATTTGGCTAAGGTAGGTAAGAATCTATTATTTGTTTCCTAAAGCAAATTGCATTAATGGGAGAGATCTGTTGACTTGGCTAAGGTAGGAAAGAATCTATTATTTGTTTGCTAAAGCAAATTGCATTAAAGAAAGAGATCCGTTGATTTGGCTAAGGTAGGAAAGAATCTATTATTTATTTCCTAAAGAAAATTGCATTAATGAGAGAGATCCGTTGATTTGGCTAAGGTTGGAAAGAATCTATTATTTGTTTCCTAAAGAAATTGCATTAATGGGAGAGATCCGTTGATTTTGGCTAAGGTAGGAAAGAATCTATTATTTGTTTGCTAAAGGAAATTGCATTAATGAAAGAGATCTGTTGATTTGGCTAAGGTAGGAAAGAATCTATTATTTGTTTCCTAAAGAAAATTGCATTAATGAGAGAGATTTGTTGATTTGGCTAAGGTAGGCGGTTTTTGCGGTTCTTGGCGGCTCAGTGTGAGGTGGGGCGAGGTACAAAAAAATATCATGGAAGGTGAGACGGAAAAAAACCTGGGAGGTGGGAGTTGTCCCTGGTTAACCTACGAAATTTCATAGATTTTTTTAGGACGAAAAAAAACCAGTGGAGGTGGGACGAAAATTGGCCGGCGGAGACTACCACCTCCCACTACTGACTTTTTTTCGTCCGGTTTTATTTCATCCCACCTCCCACTACTGACTTTTTTCTTAATTAATAACTCCACCCTCCTGCTGGTTTTTTTCTAATCTAATTCAATCTATTGATCCTTCCTTAGTCACAATGCACTTACATGTAGCCCCGACAGATCGGTTTCCATATGAAAGAAAACACAATCATCAATCAATCCTTGGTTCTCTTTTATAGGACTTGTTGCCATACATGAACCATACGATAACTTCCATATACAAAATAAAGGGAAACACAATCAGGTTTCCTTCCTTTCCAAAGTTCTAGCCACCGACCCCCTCCCCAGACCACGTTCTTTTTCCCATGCCACCATCGACAATCTGCTCTCCCATTTCCTCGTCCTCCCCACGTTGTGAAGTTCCAACGCACAACTACACAAACAATAGTGACATAGAAAACCACTGCCTCCTCCTCCGCGCCACCGCCTACTCTATTTTTCCCCTCTGTGTGGCGACCTGAATGGAAGGCGGTGGATCTGGGATGCGCCTGGTTCCACAAGACGTCAGGCATAAGGAAGGATGGAAAACCACCGGTGTATGGCCAAGGGTGGCCCATTGAAGGTTTGAAACCTCCTATGGCGTAATTTTGTGCAACCTGCATGAAGATTGTAGGAGCTATCCATGTGGTCGTTCCATCGGCAACAAGTACGTATTGGATAGCACATAATTTGAAATTCTTGACGGAGTTGACTGACCATGACTTTGACTCTCACAATGTTGCATGTTCTTCGGAGTTGACTGGTGGTGTTTTTAGGTTATTACTACCATCAAGATGAGAGGAACATCGGGAAAAATCCTTTCCCTAAAAAATGGATGGGAGGAATATCTTGGTCTATGATTTCATGATGAATAGGACCCTGAGAAAGCAGTGGATGATGCCCCGTTGATTCTCTTTGAATTCGGCTACTGTGGAAATGTGTATAGTCAGGCTTGGAGTGAGCGCTCCATGCATGTGTGTCAGTGGCACTCAGAGATTGGTTGTGACGCTCTTGTGAGGGTGTGTGGGAGTGGTGTGCTCGAGACATGCCAATCTCGTGAGCAGGTGCGGAGATGAGTTGCACAAGAGAAACATTGGTGGGATGAACCCAAACCTTTATTTTTTTTCTAATATGAATTATCCTTCCTTCTTAGAAAAACATGTTTTGAGTAAAGTTATCTTTACTATAGACATATATTGACAATTAATCAAGTATCAACATCATTGCATGCTTATTGCATGGAATGTGTGTCCCAATGTTGACAGAAGGTATAAAAAGATTGTCTTGGAATTATTATTTTCTTGGGAAGATATTGCCCTGAATTCTCATTTCTCATCAGAAATTTAGTATCCATTTTCGTTGATCTTATTTGCAACATGTACAAGTCAGTAATAATCTAAGGGGGTGCCCTACCGGAGAAGATTATGATAGTTGGACAAGAAACTTGGTACTGTCGTGCAAGGTAGAGGTAGGAGAAATAGGAGATAAAAGCATGCATGGTGGGAGAAGGAAGTCGAGTGTCGCGTGGTAGCTCGGACATGGAGTGTGGAAGAAAGACAATGACGAGATGTATGTACCTACTAGATCATGACCATGAGATATCATCCCATAAAAATGGCCTTTGACTCTCATGTCACATGAATTTTCTCTTTGTATATATATATTTGTTAGTCCGTGGCAACGCACGGACACATAGCTAGTGTTGTTATGAATTACCAAAACCACCTAGGGATAATTGCACTTTCAGTATGTCAGATGTTCGCAACATCCACAGAAGACGTTCGAGGTTCAGCACACCGAGTGGTGCATTAAGGACATAATCCTTCTGCGCAGCAATGAGGACAATCCTCAGTTTACGGACCTAGTCCGCATAATTGCTACTATCAACTTTCAACTAAAATTTCTCTAGGAACATATCTTAAACAGTAGAACTAAAGCGTAAGCTACAACATAATTTGCAAAGACCTTTTGACTATGTTCATGATAATTAAGTTCATCTAGTTATTTAATGAACTCCCACTTAGATAGACATCCCTCTAGTCATCTAAGTGATACATGATCCGAGTCAACTATGTCGTGTCTGATCATCACGTGAGACGTACTAGTCATCATCGGTAAACATCTTCATGTTGATCATATCTACTATACGACTCATGTTCGACCTTCCGGTCTCTTGTGTTCCGAGGCCATGTCTGTACATGCTAGGCTCGTCAAGTCAACCTAAGTGTTTTGCGTGTGTAAATCTGGCTTACACCCGTTGTATGTGAACGTTAGAATCTATCACACCCGATCATCACGTGGTGCTTCGAAACAACGAACCTTCGCAACGGTGCACAATTAGGGGGAGAACTTTCTTGAAATTTTATGAGGGATCATCTTATTTATGCTTCCGTCATTCTAAGCAAATAAGATGCAAAAACATGATAAACATCTCATGCAATCAAATAGTGACATGATACGGCCAATACCATTTTGCTCCTTTTGATCTCCATCTTCGGGGCGCCATGATCATCATCGTCACCGGCATGACACCATCATCTCCATCATCATGATCTCCATCATCGTGTCTTCATGAAGTTGTCTCGCCAACTATTACTTCTACTACTATGGCTAACGGTTTATCAATAAAGTAAAGTAATTACATGCCGTTATTCAATGACACGCAGGTCATACAATAAATTAAGACAACTCCTATGGCTCCTGCCGGTTGTCATACTCATCGACATGCAAGTCGTGATTCCTATTACAAGAACATGATCAATCTCATACATCACATATATATCATTCATCACATCCTTTTGGCCATATCACATCACATGGCATATGCTGCAAAAACAAGCTAGACGTCCTCTAATTGTTGTTGCAAGTTTTTACGTGGCTGCTATAGGTTTCTAGCAAGAACGTTTCTTACCTACGCAAAAACCACAACGTGATATGCCAATTGCTATTTACCCTTCATAAGTACCCTTTTCATCGAATCCAATCCGACTAAAGTGGGAGAGACAGACACCCGCTAGCCACCTTATGCAACTAGTGCATGTCAGTCGGTGGAACCCGTCTCACGTAAGCGTACGTGTAAGGTCGGTCCGGGCCACTTCATCCCACGATGCCGCCGAATCAATATATGACTAGTAGTGGCAACTAAATTGACAAAATCGACGCCCACAACAACTTGTGTTCTACTCGTGCATAGAAACTACGCATAGACCTAGCTCATGATGCCACTATTGGGGAACGTAGCAGAAATTCAAAAAATTTCTACGCATCACCAAGATCAATCTATGGAGATTCTAGCAACAAGAGAGGGAGAGGATGAGCATCTTCATACCTTTGAAGATCGCTAAGCGGAAGCGTTACAAGAACGCGGTTGATGGAGTCGTACTCACGGCGATTCAAATCGCGGAAGATCCGGTCTAGCGCCGAACGGACGACGCCTCCGCGTTCAACACACGTACAGCACGGGGACGTCTCCTCCTTCTTGATCCATCAAGGGGAGAGGAGAAGTTGAGGGAGAACTCCGACAACACGACGGCGTGGTGGTGGTGGAGCTCGTGGTTCTCCTGCAGGGCTTCGCCAAGCACTACGGAGGAGGAGGAGGTGTTGGAGGAGGGAGAGGGCTGTGCCAGGGGGAGGGTGTGGCTGCCCTCCCACCCCCTCACTATATATAGGGGGAAGGGGGCGGCGGCCATGGGAAACCCTAGATGGGTTTGGGCGCCCCCACCCCCTAGGAAACTTGCGCCCCAAGTCGGGATGGGAGGCTGCCCTAGGGGTGGCGCCCCTACCTCTCCAGGTTACGTGAGATGGGATGGGAGTGGCGCTCAGACCCTTAGTGGGCTGATGTGCCCCCTCCCCTTGGCCCATAAGCCCCCCAACACTTGTCGGGGCCTCTGAAACCCCTTTCGGACACGCTGGTCATCACCTGGTACCCCCGGAACAATTCTGGACTCCAATACCCTTCGTCCAATATACCGATCTTCACCTCTGGACCATTTCGGAGCTCCTCGTCGCATCTGGGATCTTATCGGGGATTCTGAACAACCTTCGATAACCACATACTATTTCCCATAACAACTCTAGCGTCACCGAACCTTAAGTGTGTAGACCCTACGAGTTCGGGAACCATGCAGACATGACCAAGACACCTCTCCGGCCAATAACCAATAGCGGGATCTGGATACCCATATTGGCTCCCACATGTTCCACGATGATCTCATCGGATGAACCACGATGTCGAGGATTCAAACAATCCCGTACACAATTCCCTTTGTCTATCGGTATGTTACTTGCCCGAGATTCGATCGTCGGTATCCCGATACCTTGTTCAATCTCGTTACCGGCAAGTCACTTTACTCGTTCCGTAATGCATGATCCCATGACTAACTACTTAGTCACATTGAGCTCATTATAATGATGCATCACCGAGTGAGCCCAGAGATACCTCTCCGTCATACGGAGTGACAAATCTCAGTCTTGATTCGTGCCAACCCAACAGACACTTTTGGAGATACCTGTAGTGCACCTTTATATTCACCCAATTACGTTGTGACGTTAGGTACACCCAAAGCATTCCTATGGTATCCGGGAGTTGCACAATCTCATGGTCTAAGGAAATGATACTTGACATTAGAAAAGCTCTTAGCAAACGAACTACACGATCTTGTGCTATGCTTAGGATTGGGTCTTGTCCATCACATCATTCTCCTAATGATGTGATCCCATTATCAATCACATCCAATGTCCATGGTCAGGAAACCATAATCATCTATTGATCAACGAACTAGTCAACTAGAGGCTTACTAGGGACATGTTGTGGTCTATGTATTCACACAAGTATTACGGTTTCCGGTTAATACAATTATAGCATGAATAACAGACAATTATCATGAACTAGGAAATATAATAATAACCATTTTATTATTGCCTCTAGGGCATATTTCCAACAATAGGTGGGAGCATAGTCGTCAGTACAGTCTTCAGAGTTGGTGGAGTCACCTTTTTCTTCTTGATCAAAGATAGACTTGCTGATGAACTCGGTCGTGAGAGCCAGACTTGCAACCCCAGAGTCATATTCCTCAGCTTCCTCAGATTCTTCCTTAGAATCCATTTCCTTCCCAATGAAAGCGCGAGCTCTGCCGGAGGTGATTTTCTTCTTTGATGAGGACTTTCATGAAGACTTTGACGACTTCTTCTTTTTGTCATCAGAATCGTCATCCTTGCTAGACTTTTTCCTTCTTTGAGCCCTTTTTCTAGAGGGGGCATCAGGGATGTAATGGCCTGCCTTTTTGCATTTGTGGAAAGTTCTTCTGGCATAGTCATGAGTACAAGCTTCAGTGTTCTTCGAATCATACTTTGATGACTTTCCAAAGCAGTTCCTTTTGGAGAACTTTTGGAACTTCCTCACAAGCATAGCCAGCTCTCTGCCAATTTCCTCAACATCATCAGTACTGCATTCTGACGCTTCTTCTTCTTCTTCAGATGAAGAAATTGCCTCTGCTTTAGCCTTTGCCTTCACAGCATGAGGTCGTCCATAGATAGGACCATACATATCTCTCTTCTCCGCTTGTTGAAATTTATGAGTATTGAGCCTCTCTAGAATATCAGCGGGATCATGTGACTTGTAACCAGGACACTCTTGAATCATCAGGGAAAGGGTGTCAAAGGAGCTGTCAAGAGATCTCAACAATTTCTTCACCACCTCGTGGTCAGTGATGTCATAGGCGCCTAGAGCCTATATCTCTTTGGAGATATCAATGAGGCGATCGAAAGTTTGTTGAACATTTTCATTATTAAGCCTCTTGAAGCGGTTGAAGAGATTGTGAAGCACATCAACTCGAGAGTCAAATTGAGTGGAAACTCCCTCATTGACCTTGGAGAGCCTATCCCAGATCAGCTTTGATTTTTCCAGTGCACTCACTCTGTCATACTCCCCTTTGTTGAGATGTCCACATATAATGTTCTTCGCTTGTGAGTCAAGTTACTTGAATCTCTTCACATAAGCAACATTGATGCTAGGAGCAACAGTGGGAACGCCGTTCTCAACGACGAACCAGAGATCATTGTCAATTGCCTCAAGGTGCATGCGCATCTTGTTATTCCAGTAGGATGGTCTGTGCCATCGAAGATGGGGCACGCAGTAGAAACCTTGATCATACCTGCGGTCGACATAACTAAAACTCTAGGTGGTTAAAACGAAATGACACAGAACAAGGGAGTACCTTGCTATGATACCAATTGAAAGCGTAGGTTATCTTCCAAAGGGGAGGTGAATGGTAGATTTTTAGAAATTCGTCAAATTCTGATGAATTTGATGAAGATCGATGTGAAGAAATAGAAACACAAAGGTAACTAAGTTATCACAGAATCAGAGTGCATGCAATCAGGATACTTAAGAGTGAAGAACATGCAATCATACAGTCATACAAGCATGAGGAATATGAACTGAGGAAATGAAAAATAGCGTGATGAAATTCTTCAGTTCAAATTCGTCAGAGCATAGATCACAAGTTCTTCAACAGCGGAATAATGTAAGAGAGGGTGAGGAACTTGAAACCAGGTTGGCTCAGTGAAGACAATGCAATTTGGTAGACCAGTTCTAGTTGTTGCATCAACTGTATGTCTGGTTGAGGTAGTTGAGTCATAACATAGAGGACAGACAATCCTCAGCGTATTCCTCTTGAGCTAAGGCCGCAGACCTCGCCCAACCACTCATGGTAAGTTTTCAAGGTAGACTTCCAAAACCTTCATAAACTTGTTCACCAGCACCCCATAATGACTCTTGGTGTACTCAGAACTTGATGCCTAACCGCCTGGAAGAATGACAGTCTTCAAAGGTAACATGCATTGAATCAGACAGATCAATCTCTTCAGTGATGCTCAATCACTTTGGCTCTAGGTTTTTCCTCACTTAGGATTCTCTCAAAGTCATGAGAGGATGGGTTGCTCTCAAATGACAAGTGTAAAGTTCTCTCGGAGTAGCCAACCAACAAGTGGTTGTGGGGGCGGCTATTTATAGCTAGGGGGCAACCCGACATGTATTGTCATAAATGCCCTCCTCTGATTCGACCATTGTCAGGATATAGATCCACTCGACAGCTGGCACGCGGCGCAGCAACGGTCAGAATTTGAACTCTCAAATTCGTTAAGGCACTCAATTTCCTCACTTTTAGGCAGATCGCACTAGCGAACTCCTAAATCCTCGGCGTGACAAAATTTGTCAGCGACCAAATGAACTTCGTCACTGTCGCTAGCAAATGCGTTAGCTGTATTGGAGATTTCCAAAGGCTTCACTCGAAGCAGCCTTTGTGTATGGGTTAGAGTAGGTTTGAGCATCACTTTGGAAATGTGAAATATGTTTCGCGTTGACCCCCTTTAACAGTACATTTTTTCCTATGACTCAAATAGGAAGGAAAGAAACTATGAAAACAAAAGTCTTCAAGCTTGAATGTTGATACGTCTCCATCGTATCAACTTTGCCAAACTCTTTTGCCCTTGTTTTGGACTCTAAATTTCATGTTTTAAATGAAACTAACCTGGACTGACGTTCTTTTCAACATAATTACCATGGTGTTATTTTTGTGTGGAGAAATCAAAGTTCTCGGATTGACATGAAAATTTACGGAGTATTTTTGTGGAATAAATATAAAAGACTGGCGCAAGACACCCAGAGGCCACAAGCCCTGGGGGCTCACCCACCCCCCTAGGGTGCGCCCTGCAGGCTTGTGGCCCCCCTGGACCACCTCCGACCCTAATTCCAATGCTATATATTCCTATTCGGGGAGGAAAAAATGGGAGAGAAGGATTCATCGTGTTTTATGATACGGAACCGCCGCGACCTCCTGTTCTTCTTTGGGAGGGCTGATCTGGAGTGTGTTTTAGGCTCTAGAGAGGGTAATCCGTCGCCATCATCATCATCAACCTTCCTCCATCACCAATTTCATGATGCTGACCGCCGGGAGTGAGTAATTCCTTCGTAGGCTTGCTGTAAGGTGATTGGTTCAATGAGATTTATCATGTAATCAAGTTAGTCATGTTAGGGTTTGATACCTAGTATCCACTATGTTCTGAGATTGGTGTTGCTATGACTTTGTTGTGCTTAATGCATGTCACTAGGGCCCGAGTGCCATTAATTCAGATCTGAGCCTATTATGTTTTCATGAATATATATGTGTTCTTGATCCGATCTTGCAAGTTGATGACACCTATTACGTGTTATGATCCACATACCCCAAGGTGACAATAATTGGGATTCTTTCCGGTGATTACCGTAGTTTGAGGAGTTCATGTATTCACTATGTGCTAATGCTTTGTTCCGGTTCTCTATTAAAAGGAGGCCTTAGTATCCCTTAGTTTCCTTATGGACCCGCTCCCACAGGAGGGTAGGACAAAAGATGTCATGCAAGTTCTTTTCCATAAGCACGTATGACTATGTACGGAATACATGGCTACATTATATTGATGAATTGGAGCTAGTTCTGTGTCGACCTAGGTTATAACTGCTACATGATGAATATTATCCAACATAATTATCCATCGTTGATCCAATGCCTACGAGCTTTTCACATATTGATCTTTGCTGAGTTACTTTGCTGTTGCCACTGTTACAATCACTACAAAACTACTACTGTTACTTTTGCCATTGTTACCGTTACTCATACTATTTTGCTACTAAATACATTGTTGCAGATATTAAGTCTTTTAGGTGTGGTTTAATTGACAACTCAACTACTAATACTCGCGAATATTCTTTGGCTCCCTTTGTGTCAAATCAATAAATTTGGTTTGAATACTCTACCCTTGAAAACTGTTGTGATCCCCTATACTTGTGGGTTATCAAAAGTCTTCATATCAATTTCTTCAAAGTTTCATCTCCAAATTCTTCACTTGAAGAAATCTATTTTTAGAGGCGCGCCCTGGTGGGTTGTGCCCACCTCGATGGCTTCCCGTACCCCTTCTTCGCCCTACAAATTCCCAAATATTCCGAAAACCCTCAGGGAGACTCTAGATCGGAAGTTCCGCCGCCACAAGCCTCTGTAGCCATCGAAAACCAATCAGGAGCCCGTTCTGGCACCCTGCCGGAGGGGGAGATCATCACCAGTGGCCATCTTCATCATCCCAGCAGCCACCACAATGAGGAGGGAGTAGTCCACCCTCGGGGCTGAGGGTTTGTACCAATAGCTATGTGTTTAATATCTCTCTCTCGTGCGATCTTGAGATGTCATGATCTTGATATATCATGGGCTTTGTTAACATAGATGGATCATATGATGTTTCTCCCCTCTCTACACTTGTTGTGATGAATTGAATCTTTACCCTTTGAAGTTTTTTCTTGTCAGATTTAATGTTCAGATCTGAGAACACATGATATATGTCTAGCATATGAATACCCGTGGTGACAATGGGGTATTATTTTGATTTACTTGATATATGTTATGGCACTCAACTTGCAGATTCCCGAGGTGACTTTGGGGTAATCTATGCGTAGGGGTTGATGCACGTTTTTATTATCTTTTCTCCGATAGAAACTTTGGGGTCTGCTGGTAGTTCTTCCTGTGGATTGAGTATTATGAATCTGAAATTATTTGATACATATCGTATAATTAACTCATGGGTACTCACGGTGACATTGGGGTATCTAGGTGACATTAGAGTTGGTTGATATGCATCATATGGTGTTATTTTAGTACGAACTCTTGGTTAGATCAATTAGAAAGAATAGCTTGCTGTTATTTTAGTACGAACTCTACGATAGATTGATCGGAAAGAGTAGCTTTGAGGTAGTTTCGTACCCTACAAACAATTTCTATCTCTTGTTGTCCGCTAACAGGAACTCGGGAGTGATTCTTTATTGCACTTTGAGGGATAATCATATGATCCAACTATGTTAGCATGGTTGAGAGATTGCACTAGTGAAAGTATGCACCCTAGGCCTCATTTTCCATCATTGCAATACTATTTGTGCTCCGTTTACTATTTACTACCTTTCTGTTTTTTATTGTTCGCATTACAAAAACTCATATCTACTATCCATACTACACTTCTCACCATCTCGTCACCGAACTAGTGCACCTATACAATTTGCCATTGTATTGGGTGTGTTGGGGACATAAGAGATTTCTTGTTATTGATTCTAGGGTTTCTTGAGAGAGACTATCTTAATCCTATGCCTCCTATGGATTGATAAACCTTAGGTCATCCACTTGAGGGAAAATTGCTGCTGTCCTACAAAACTCTGCGCTTGGAGGCCCAACACGTGTCTACAAGAATAAAGTTGCATAGTAGATATCAAGCTCTTTTCTGGTGCGTTGCCGGGGAGGTGAATGCTTGAAGGTATATCTTCAGATCTTGAAGTCGAATCTTTTAATTTCTTGTTTTATCACTAGTTTGGTTTATAAAATAAAACTACATAAAAAATGGAATTGAGATTGCATTAGATTATCGATCATCTTTATAATGTCTTTCTTGAAAATGATGGTTCGGAAAATTGTGCTAAATTGTTAGAAGAAGAAGTCAATAAAATATTTGGCACAAACTATTTGAATGATGAGCATGATTGCAATGTTAGTATGAATTCTTTGAATATCCAAAATGCTAATGATGATTGCACTAGCCATGATAATGATGCCTCCTATAGGAATGTCAATTTTTGCAGAGTGAATTGGGAGTGCAAAAGCACACCAAAAAGGGAAGATAGATTTTGTATGAAGCATAAATATTTAGAAACGAAAAAGTTGCAAGAGAGGCTAGATGTTTGTGCTGAAAGATTTAATATTTTTCGCCATCCTTGTGAACTTTGCAATGAATGTGGTCATTTAAATCTCCAATGCTACTTGTTTCATGACCAAATCGTGTCCAAAAATTGTGATAACTTGATTACCCTTGAGCATCATAAAGAGCTTAGTCTTATTTTGGGGTATGAAGAAATGAAACATATAACTAAGGGTATTCCAAAATTTAATCTCAATAGATTTCTTGATTTTGATCTAGAGGAAATTTATATGTTTTGTGCGGTAAATTACATTGAGAATCCTTATATTGCCAACTATCTAAATATAAGAAAACAAATAGAGTATGAGGAGAGTACTAATTAAATGGAAAATATTTCCCGATACCCTCCTAGTGTTTATTATGATGAATCAGGTAACGTGGAGGAGCTTCCTATCCAATCAATCTCTTCAACAAGAAGCTCAAAAAAATTGATTAAACCCACACGTGAGGTGGTGAACAAGAAAAAGAAAAGAAGAAAATGTAGAGGTAAAAAGGTAACTCTCCCAAGTAATATTTCTCCTATCACCATTGTGCCTCATGAAAGTGAATCAAATATGTTGATGGAGGATGATGATATTGAGTATAATTTTGTGATGCCTAATACTTGTTGTAATGATTATGCTTTGGAAGACAATGATGCCTTTTATGATCTTGGAAATCTTTTTGGCACTTCCTTGGAAGAATATGATAATAATGTTTGCTATACTATCGGTGCCATTCATGCTATTGAAAATAATGATTATGATGATATGCAAAACCACAAGCTTGGGGATGCTATGTTTGATGAGTATGAAATGTTTGAACATTTATTTGCTGAAAATAATGCTTGCCCTAAGCTTGGGTATTCTTTGCATAATGAATATGATCCTTTGATTCCTTCCACTTTTGATAAGAAAATTTATTATGACGATAGCATGCCTCCTATTTATGATGATTATAATGATGAAAGTGGGTTTGGAGTAGTGTCAACGCTAGGTAGTAGTGATCCCACTATTTTTGGAGGGTGTTGAACCTTATTACAATATTGATGAAAGTGTATTTGGAGAGTTCATGACTTATTTAGTGATACATCCACTATTTTGGAAGAGGTTTCAATTGACTATAATGAGAACAAAGTTGTTACTTATGATGATTATTATGATGACATGTATGCCATAAAGAGTAATAAACTTTCTATGCTTTTGGATCATGAAAAGAATGCTTTATGTGATGTTTATATGGATGAATCTATTCATGATGCTCCTGAAAATTATTATGAGAGAGGAACTTATGATTCATGATGCTCTTGTTATGTTTCAATTCTTATCTTTTATGTGAGCATCATCATGCCTAGCTAAAAGGCATTAAAGAAAAGCCCTTGTTGGGAGACAACCCAACATTTACCCCTACTGTTTTTGTGTGTTCACGTGATTAGTCTAATGTGCTAATCATGTTTATTGCTTTTGTTTCAATAAAGTTCCAAGTAAAGCCTTTGGGATCATGTTGGGTGATAGTTGATTTGATCTTGCTGAAAAATAGAAACTTTTGCGCTCACAAAAATAACTCTCATTTTTAATAGAAGAGTGCTTTTGAGTTGATTATTTTTGAAGAAGATTAATATACAAATTGCTCAGGTGGTCCTAATTGTTTCATAATTTTTGGAGTACCATAAGTATGGTTTGAGTATAGATTACTACAGACTGTTCTGTTTTTGATAGATTCTATTTTCAATGCATAGTTTGCTTGTTTCCTTGTTTCTTGGCTTATAAATTGTGGAAATGATATGATAAAGTAGGCATTGTGTGGAAACAATTATGAATCTTGCCTTTTACAGTACCAAAGTGAAATGGTTTTCTATTTATCATACTAACCTATCTCACGAAGTTCCGTTAAGTTTTGTGTGATTGAAGTTTTCAAGTTTAGGATGAGATGTCGATATGAGGAGAGTAAGGAGTGACAAGACCCTAAGCCTGGGGATGACCAAGGCACCCCCAAGGTAATATTCAAGGAAGATACAAGCAACAAAGCTTGGGGATGCCTCGAAAGGCATCCCCTCTTTTGTCTCCAACATTATCGGTAACCTCACTTGAAACTATGTTTTCATTCATCACATGATATGAGTTTTGCTTGGAGCATCAACTTATTTTGTTAGGATTTGCTTGCTGTGATTTAGAATAATGTTTTGCATCTTTTATTTCAATAAAAGTGGCACTGATAGCCTTTGTCATGCTTATTTTGCAAGTATACATGTTGCTGTTTCAAAACAGAAAGTTTATCTTGCAAAAATTCCCTAGAAAATTTACATTGTGATAAAGTGCTGATTTTTTTGCAAAATAAGATCTGATAAATTTTCTAAAGTGTGTGTAAGTGCATCTAGTGCCCCTTAGTGATTTTGGTGTATTGAAGACTTATAGGTTAAGAGACTGATGCGTTTGTGAGTGTACACAGGTCTATAAGTCTATGAGGAGTTTGATATTTACAGAGAAAGTCGACCCCTAAAAATGAAGTTCTTCAACTGAAGACTTTGGATATCTGAAGACTTTCTGAAGACTTTGAAAGTGAAGAAATTGGTGTGACCTTGAAGACTTGGCAATCATTCGAGGAACATGAAGCGTGAAGACTCTTTATTTCATAGTTTCATTTTCTCTTTCTTAAGTCATAGGAAACACCGTACTATTAAAGGGGGTCGAGGAAATACTAAGGAAAAATTTCCATGTGATGCTCAACTCAAAATCCTACACCTATCAATCCCTTCGAGTGAAGCCATTGGAAATTTCATACAGTTCAGTCATATTCTTAAGTGACAAAGACGAAGTTCTTCTGGTCTCTGAGGAATTTGTTCTGACTGAGGAGTTAGGAATTCGCCAGTGTGGATTGCCTACACAGTGAGGATCATGATAGACCTGAGGAATTTGAGAGTCAAATATTCCGACCGTTGTTGTGCCATGCGCCAGCTGTCCCAAAATATCTACCTACCTAACGGTCATATCAGACAAGGGAATTTATGTCTTATCATGTCGGGCTGCTCCCTAGGCTATAAATAGCCGCCCCCTACAATCACTAGTTGGTTGGCTGCTCTGAGAGAAACTGACACTTGTCATTTGAGAGCATCCCATCCTCTGAGGACTTTGAGTGAAAATCATCAAGTGAGGAAAACCCAAACCCAAACCTTCAAAACCCAAAAGTGATTGAGCATCACTGAAGAGATTGATCCTGCATGGATCCGACGCTTGTTACCTTTGAAGACTGTGCTTCTTCCAGACGGTTAGGCATCAAGGTCTAGAGAATCCAAGAGGAATTGTGGATCACCGAGTGACCAAGTTTGTGAAGGTCCGGAAGTCACCTGAAGACTTACCACGAGTGATTGGGCAAGGTCTGTGTAACTTTAGCTCAAGGAGAATTCGGTGAGGACTGTGTGTCCGGGACTGTGTGTCCTAGAGTTTAAATACTCAGCCGCTCCAACCAGATGTACAACTGAGACAGCAGTTGGAACTGGTCTACCAAATCATTGTCTTCACTGAGCTTACTGGTTCCATTTCTTCAACTCTTTCATTTCCTCATTTATGTTGTTTTGTGCTTGTTCATATCTGTTTGAAGACTTTGACTGAAGACTTTCTCAATTTCCTCAGTTTAATTTCTTCAGTCTGTCCATCTTCATCTTGTGTTATCCTGTGCTTATGCTTTCTGTACTCTGTGCTTGTCTTCATTTCATCATGATGACTATGCGTGTGTTCTGCTATGTTTACTTTTGAGTACTTATTCTGCTGCAAGTAGTTCTTCATTTAGGAATTTCCTCACCAGCAAATTCCTTAGTGAAGAATTCATAAAAATCGCCTATTCACCCCCCCTCTAGTCAATATAACACACTTTCAATTGGTATCAGAGCAAGGTACTCCTTTGTTCTGTGTGATTTTGGTTTAACCGCCTGGAGTTTAAGTTATGTCGACCGCAGGTATGATCAAGGTCTCTGCTGGGTGTCCTACCTTTGATGGAACGGACTACCCCTACTAGAAGAATAAGATGCAAATGCATCTTGAGGAAATTGATAACGATCTCTGGTACGTTGTGGAAAATGGTGTTCCCTCAGTCACACCTTCCCTGAATGCTGCTGATGTGAAGAGATTCAAGCAACTCGATTCTCAAGCGAAGAACATCATATGTGGCCATCTGAGCAAAGGGCAATATGGTAGAGTGAGTGCTTTGGAAAATGCTAAGCTTATCTGGGATAGGCTCTCCAAAGTAAATGAAGGAGTCTCAACTCAACGTGACTCTCGTGTTGACGTTCTTCGCAATCTCTTCAACCGCTTCAAAAGACTCGACAATGAAAATGTTTAGCAAACCTTCGATCGCCTCACTGATATCTCAAATGAGCTTCAAGAAATTGGCACCACTGACATCAACAACCATGAGGTGGTGAAGAAAAAGAACTAATCTCTTATGCAGGGTCAGGTCTCCAGACATGCTCAAAACGTCTGAAGAATTTGCTGGAGACCTGAACATTGCCTGAATGGATGCAGGCTAATCATGAAGAAATGAACTCTCATTTCTCACGTCCTCATACTGTGTTATCTATTCTTCTTCTTGATGAAATTGATCTGATGATATTGATGTCATATTCTTCACTGATGAAATATATGAATTCATAAGTTGCACTAATTCATCTGCATGATGATCAACCCAAAGCCAATGAGTGGGTCCTCGATAGTGGATGTACGCATCACATGACTGGTGACAAGAATCTATTGATGGATGATCCTTTATCACCGTCACATCTGAATCATATCATCTTCGCAGACAAAGGCAAAAGTCAGGTATTGGGTCTAAGTAAGGTTACGATCTCAAAGGATCGACACATGGACAAAGTCATGCTTGTCGAGTCCTTAGGATACAACCTCATGTCTGTCTCAATGCTTTGTGATCTCGATATGGTTGTTGTCTTTGGAAAATATCGTTGTGTCGTGATCATGGATGCTGACCACTCCAAAGTCTTCGAAGGCTTTAGGAGAGGAGACTTGTATATCGTTGATTTCTCTACAGGACCACAGCCAGCCGTATGCTTACTTGCAAAAGCCTCAGAAGGCTGGCTATGGCATCGACGACTTGGTCATGCTGGCATGAGGAATTTGCACACGCTTGCGAAGAAGAAGCATGTCATTGGCATTGAGAATGTCAAATTCCCCAAGGATCAGTTATGCGGAGCCTGTGAAGCAGGAAAGATGACCAAGGCCAAGCATCCAGCAAAGACTATCATGACGACCACTCGACCATTTGAATTGCTTCACATGGATCTCTTTGGTCCTAATCATTATTCTGCAATTCTAAATGATGCAACTCAATATGTCTTTGTTATTGCTGATGATTATTCTCGTTATACATGAGTTCACATTGTCACTTACAAACATGAAGTGCGGGAAGTCTTCAAACGACTTTCCTCGAGGGCTTCAACCAACTTTGGTGTGAAGATCAAGCACATCAGAACTGACAATGGGACTGAGTTCGAGAATTCTGGTCTTGATGGCTATCTTGATGAAATTGGTATTACTCATGAGTTATCTGCTCCTTATACTCCTCAGCAAAATGGTGTCGTGGAGCGCAAGAACAGGACCCTTGCTGAAATGGCTCGCACTATGCTTGATGAATACAAGACGCCTCGTCGCTTCTGGATTGAGGCAATTGATACTGTGTGCCACGTCATCAACAGGGTATATCTTCACAAATTCTTCAAGAAAACTGCTTATGAACTCCTCACTGACAAAAAGCCAAATGTGAGTTATTTCAAAGTCTTCGGTGCGAAATGTTGGCTTAGAGATCCTCATCACACTTCCAAATTCTCACTGAAAGCACATGAAGGTTTTATGCTTGGTTACGAAAGGGACTCGCACACCTACAAAGTCTTCATTAGCGTTCTTCACAAAGTTGTTAAAACTGTAGATGTGCGGTTCGATGAAACTAATGGCTCGCAAAGAGAGCACCTACCTTCTGTGATAGATGAACCAGCACCTGAGGATTCTATCACGTTCAAAGCTACTGAGGATGTCATTCCTACCGAAGAATCTACTAAAGAATTCATTCCAGAACGTAATGAATGTCGAGCTGGCGCACCTGAAGAAAATGGTGCTGAGGAAAATGCTCCTGAAGAGAATGCAGATCAAATTCCTTGCTAACAACCTGCTCATCCACACATTGCAAACGAAGTGCAAATCGAGAAGATCATTGATGACATTGAAGCACCAGGTCCTCTCACACACTCAAAATCTTCGCATTTATCTAACTTTTGTGGGAACTTTGCTTTTGTCTCTATCACAGAGCCCACTAAGGTAGATGAAGCATTACTGGAGCCTGAGTGGATTCAAGCTATGCAAGAAGAATTACATCAGTTCGAGGTCAACAACATCTGGGAACTGGTCAAACGTCCAGATCCTCGCAAGCACAACATTATTGGCACAAAGTGGATCTACCGCAACAAGCAAGATGAAAATGGCCTTGTGGTGAGGAATACGGCACGACTTGTAGCTCAAGGCTACACACAGGTTCAAGGAATTGATTTCGATGAAATGTTTGCACCTGTTGCTAGACTTGAGGCTATTCGCATATTACTTGCTTATGCTAACCATCATAATATCACCTTATATCAAATGGATGTGAAATGTGCATTCCTCAATGGTAAGCTTGAGTAAGAAGTATATGTTGCTCAACCCCCAGGTTTTGAAGATCCAAAGCATCCTGACAAAGTCTTCAGACTCAACAAGGCCCTGTATGGCCTCAAGCAAGCCCCTCGGGCGTGGTATGATACTTTGAAGGAATTCCTCATGAAGAAGGGCTTCAAACCCGGTTCACTCGACCCAACTATTTTCACTAAGTCTTATGCTGATGAATTGTTTGTGTGCCAAATATATGTTGATGATATTACTTTTAGCTGTACTGATCAATGTTATAGTGATGAATTTGCCTATATGATGAGTGAAGAATATCAAATGTCTATGATGGGAGAGTTGAAATTCTTTCTAGGTCTTCAAATTCGTCAATAGCGCAATGGCATATTCATTTCACAGGATAAATACCTCAAGGACTTATTGAGGAAATTCGGCATGCAAGATTTCAAAGGGGTTAAAATTCCAATGCCCACAAATGGCCATCTATGAACTGATGAAAATGGTAAAGACTTTGATCAAAAGGTATACCTCTCCACGATTGGCTCTTTATTGTACCTATGTGCATCTAGGCCAGATATTATGCTTAGTGTTTGCATGTGTGCCCGGTTTCAAGCTACACCGAAGGAATCACACCATAAGGCTGTGAAGCATATTCTTCGATATCTAGCTCTCACACCAACACTTGGATTATGGTATCCCAAGGGCTCTTCATTTGATCTCATTGGATATTCAGACTCTGACTATGCTGGCGATCGTGTGGACCGCAAGTCAATGTCAGGCACATGCCATTTCCTCAGACGATCTTTGGTCTATTGGTCCTCAAAGAAACTGAACTGCGTATCACTCTCCACTGCAGAAGCTGAGTACATTGCTGCTAGATCGTGCCGTTCTCAATTACTTTGGATGAAGCAAACACTCAAGGACTATGGCATCAACCTGAAGAATGTGCCTATCTACTGCGACAATGAGAGTGCTATCAAGATTGCTCATAACCCAGTTCAGCACTCAAAGACCAAGCACATCCAGATTCGTCATAATTTTCTTCGTGATCATGTGTTGAAGGGTGATATCTCCATCGACCATGCAAGCACTGAAGATCAGCTGACCGATATCTTCACTAAGCCCTTGGATGAGAAGAGATTTAGCAAGTTGCGGTGTGAGCTAAATATCCTAGAATCTTCGAATGTTCTCTGAAATGGACACTCATGCTAACACTTATGTTGACTTGATGACTTAGATGCGCAACACATGAATTAACATTTTTCTTCAAATCAATGAAGACTAACCCTCTAAGTGTGAAGAAATTAATGAAGAAATTGATTCTCAGAGCCCTACGACAATTGTACGTGGTGTCTGAAATCAGCTTTCTTATACGGTGGATAAGCCACCAACCAAAGTTGAAATTCTTGAATTTGAGTTTTTCCTCAGTTTTTTGAAATTCCTCAGTTTTTCAAATTCTTCAACTTTGCAATGTCTTCACAGTTTTCGTTGTTTTTCTTCACTGAATATATATATATATATATATATATATATATATATATATATATATATATATATATATATATATATATAAGTTTATGTCCTCTATAGCATTCACTTATTGCTAATTCTTCAAGTTGATTTTTCTGCTAAGTGAATGTGATCGGACCCTTCCCCCTATGCTAAACTCAATCTAGTCTATTCACAAATTCTTCATGTGCGTTCTAATTGAAACTCGTTCAAAATCTTCACTGTGTCCTTGACAGCTGAAGAAATTGCGAATGGAACTTTAACTAATCCTATCTAAATTTTAGGCTTTGCCGCTCAAACCGTTCCGCATACCATGACAATACTTATCTATTCACCCACGATCCTACATGATCGCCACCTCACAGTACGTGGGTGACACATGTCAAGCGAATGAGAAGGGCCAGGGGCACGTTCGTCCGAATTCTTCGGGCCTTCAGTTTTTCACTTCCGCTATAAATACCCCTGCTTCTTCTTCACTTCATTTTTACTCCGCTCGCTCTCACTCCCACTAGAGCTTCCCAAACCCTAGCGCCGCTGCTACTTCATCGTTGCCGGTGAGGGAGAGCTTCACTGCCTCGACCTCGTTGCCGTCGTACTCGTGCCGGTTGCGGATTTCTTCACTCCGTCGCCGCCATAGCCGTCTTCCTCTACCAAGTTAGGGCGTGGAAGATCTGAACTGACGGACTTCACATCTACACTTCCCAGTTCATTGAGTTCTTCATTTCGGGTAAGTAAAAGTCACTTTTACTGCCCCCTTTGATTCATGTGTTTCTTGAAAATCTTCAAAGTTGTTTATTCTTAAAATCTTCACACACTTGAACACCTCACATGTTATCTGCTCTTGATTCATTTCTCTAAGCGATGATTTTCTTCAAGATTCCTCAATTGTGTGGATTTTCAATCTGTACAACTCTGGAACCTAAGATTAAGAACGCTTAGTGAAATTCTTCAAGATTCATCTGGTCAAATTCCTCAAACCTATTCTTTTTGAAAACCTTCTGAGAACGCATATGACCTCTCCAAATTCCTCGCAACTATACTCTGTTCACAGGTACTCATGTCCACTGCTGAATCTCTAGGTTCTCATCAACTTAACTCATTTGCAGCGTTCCTCGAAGAAAAGTTGCACACCTCTTCAGAAACTTCAGTTGCTCATATTCCTCAGCTGAAGAAAATGGCTGATAAGAAGCCATAGAAGGGAGGAAAGAGGCCTGAGGTCAATACTGCTTTCAAAATCCCTGAGGACATATACAAGGATTACTGCACTCCTGATGAGGACAAATTTGGCAAGGAGGACAAAAATCAGCGGAAGGTGCGCATACAAAGGATAGAGAGGAGATGGGCATGGGAATGGAGGGAGTACAGGTATGTTACTCCCAAGTACATGAAGAAATTCACACTCAACCCTCCATGCCCAAGACCTCCATTGGCACCTGGCCAATTGGCAGACCCCACCAGCCTCAAGCACGGTGAGGATTATCCTGATGAATGGGCAAGGCGCCAGGCCAAACTGGCCAAACAAGCAAAGGAATCAGTGAGGAAATTTAATGAAGACTCTGCTGCTGCTGCTACCACTGCTGAGGCCTCTACTAGTAAGCCTAGGAAGGCGATGCCTAAGAAGCCTGCACATAAGTCAAGTGCTTCTTCTTCAATGCCCTCATGGCCAAGCTCCTCAGCAATGCCCTCAAGGCCAGATTCTTCAAAGCCCTCACGGCCAACTCCTTAGTCTGCTCCTCCTCCTCCAAAGTCCTCAGCTCCTCCGACAAAGTCTTCAGCTGCTCCGACCAAATCCTCTGCACCTGTGCATCTCGCCACATGCCAAAGGACAACTGGCATCTCAATTGCCCCAGGAGCATCTGCAAGTTCCACTGATGTACCAAATTCTTCAACTCGCCCCTCTCTACTGAAGAAAAAGGCCACTGCTGGACGAGGCCTTCGACCATGTCCTCAAAAGAAGCAGGTCGCCTTCCAAGTGCCCTCTGATGACGATGAGGCTGATGATGAAGAACTAGCCAAAATCATCAGAGACAAGCAAGCCAGGGCCGCAAGAGCTAAAGGCAGCAATGTGCCACTGCTATTGGATCCAAAGTTGATCCTCGATTTCATTGATCTATGGCACAAAGACTCTAACACACCTTTGCCGGAGATGAACCTCACACCTGGTCAAAGTCATGTTCTTACCGCCTTCATTGAGGAAGAGAAGTGGAAATTTGAAGAAGGCAGAAGGCTGAAGAAAGCGCAGTACAAAAAGCAGCGCTACCTCAAGGACAATGTCCTCACTCTTACCCCTGATCAACTCATTGCGTTGCAAACTGAAATCAAGCAACTGAGTGATGAATTCAATCGCTACTATGCTGATTGGAAGGGCGCCAAGGTCCGGTTCGTTAATTTGACGAAGAAACTCACTTCATGTGCTGCTGCTCCTGTGCACGTTGAAGTTCCTTAGGCTGAAGCATCTGCTAAGCCTACTGAAGAACATGCCAGCACCACTGATGACAATCAAGCTGCTGAAGAAAATGAGAGTAACAGGGCCGATGACTGCATTCTAGCCACTGAAGAAATTGCCAGGGCATCCACTAGCGGTGCGCCTAAAGAAAATGAAGAAGTCAGGGCAACTGCATCAGTTGCGCCTGAAGAAACTGAACCAAAGTTCTATGCACCTCCTGCACCTACACCCACTCCGATCCTTCCATCTGCATCAGATGCGAAGAAGACCAAGGCTGCAGAGCGTGCAACTATGAAGAAAAGGAAGGCATCGACTTCATCAAATTCTTCAGCTTCGAAGAAGATGAAGCCTCTGACTAGCTCAATTGACAATCCAATTGATGTCGTTCATGTCTCTTTCATGCCATCAAAGGACCTTGTTCCTTTTGGTGAAGATTATGTGATTCCCAATGAATTCGATGAAGAGAATCCTTCTGCTGCTTCGACAGAGCAGTTGGATGAAGAAATTGAAGTGGACAACATCCCTTCAACCCTAGTTGTTTCCTCACCTATCCCTCGGTTCACTGCTGAAGAGGTAGGTGTTGAAGAAACGGAAGATGAGGATGTGGACATTGGCTGTACCACACCTGTGATGAATGATAATTTTTGGGAAAGGCAGCACCCCAACTCTCTGATGTTCACTCCACTTCAAGCAATTCCTCAGTCCCCTGCTGCTACTGAAGTACAAATGGGATCTGAAGAACCTCATGCAACCCCGTCTGTCCATGAAGAGATTCCAGCCACTAGTGCTGAAGAAATTACAAATGAAGAATTGAAGAACCAGGCTGCAGATGAAGAAGAGCCTGAAATTCCTCAGCCTGAGGAACCTGAGATTGCGATTCCTGAGGTGGTGATGCAACTAACTGACACTCCTCAGCCCAAGCCAAAGGATCCCTTCTCAAAGAAGCAAAAATTCAAGGCTGATGAATTCTTCGGCGAGCATGTGCTCTTCACTGAATTCAACCCATATGACAATGCTCGTCTTAGAAGAAAGCGTTTCTGGACTGCCAGCCATGCCAACTTATATTCTTCAGTACTCTTCAACAAGGACAAAGTCTTCGACCATCAGCATATTCCTCACGTGGACATGGAACCAATGCCTTGCTTCACACCAGTCCTCGGTATGATTCACGATGCAGGACTGCTCAGCTTTTGCACTGACATAGTTGATTGGAATGAAGAGCTTATTCTTCAGTTCTATGCAACGCTGCACATCACTGGTGAAGCTGATGACATCAACTCTTGGGTGTTGGACTGGATTACCGAAAACACTCACTACAAGGCACCAGCTTCTGAATTGCTTCGTGCCTTCCCAATCAGTCCTCCAGCTGAAGGTGCTCGTTGTCTGTATGATGAGCCTGAACTCGCCTCTCATTACATGCAAGTTCTCATGAAGCCCCTGAAGCCTGGTCAAGCCCCAAGGACCAAATTCCTCGTGAAGGAATTGTTGTATGTGCCAAGAACCATCTATCGCATTCTGACGGATACTATGAGTCCCATCAAAGGCCATGACTCATCTGATGAAGAAATTGTTGGGATGATGAAGAATATGCTATTCAACATCATGCATGGCATCCTGATCAATTATCATGATTTATTTATGAGGACTCTTGCAAATGTTGCACTTTCACCGTTTGAGCTGAAGCCATATGCTCCATGGATCATGAGATTCCTCAGAACGAGGTCTTCACTCAACTACAAGGTTGACACTCTCAACCATGGCAGCTACTTGCCCCCGATTGAAGTCCTCAAATGGACATATTCTTTAGCTGAAGAAAAGGGCAAGGCACCAGCTGTTATCGATGAAGGCATTCGTCCATTGACTGGTCAGTTCTGCAAAGCTGCATCTTATTCCACCAATGATGACTCTGCCACTCATGATTTTGCTGCAAATGCCCCCAAGTCAAGTCCTCAAGCTACTGCTCCTCCTATGATGACTGACCGTGAGCTACTTCTTAGTCTTCACCAGAAGGTGGATCTAAACCACAAATGGGTTAGAGTTAGTTTGGCTCTATTCTTCACAACATGACCTCTACACATAATGCAGTGAAGAAAAACCATTACTACCTCCATGAAGTCTTTGATCGCACCTGGGCTATTCTGTCACATCTGTATGGTGAAGAAGATCTAAAGCCAATGGGCTTCAAAGAAGATTTTGACTGGTCTGTGATGACCCACAAGTGTAGGGTATCGCAATAGCTTTTGAGGGTAAAGTATTCAACCCAAATTTATTGATTCGACACAAGTAAAGCCAAAGAATGTTCTTGAGTATTAGCAGTTGAGTTGTCAATTCAACCACACCTGGATAACTTAGTATCTGCAGCAAGGTATTTAGTAGCAAAGTAGTATGATAGTAATGGTAACAGTGATAAAAGGTAAAGATAGTAATAGCAATATTTTTGTGTTTTGTAGTGATTGTAACAATAGCAACGGAAAAGTAAATAAGCGAAGCACAATATATGAAAAGCTCATATGCAATGGATCAGTGATGGATAATTATGTCGGATGCGATTCCTCATGTAATAGCTATAACATAGAGTGACACAGAACTAGCTCCAATTCATCAATGTAATGTAGGCATGTATTCCGAATATGGTCATACGTGCTTATGGAAAAGAACTTGCATGACATCTTTTGTCGTACCCTCCCGTGGCAGCGGGGTCCTAGTGGAAACTAAGGGATATTAAGGCCTCCTTTTAATAGAGAACCGGACCAAAGCATTAACACATGGTGAATACATGAACTCCTCAAACTACGGTCATCACCGAGAAGTATCCCGATTATTGTCACTTTGGGGTTGTCGGATCATAACACATAATAGGTGACTATAGACTTGCAAGATAGGATCAAGAACACACATATATTCATGAAAACATAATAGGTTCAGATCTGAAATCATGGCACTCGGGCCCTAGTGACAAGCATTAAGCATAGCAAAGTCATAGCAACATCAATCTCAGAACATAGTGGATACTAGGGATCAAACCCTAACAAAACTAACTTGATTACATGGTAAATCTCATCCAACACATCACCGTCCAGCAAGCCTACGATGGAATTACTCACACATGGCGGTGAGTATCATGAAATTGGTGATGGAGGTTGGTTGATGATGACGACAGTGACGAATCCCCTTATCTGGAGCCCCGAACGGACTCCAGATCAGCCCTCCCGAGAGAGATTAGGGCTTGGCGGCAGCTCCGTATCGTAAAACGCGATGAAACTTTCTCTCTAATTTTTTTCTCCGCGAGACGGAATATATGGAGTTGGAGTTGAGGTCGGCGGAGCCTCAGGGGGCCCACGAGACAGGGGGCGTGCCCAGGGGGGAGGGCGCGCCCCCACCCTCATGGACAGGGTGTGGCCCCCCTGGTCTTGATTCTTTCTCCAGTATTTTTTATATTTTCCAAAAAGTGCCTCCGAGGATTTTCAGGACATTCCGAGAACTTTTGCTTTCTACACATGAAACAACATCATGGTAATTCTGCTGAAAACAGCGTCAGTCCGGGTTAGTTTCATTCAAATCATGCAAGTTAGAGTGCAAAATAAGGGTAAAAGTGTTTGAAAAAGTAGATACATTGGAGACGTATCAATTCCCCAAGCTTAAACCTTTTCTTGTCCTCAAGCAATTCAGTTGATAAACTGAAAGTGATAAAGAAAAACTTTTACAAACTCTGTTTGCTCTTGTTGTTGTAAACATGCAAAGCCATCATTCAGGTTTCAACAATATTATAAACTAACCATACTCACAATAACACTTAGGTCTCACGACTACTCATATCAATAGCATAATCATCTAGCGAGCGATAATAATAAAACTTGGATGATAACACTTCCTCAAAACAATCATAATATGATATAACAAAATGTATCTCGCTAGCCCTTTCCGAGACCTCAAAACATAAATGCAGAGCACCTTTAAAGATCAAGGACTGACTAAACATTGTAATTCATGGTAAAAGAGATCCAGTCAAGTCATACCCAATATAAACCAATAATAATGAATGCAAATGACAGTGTGCTCTCCAGCGGGTGCTTTTTAATAAGAAGGTGATGACTCAACATAAAAGTAAATAGATAGGCCCTTCGCAGAGGGAAGCAGGGATTTGCAGAGGTGCCATATCTTGATTTTAAAATAGAGATTGAATAACATTTTGAGCGGCATACTTTCGCTGTCAATGCAACAACTATGAGATGGCTTTATCTTCCATACTACATGCATTATAGGCAGTTCCCACATAGAATGGTAAAAGTTTATACTCCCCCAACCACCAACAAGCATCAATCCATGGCTTGCTCGAAACAACGAGTGCCTCCAACTAACAACAATCCCGGGGGAGTTTTGTTTAATTATTTTGATTTGCTTTGATCTTTTTGGATCATGGGACTGGGCATCCCGGTTACCGGCCCTTTCTCGTGAATGAGGAGCGGAGTCCACTCCTCTTGAGAATAACCCACCTAGCATGGAAGATATAGGCAGCCCTAGTGGCAACATGAGCTGCTCGAGCGTACAAAACAGAATTTCATTTGAAGGTTTGGAGTTTGGCACATACAAATTTACTTGGAACGGCAGGTAAATACCGCATATAGGAATGTATGGTGGACTCATTGGAATAACTTTGGGGTTTAAGGAGTTTGGATGCACAAGCAGTATTCCCTCTTAGTACAGGTGAAGGCTAGCAAAAGACTGGGAAGCGACCAACTGAGAGAGCAACCACAGTCATAAACATGCATTAAAACTAATTCATACTGAGTACAAACATGAGTAGAATATAATCCACCATGAACATAAATATCGTGAAGGCTATGTTGATTTGTTTCAACTACATGCATGAACATGTGCCAAGTCGAGTCACCCAATTCATTCAAAGGAGGATACCATCCCATCATACCACATCATAATCATTCTAATAGCATGTTGGCACGCAAGGTAAACCATTATAACTCATAGCTAATCAAGCATGACACAAGCAACTATAATCTCTAAATGTTATTGCAAATATGTTTACTTCACAATAAGCTGAATCAGGAACGATGAACTCATCATATTTTAAAAAACAAGAGAGGTCGAGTTCATACCAGCTTCTCTCATCACAATCAGTCCGTCATATATCGTCATTATTGCCTTTCACTCGCACGACCGAACGATGTGTATAATAATAAGAGTGTAAGTGCATTGGACTAAGCTGGAATCTGCAAGCATTCAACTCAAGAGAGGAGACAAAGTAATATGGGCTCTAAGTTAAATAAACAATCATGCATAAGAGAGCCACTAAGCAATTTCAATATGGTCTTCTCGTCCCCCAAAGAAAAGAAAAGAAAAGAAAACTATTTACAAGGGAAAGCTCCCAACAAGTAAAAAGAAGAACGAGAAATCTTTTTGGGTTTTCATTTTAATTTCTACTACAAGCATGGAAATTAAACTAAGTAATTTTTTTGGTTTTTTCTTAAGGTTTATCAAACACACAAGAAGAAAACTAGAAAAAGAAATTCAAACTAGCATGGATAATACAATGATAGAGTATGAGCACCGACAACTAGTGTAGTGTGTGAACATGAATGTAAAGTCGGTGAGAAATATGTACACCCCCAAGCTTAGGCTTTTGGCCTAAGTTGGTCTAATGCCACGGATAGCCTGGCTGATATCCGTAGTTGTAACTGGGGTCGTACTGAGATGCAGCAGCAAATGCCTCCTGAGCTGCGGCATGTTGGCGAGCCGCCTCTGCTCTCCCTTCGTGTTCAGCTGCTTCCTCCCTGGTAACAACATGTCTTCCTTTTGCCTGATAATCAAAAAGGAGAGGAGCAGGAAGAGTAACATGGACGATGTTGCGCCTGTTATAGATTAGTCGATAATGAAGGTATTGTTCATTCCTCCTAAGAAAATGATGATTGACCATAGCATCATAATCTAAATAAGCAGGAGGTATCATCATATCCCCCTCTCGTGGGGATATACCAAGATATTAAGCCACACGGGTTGCATAAATTCCTCCAAATAAATCTCTAGCTCTACTATTGTTCTGCAACCTACGTGTAACTATTGCCCCTAAGTTATAACCTTTATAACCTAACACAGCACTCTTGAGGACACAGAGATTAGGGACACACATATGACATGCTTCATCTTTACCGTTAATGCATCTACAATGAAGAGAGCAAAATAATGTATAGCAGGAAAATGAATGCTCCCTATGGTGGCTTGTGATGTGTCCCTGGATTCTCCCACAGTAATACTAGCAAGGAAATCTCTAAATTCAGATTTGTGAGGATCATTAATATTACCCCAATGTGGGAGTTTGCAAGCAGTTGTAAAATCCTCTAAGTCCATGGTATAAGATGTATCATAAATATCAAATAGAACACTGGGAGAATTATGCGTACAGTTATATTTAAACCTCTGCACAAAGGAATAAGTCAATTGATAGTACTGGGGACACTTATCTTGTAAGAAGTCCTCCAGCTCAGCATTACGTACATACACGTCAAATTCCTCCTTGAAGCCTGCTTTGACCATAAAATCATCGGATGGCCACTCACAAGCTCGTACATCTGCATCCCTCAGTAATTCAACATCTTGCTCACGCATAGCAATTCTGGGCCCTTTCTTTACCGAGGAACCACCTTGATACATTCTCCTAGACATAATTCTTTTTCTGAAAAAAATTCTGAAATTTTAGTAACTTCAAAATAAAAGTGAATACAACTTCACAAGAATGGTAGCAACTACTCCTACAAGTGCCTAGAGCCTATATCATGCATTAGAATTACTTGGAACCTCATTAATTTAACATGCCAGCTCAAGAACAGGGTCACCAAAACAGCAAGGATTTGCAATGAATAAAGCACTAGAACAAAAACTAATTGTACCAACGGAGGAGTTACATACCAAGCAACAATCTCCCAAAGAAGTTTTGTGAATGGAGCTTTGAGCAAGGAGATCAAAAATCACAACAAAACGAGCTAGAACTCGTGCTTGAGCTGGATGGGTATTTTTTGGGTGGAAGATGGAGTGTGTGGGTGCTGGCATAAGTGGAGGGGGGCTACCAGGGGCCCACGAGACAGGGGGGCGCGCCCAGGTGGGGTGGGCGCGCCCTCCACTCTCGTGGCCTGGTGCTTGCCCCTCCTGCAGTGATTTCAGTGCCTAAAATCCTCAAATATTCCATAAAAAATCATACTAAATTTGCAGGGCATTTGGAGAACTTTTATTTTCGGGATAGTTTTTTATCGCACAGATAATTCAGAAAACAGAGGGATAACACTATTTTTGCTTTATTTAATCTAAATAACAGAAAGTAAAAAGAAAGTACAGAAGGTTGTGCCTTCTAGTTTCATCCATCTCATGATCATCAAAATGAATCTACTAACAAGGTTGATCAAGTCATGTTAACAACTCATTCCGAATAACACAGAACCAGGGAAATTTCAAAGTGACACTAGGTTTCCTCAACGGGGATATGAAAATCCCCAACAATAAGAATACCATACTTTTTCTTGACAGTAGGGAGAGGAAATTCAAAACCTCCAATAATAATTGATGGAATTTTCTCAATATTATTTATGCTATGAACTTGGATTTGCTTCCTCGGAAAATGTACCGTATGCTCATTTCCATTAACATGAAAGGTGACATTGCCTTTGTTGCAATCAATAACAGCTCCTGCAGTATTTAAAAAGGGTCTACCAAGAATAATAGAAATACTATCATCCTCGGGAATATCAAGAATAACAAAGTCTGTTAAGATAGTAACATTCGCAACAACAACGGGCACGTCCTCACAAATGCCGACATGAATAGCAGCTGATTTATCAGCCATTTGCAAGGATATCTCAGTGGGTGTCAACTTACTCAATTCAAGTCTACGGTACAAGGAAAGAGGCATAACACTAACACCGGCTCCTAAATCACATAAAGCAGTTTTAACATAATTTCTTTTAATAGAGCAAGGTATAGTGGGTACTCCGGGGTCACCAAGTTTCTTAGGTATTCCACCCTTAAAGGTATAGTTGGCAAGCATGGTGGCAATTTCGGCTTCAGGTATTTTCCTCTTATTGGTGATGATATATTTCATATATTTGGCATAAGGGTTTAATTTAAGCATATCAGTTAAGAGCATGCATAAGAAAATAGGTCTAATCATTTCAACAAAACGCTCAAAGTCCTCATCATCCTTTGTCTTGGATGGTTTAGGAGGAAAGGACATGGGTTTCTGAACCCATGGTTCTCTTTCTCTACCATGCTTCCTAGCAACAAAATCTCTCTTATCATAACGTTGGTGTCTTGATTGTGGGTTATCAAGACCAACTGCAGGTTCAATTTTTATTTCATTATTTTTGCTAGGTTGAGCATCTACATGAACATCATTATTAGCATTATTATCAGGTTCATGTTCATCTCCGGATTGTGTTTCAGCATCAGAGATAGAAGTATTATTAGGATTCTCAGGTGTTTCTACATTAGGTTCACTAGAAGTTTGCAAAGTCCTATCATTCTTCTTTTTCTTCTTCTTAGAAGAACTAGGAGCATCTAGATTATTATTCTGAGAATCTTGTTCAATTCTCTTAGGTTGGCCTTCAGGATACAAAGGTTCCTGAGTCATTCTACCAGTTCTAGTAGCCACTCTAACTGCAAAGTCATTTTTATTATTTAATTCATCAAGCAAATCATTTTGAGCTTTAACTACTTGCTCAGTTGGAGTAGCAACCATAGATGCATATTTGCTAATGAGTTTAAGTTCATCTTTAACTCTAGCCATATTATCACTCACGCGTCCTATCTCGAAAGCATTATTCTTTAACTCTCTACCAACATAAGCATTAAAACTTTCTTTCCTGGCCATAAAGTCATCAAATTCATCTAAGCATGGGCTATGTAATTTAGTAGAGGGGATTTCAACTTTATCATATCTATAGAGAGAATTTACCTTCACTACCTGTGTAGGGTTATCAAGACAATATGGTTCTTCAACAGGCGGTATATCAAGACCATGTATTTCTTCAATAGGTGGTAAATTATTTACATCTTCAACTTTAATGCCTTTTTCTTTCATTGATTTCTTTGCCTCTTGCATATCTTCAGGACTGAGAAATAGAACACCTCTTTTCTTTGGAGTGGGTTTAGGAATAGGCTCAGGAGTTGGCTCAATTGGTTCAGGAATTGCCTCAGGAATTGGCTCAGGAAGAGTCCAATTATTTTCATTAGTCAACATGTTATTCAATAGTAACTCAGCTTCATCGACTGTTCTTTCCCTGAAAACGGAAAAAGTCCATTTTAAACCCTGAACTCGTAGACGTTCAGCGAAACGAACCCCCAAGTCGAAATCCCGGTCGATTGCACCCTGAACTATGCAATCCTGGTCTAAATCAAACCTTGACAAATTTCAACCGGGATTTGTCTAGCTGGTGGGCCAAGGAGCACCGTCCTCCGCACTAGGCCAGCCCATTTATTTTTTTGTTTGCTCAAAAAAAATTCTTTGCGGCAGAACTTCGGACGTACGCACAGTAAGAGCGGGACCTCGTACTCACCGCTTTAGGCCGGCCCAACAAGTTGCTGACAGGAAAAAGGTGAAGCAGAAAAAAATACAGTTTTATTCGCCCGGATTGGGAATCGAACTCCCGCCACGAATTTGCATGCCAAGTACGTCAACCAATATGACAAGCTCACGTTGCTGTTTATAAAAGGAAACAACACTATTTGACCCTATCTTAAGTACAAATAGTAAACATATATGTCGGTGTACTAGAGTAGGGGTACCCTAGTATCCCGAACCTGTGCACGGGCAGTTGCAGCGCCGCGCGGCAAGGCTTGCCGGACGACCGCCAGAGTCCTCCGTGGGTTCCTTTGGAGCCATTCAAGAACAAAGCATTCAAGATGAAGAGACAAGGCCCCGACAAGAGGATCTTGCCGGGAAGAGACAAGGCCCCGGCAAGAGGATCTTGCCGGGAAGGCCAACCACGGCACTTCAAGAAACTTGCCGTGATGCACCGCACGTCCCGGCAAGGTCCGGTGAGCGACAAGCTTCTGGACTCGACAAGACGACGACCCCGACAAGGTACTCGCCGGGGGCCCGCTGCCACTCTGTACCCACACTCCAGCGCACCCACCCGCGTGTCGCCATGAGGCTTCCTCAGGGGCGCGTGGCGGGAGCCTGTGCAGCCAGGGGTACGCGGTGGAAAGCGGAGATGAAGAGAAGGCCATAGTGGCAAACGGTGGCGCTCCTAACGGTCACTTTTTGCACTATTTAGGCAACTCAGACGGGCATTCAATGACCTTGTCCCCTGCCGTCAGAGTTAGGTAGGGTGCACTGTGTCCACAGTAGCGGTAGCTGCACCTACCGCATCCTTTTCCATTTTTACCCTTCTAGTCTACGTTGCCACCTGTCGGTGACCCCTTGAAAGTATAAAAGGAGGCCCAAGTGCAACGTAGAAGGGGTTCGGCTCATTCGAAACATCAGGAACACTCTCACGCTCGGTCTGGCAGCGTGCACCGCTCCTGAGCAAGAATTCAATACACACAAACAAGCAGCAGTAGGGTTTTACGCATCCGTGCGGCCCGAAGCTGGGTAAAACTGCTCGCGTGTACTGCCTCGATCCGCTGTTTGCGCTGCCTCCGCCCCCCTCCGAACCGAAAGGGGCCCGTTCCCCATAGGTGTTGGTGGATGGAACGCATCGCCACCAGGGCAGAAGAGGCGGCGGCAGCCGCAGCCGCGGGTGAATTTGGGTTCACGGTGGAGGAAGCGGACGCGGCATCGGCAATGAGTCTTGCTGAGCGGGAGTGGCCCAAAGACGAAGAAGAGCTTGCCGCGCCCGACGCCGAGTTGAGTGAGCCCGCCGAGAGTGCGAGCGGCCCGCCATCTCCGGGGAGCTTGCCGGGAACAGGGCCCGGAACGCAGCCCCCAGTGCAGCCAAGAAGGCGCCTCCGCAGGATTGGGGACGCAGTAGGGCGGCAAGCTGGTCAACAGCCGCAGCGCCGTGCGACGCGCTCCGCTACGGCAAGTACGGTTGCCGCGGGTGCGCCTCCTGCCGCAGTGGCAACTGGGGCGGGGTCATCTCGGGCTGGCGCCGCAGTCCCCGCCAAGCGGCCAAGGGAGCCCACTCCTCCACCTCGTCGCGCCGGAGGTGGGCCAAACTTCGACCTCTCCGCGCTCAGCTCCGACGAGGAAGAGGAAGAAGAGTAAGATTCCCTTGTTGTTCTTTTAGTTCTTTAACTTGCCATTCCTGTCTTGCATCTGATCTGACCCACCCTGGACTCTCCCTTTTCAGGACTCTGGCCCAGAGGGCGGCGAAGAGGGCCAAGGCTCAGGTGGTGGTCATCGAGGACGAGCCCACTGCGACGACAGGAGGCGCGCCCGAGACCACCTTGCCGGATCCGGCCATCACTTCGCAGAGCAGCCCCCAGCGCAGCCCCCAGCGTAAGCATATGGTTTACTTTCTGCTTCTGGGTGCACGTGGTTGCTCTTTTCCTTTGTTGACATCTGATCACTGGTTTGTTTGTGCAGGAGCAGAACAGCTTCATCAGGAGGGCGTGGTGATCTCCTCCGACTCGTCGTCTGCTTCGACTACGCCGCCAAGGGTGGACTCCCCAGCAAGGGAGCGTTCTCCGCTAAGGGAGGAGCCTCCGGCAAGGGATAGCACTAACGATCCGCCGGTGGTGGAGCTTATGACAGAGGATCCCAGCGCAGGTAATCCTTCCTGCCCGAAACTTTCTTTGTATTCTTCTGCTGATTTTTCTTCTTGAGTGCTTGTTTGACTTCTCATTCTTCTCCGGTCGTCAGGTCCACCCTCCGCGGATCCAATGGAGATCAAGGCGGGTGGCGGAGAGGACGCGCGCGGCAACACTGATAATGCCGCGGCCGCCGAAGACGGAGCTGGTGCCGATGTGCCTGCCAGTGAAGAGGCCGCCAAGGCTGCCGCCGAGGAAGCTGGCGGGGGATCTGGAGATCGCACTGACGACCCTGAGGCTGCAGGACCGTCAGGCGCTGCATCGACCGCCGATCCCTCCGCCGCTGCCGCAGCGTCAGGCTCCGAGGAGCCCCAGCCCGGCGCCTATCTAAAGGCTGGCGAGGGCATCTTCATCAAGCTCCCTTGGGCGTCAAGCTCCAAGGCGCCGGTGGAAGGAGAAGTTTTGGATGGGGAGGTGCTCGCCTCCGTCGGGTTGTCGATCGTTGACGCGCCGGGAAGCAGCAGTGATGAGCCCGAGGAAGAGCGGCTGCTGCGGAGGCTGCTGGCGCTCTATCACGCCCGTCAAGTCAAGTTGGAGTCCCGGGAAGCGCTCGTCGCGAAAGCGAGCGTGGATATAGAGAAGCGCGCGGAGGAGCTCCGGGGTTTTCGCCAGGAAGCTCTCCGGGCCTTGGCGGAGGAGCGGGAGCAGCTTGCTGAAGAGCGGAAGGCCTTCCTCCTCGAGAAGGCCGAGGCTGAAGAGCAGCAGCGGCTCACCGGCGAGAAGCTATACGCGCGAGAAGGCGAGCTGGCTCAGCGGAAAGTGAACCTCGACAGCCACGAAGAGGAGCTTGCCGCGCGCGAACGGGCACTTGGCGGGTCGCTCCAAGAGGCAAAGGATGCGGCTGCGGCTGCCGAGACTGCCAAGAAGGAATTGGAAGTAAAGGTGGCGCAGCTGGAGGCTGATCTGAAGGTGGGTGGCGAAGAGCTTGCCGCGCTCAAGCGGGAGCGCGAGAAGGACGCCCTTGCCCACGGTGATCTGCAGGGCCAACTCTCCGAGAAGGGCAAAGAGCTGCGCGCCGCCAAGAATTCCAATGCTGATCTGGAGCTGAAGCTGGCCACCCTGACGGAGACGTTGGACGGCGCCAAGAAACGGGAGGCGGACTTGAAGAAGGACATCAAGGCCAACGAGGCGCTCCTAGCGAGGGCCGCCGAAACCCAGAATCTTCTTAGAGATACTGTGGCGCTCTGGACGGAGGGCCTCGTGAACATTGCTGCAGTCATCGAAGAGGAGCTGGTGCAATTGGGGGTGGAAGGCTTCGGGTACTCCTCCGACGAAAACCTCCAACCCAGCGCCAAGCTCACTCTGTTCTTCAAAGGCGTGGCGGCGGCGCTCTAGCAACTCCGGGAACGGATCCCAAAGCAGTTGGCCGACGAGTCACGCTCGATTTGTGCCGGAGTTCTGGAGAAGGTGCTGGTGAAGGTGGCCTTCCGCAATCCGGGCCTCAACCTCACCAACATCCTCAAGAGGCTGCCGGCGGACGCTGATCTTGACGCACTTAAGGCCCTCCTCGCACCCATTGTGGACAGGGTGAATGAGGTCAAAAGGGTTGACGGCGGTCGCGTAGATTAGGCCGTCCGTTTTCTACTTTTCTTGTCGCTGCCAGTCATGTCATGGGAACACTTTATTAGAGGCGCGACAAGTTATTTTTTGTAATATAACTCTATCTTAGGCAAAAAATTGCTGTGTTACTTCCTTTACTCGACTCTTGGCTTTGTATGGTTCTGCCCTACGCTTTCTAGGGAAACTTGCCGGTGCAGGCACCCTTGCCGCGAGCGCCGAGTGCGGAACTTCAGCAGCCTGCTGGCAGGGTCGCTACCGACAAGCAACCTTGTCGCAACTAGTTGCAGCTCACTTAAGTTGTTGAGCGGACTCGAAACAAAGTAAGGGCACAGCTAACTACGAGTTGGTTCCTCCGCGCACAGGTTTTCCATACAAAGCACGGTCGTTCAAGGAAAATAACTCAAAAACTTAAAAAACTGATTGCTCAAACTTTAGCAACTTAGCTTTTCCGTCGTCTGCTTCCCGGCAAGGAGAAACTTTCTTGAACGGCCTGGTCCACACCATTATCTTCTCCTCCCCCCCCCGGTAAACCTTGTGGGCGAGGGAATCTTCCTTCTTTTGAGAAAGAAACAGAGAAATAAAGTAATGATATGGAGCCTTGGGCTCGTTATCGCTTACCGGGGTCAGGATTACCTGCGCTGGGATCCGCTGTCATAAGCTCCACCACCGGCGGATCGTTAGCGCTGTCCCTTGCCAGAGACTCCTCCCTTGCCGGAGGCTCCTCCCTTACCGGAGAACGCTCCCTTGCCGGGGAGTCCGCCCTTGACGGCGTAGTCGAAGCAGACGATGAGTCGGAGGTGACCACCATGCTCTCCTGATGAAGCTGTTCTGCTCCTGCACAAACAAACTAGTGATCAGATGTCAACAAAGGAAAAGAGCAACCACGCGCACCCAGAAGCAGAAAGTGAACCATATGCTTACGCTGGGGGCTGCGCTGGGGGCTGCTCTGCGAAGTGATGGCCGGATCCGGCAAGGTGGTCTCAGGCGCGCCTCCTGTCGAGGCGGATAACCTTATATAGAAAGGAAATATCTAAAATTTCGCATGACTTAGCTTTTCTGTTGCCGCACTGGCGTCGTTCTTTTGGTCGCCTGCTTCTTAGGAGCCATGGCGATGAAGAACAGCTGAGCCTTGACGTGGACGGAACAGCTGCCGCCGAAGCCTTCTTCTTCGGTGGCATGTTGATGAAGAAGATGAAGATCTAACTCGTGTGAACATCGGATCAGGTTCACACAACCTCGACGCACCCCTACCTGGCACGCCAAAGATGTCGGGGAAACTGATCCACCAACACCTATGGGGACCGGGCCCCTTTCGGTTCGGAGGGGGGCGGAGGCCGCGCAAAGAGCGGATCGAGGCAGTACACGCGAGCAGTTTTACCCAGCTTTGGGCCGCACGGATGCGTAAAACCCTACTGCTGCTTGTTTGTGTGTATTGAATTCTTGCTCAGGAGCGATGGATGCTGCCAGACCGAGCGTGAGAGTGTTCCTGATGTTTCGAATGAGCCGAACCCCTTCTACGTTGCGCTTGGGCCTCCTTTTATACTTTCAAGGGGTCACCGACAGGTGGCAACGTAGACTAGAAGGGTAAAAATGGAAAATGATGCGGTAGGTGCAGCTACCGCTACTGTGGACACAGTGCACCCTACCTAACTCTGACGGCAGGGGACAAGGTCATTGAATGCCCGTCTGAGTTGCCTAAACAGTGCAAAAAGTGACCGTTAGGAGCGCCACCGTTTTCCACGATGGCCTTCTCTTCATCTCCGCTTGCCACCGCGTACCCCTGGCTGCACAGGCTCCCGCCACGCGCCCCTGAGGAAGCCTCATGGCGACACGCGGGTGGGTGCACTGGAGCGTGGGTACAGAGTGGCAGCGGGACCCCGGCGAGTACCTTGTCGGGGTCGTCGTCTTGTCGAGTCCAGAAGCTTGTCGCTCACTGGACCTTGCCGGGACGTGCGGTGCATCGCGGCAAGTTTCTTGAAGTGCCGTGGTTGGCCTTCCCGGCAAGCTCCTCTTGCCGGGGCCTTGTCTCTTCCCGGCAAGATCCTCTTGCCGGGGCCTTGTCTCTTCATCTTGAATGCTTTATTCTTGAATGGCTCCAAAGGAACCCACGGAGGACTCTGGCGGTCGTCCGGCAAGCCTTGCCGCGCGGCGCTGCAACTGCCCGTGCACAAGTTCGGGATACTAGGGTACCCCTACTCTAGTACACCGACAATATAGCTGTATTATAAACCAGCTATAAATTATTTGAATAAAGAAAACATAAATTTAAAAATTGTTCACAAAAACAAAAATTTGAAAGAAATCAAAATTTTGAAAAAGAATAGTACCAATTGAATTCGCAAAAATGGAAAAGGTTTGTTAATTTAAAATAATTCATCAAATTTTAAAAAATTTCATCGAATTTGAAAAATTTCAGCAATTTCGACAAAAAAGTTCATTGATTTCAAAAAAATTCATCGAATTAGAAAAAAGGTTCACGAATTTGAATAAAGTTCATTGTTGAAATTTTTTAAATAAAAATTGAACATTTTCGTGATATAGGTTGAACATTATTTAATACATGTTGAACATTTTTGTGATATCCACTGAACAATATTTAAATTTCATTAAACTTCTTTGTAAGAAAATGGTTTTTTGAAGTAGTTCTATGTTTTAATTTAGAACAAATATTTGTAAACAGAAAAAAAAAAGAATCGAACAAGGTAAGAGAAAGCAAAATGAAACAGAAAAACAGAAAATCGAACAAGGAATGCTTTTTGAATCTCCGAAACGAAATTAGAACGCATGAATATTTTTTAAATTGGTGAACAATATTTGAAGTAGAGATATTTTTTTAATCCCGAACATTTCTTTAAAAAGTTTTAAGAAATATAGGAAAAAGCATCCTGAACAAATTTTTAACAAAAACTAAAAGTGGGCCGTCCCAGCAGGAGCAACGTGTTGGGCCCTTTGTAAATTTTTATTTTTTAACGAAAGAAAACTAATGCAGGCTGGCCCAGGAGGATGCAGGTGTGTGCCGTCAGCGAAATCCCAGCAATCCCGCCCATCCAAACGACTCGAAGGTTTGATTTAGACCGGGAGTGCATAGTTCAGGGTGCAATCGACCGGGATTTCGATTTGAGGGTTCGTTTCGCCGAACGTCTACGAGTTCAAGGTTTAAAATGGACTTTTTCCCTTGAAAACACAACCAGCACAACTATCCAAGTAGTCCTTGGAAGCATCGGTTAGTCCATTATTAAAGATATCAAGTATTTCATTTTTCTTAAGTGGATGATCAGGCAAAGCATTAAGTAATCTGAGAAGCCTCCCCCAAGCTTGTGGGAGTCTCTCTTCTTTGATTTGCACAAAATTATATATTTCCCGCAAGGCAGCTTGTTTCTTATGAGCAGGGAAATATTTGGCTGAGAAGTAATAAATCATATCCTGGGGACTACACACACAACTAGGAGCAAGAGAATTATACCAAGTCTTAGCATCACCCTTTAATGAGAACGGGAATATCTTAAGGATATAAAAGTAGCGAGATTTATCATCGTGAGTAAACAGGGTAGCTATATCATTCAACTTGGTAAGATGTGCGAAAGTAATAATTTCAGGATCAACAGAGAATTCATAATCCTTATCAGTAACAAAGATAGGTGAAGTGGCAAAAGCGGGGTCATGTTTCATTCTAACATTTAGAGTATTTTGTTTCAGCTTAGCTAACAATTTCTTAAGATCTGATGTATCATTGCAAGCAAGAAAATCTCTAGCAGTTTCTTCATCCATAACATAACCCTCAGGAACAACAGGCAATTCATAATCATTCGAAGATCTTTCATCATCACTATCATCAATAATAACATCTTCAATAATTTCATTCTCTCTAGCCCTAGCAAGTTGTTCATCAAGAAATTCACCTAATGGCAAAGTAGTATCACGCACAGAAGTAGTTTCATCATAAGTATCATGCAAAGCAGAAGTGGCATCATCGATAACATGCGACATATCAGAATTCATAGCAGTAGCAGGTTTAGGTGTCACAAGCTTATTCATAACAGAAGGAGAATCTTGTGCAGATCTAGATGGCAGTTCCTTACCTCCCCTCGTAGTTGAGGGATAGATCTTGGTTTTAGAGTCTTTCAAATTCTTCATAGTGATCAACAGATATAAATCCCAAGTGACTCAGAGAATAGAGCTATGTTCCCCGGCAACGGCGCCAGAAATTAGTTTTGATGACCCACAAATGTAGGGGATCGCAACAGCTTTCAAGGGTAAAGTATTCAACCCAAATTTATTGATTCGACACAAGGGGATCCAAAGAATATTCTTGAGTATTAGCAGTTGAGTTGTCAATTCAACCACACCTGGATAACTTAGTATCTGCAGCAAGGTATTTAGTAGCAAAGTAGTATGATAGTAATGGTAACAGTGATAAAAGGTAAATATAGTAATAGCAATATTTTTGGGTTTTGTAGTGATTGTAACAATAGGAACGGAAAAGTAAATAAGCGAAGCACAATATATGAAAAGCTCGTAGGCAATGTATCAGTGATGGATAATTATGTCGGATGCGATTCCTCATGTAATAGCTATAACATAGGGTGACACAGAACTAGCTCCAATTCATCAATGTAATGTAGGCATGTATTCCGAATATAATCATACTTGCTTATGGAAAAGAACTTGCATGACATCTTTTGTCGTACCCTCCCGTGGCAGCGGGGTCCTAGTGGAAACTAAGGGATATTAAGGCCTCCTTTTAATAGAGAACCGGACCAAAGCATTAACACATGGTGAATACATGAACTCCTCAAACTACGGTCATCACCGAGAAGTATCCCGATTATTGTCACTTCGGGGTTGTCGGATCATAACACATAATAGGTGACTATAGACTTGCAAGATAGGATCAAGAACACACATATATTCATGAAAACGTAATATGTTTAGATCTGAAATCATGGCACTCGGGCCCTAGTGACAAGCATTAAGCATAGCAAAGTCATAGCAACATCAATCTCAGAACATAGTGGATACTAGGGATCAAATCCTAACAAAACTAACTAGATTACATGGTAAATCTCATCCAACCCATCACCGTCTAGCAGGCCTACGATGGAATTACTCACGCACGGCGGTGAGCATCATAAAATCGGTGATGGAGGATGGTTGATGATGACGACAGCGACGAATCCCCCTCTCCGGAGCCCCGAACGGACTCCAGATCAGCCCTCCCGAGAGAGATTAGGGCTTGGCGGCGGCTCCGTATCGTAAAATGCGATAAAACTTTCTCTCTGTTTTTTCCTCTGTGAGACGGAATATATGGAGTTGGAGTTGAGGTCGGTGGTTCCTCAGGGGGCCCACAAGACAGGGGGCGCGCCCAGGGGGGAGGGCGCGCCCCCACCCTCGTGGACAGGGTGTGGTCCCCCTAGTCTTGATTCTTTCTCCAGTATTTTTTATATTTTCCAAAAAGTGCCTCCGAGGATTTTCAGGACATTCCGAGAAATTTTGTTTTCTACACATGAAACAACATCATGGTAATTCTGCTGAAAATAGCGTCAGTCCGGGTTAGTTTCATTCAAATCATGCAAGTTAGAGTCCAAAACAAGGGCAAAAGTGTATGGAAAAGTAGATATGTTGGAGATGTATCACTCTGCTCCTCCACCGAAGAAACTCAAGAAGGTCAAGGTTCCTCCCTTTGTTGCCAGTTCATATTCTTCATCACGCGCCACCGACGAGTATGAAGACTTGGACGACACTACAGCAGGGCCTACATCGACTCAAGACCCCAACGACGCTGGCGCTCCTCCATCTTCATGATATTCTTCAGGGGCGTTAGTTCTCATTTTCAACCCTTTTTGTCATTTTATGATAAAGGGGGAGAAATTTGAGTTAGTCTTCAAGCGGGTCTATCTTATATGGGCATTTTTTTCTAAGTTACAACTCTCGTTCTTTTGATGACTTTGCTGGATCGAGTTGTAACCTTAAACTCTATGGTGGCCTGATACTTCTGCTGAGTTCTTCTGCATGCTTATTCCTCATAAATATCAATGCATGCATGCTGAATTACATCAGTCACCATATTTCATCATGCATTTCAAATTCTTCATATTATATGTCAAATGAGTGTACGAATTACAAGATATAGGGGGAGATCTCCATGATTATACTCTTCAAGTGTGCAATGCGTCAAAAGCAAATTCCTCACTATGCACATCTTCAGGGGGAGTTCCTCTATATCTTGCAATCAAATTCCTCAACATCAATACTTACACTTCATATATTTATCCCCGTTGAAAACTTAACCTATATTGTCATCAATCACCAAAAAGGGGGAGATTGCAAGTGCATCTAGTGCCCCTTAGTGATTTTGGTGTATTGAAGACTTATAGGTTAAGAGACTAATGCGTTTGTGAGTGTACACAGGTTTATAAGTCTATGAGGAGTTTGATATTTACAGAGAAAGTCGACCCCTAAAAATGAAGTTCTTCAACTGAAGACTTTGGATATCTGAAGACTTTGAAAGTGAAGAAATTGGTGTGATCTCGAAGACTTGGCAATCATTCAAGGAACATGAAGCGTGAAGACTCTGTATTTCATAGTTTCATTTTCTCTTTCTTGAGTCATAGGAAACACCATACTGTTAAAGGGGGTTGAGGAAATACTAAGGAAAAATTTCCAAGTGATGCTCAACTCAAAATCCTACACCTATCAATCCCTTCGAGTGAAGCCATTGGAAATCTCACACAGTTCAGTCATATTCTTCACTGGCAGAGATGAACTTCTTCTGGTCTCTAAGGAATTTGTTCTGACTGAGGAGTTAGGAATTCGCTAGTGTGGATTGCCTACACATTGAGGATCATGATAGCCTTGAGGAATTTGAGATTCAAATATTCCGACAGTTGCTGTGCCATGCGCCAGCTGTCCCAAAATATCTACCTACCTAACGGTCATATCAGACAAGGGAATTTATGTCTTATCATGTCGGGCTTCTCCCTAGGCTATAAATAGCCGCCCCCTACAATCACTAGTTGGTTGGCTGCTCCGAGAGAAACTGACACTTGTCATTTGAGAGCATCCCATCCTCCGAGGACTTTGAGTGAAAATCATCAAGTGAGGAAAACCCAAACCCAAACCTTCAAAACCCCAAAGTGATTGCGCATCACTGAAGAGATTCATCCTGCGTGGATCCGACGCTTGTTATCTTTAAAGACTATGCTTCTTCCATACGGTTAGGCGTTAAGGTCTAGAGCATCCAAGAGGAATTGTGGATCGCCGAGCGACCAAGTTTGTGAAGGTCCGGAAGTCACCTGAAGAAATACCACGAGTGATTGGGCGAGGTCTGTGTTACTTTAGGTGAAGGAGAATACGGTGTGGAATGTGTGTCCGGGACTGTGTGTCCTAGAGTTTAAATACTCAGCCGCTCCAACCAGATGTACAACTGAGACAACAATTGGAACTGGTCTACCAAATCATTGTCATCACCGATCTTACTAGTTCTATTTCTTCAACTCTTTCATTTCCTCATTTCTGTTGTTGTGTGCTTGTTCATATATGTTTGAAGACTTTGACTCAAGACTTTCTCAATTTCCTCAGTTCAATTTCTCCAGTCTATCCGTCTTCATCTTGTGTTATCCTGTGCTTATGCTTTCTGTACTCTGTGCTTGTCTTCATTTCATCATGATGACTATGTGTGTGTTCTGCTATGTTTACTTTTGAGTACTTATTCCGCTGCAAGTAGTTCTTCATTTAGGAATTTCCTCACCAGCAAATTCCTTAGTGAAGAATTCATAAAAATCGCCTATTCACCCCCCTCTAGTCGATATAATGCACTTTCAGTGTGGTAGTTTTTTCAGAATTTTTGGGGTTAGGGAAGTATGATGAATATTGCATTCTTTACAGACTGTACTGTTTTGGCAGATTGCTGTTATGTTTGCATTGTTTGCATATGTTTGATTGTTTAATAATTCTATTTGAGGATAGGAGTATTAAATATGTAGAGGAATTTACTATGCAATGTTGAATAATAATTTTAGAAATTTTCTACATTAGAGAATGATAAGGTTTTGCACTAATTTATACTAACTTATCTCACGAGTTCTTGTTGAGTTTTGTTTGGATGATGTTTTTGAGATTTAGGGAAACCATGATATGAGAGGAATTAAGGAGACACAAAATCTCAAGCTTGGAGATTCCCAAGGCATCCCAAGTTTATATTTCAATAAGTCTCAAGCATCTAAGCTTGGGGATGCCCCGGTAGGCATCCCACCTTTCTTCTTCAACAATTATCGGTTAGTATTGGTTGAGCCTAAGTTTTTACTTCTTCACATGATGTGTGATATTCTTGGAATGTCATTTTATTTTGTTTTGCTTGTTGTTTTAAGAAAATAATTAGATCTGAAAGTTTTAAATACAAGAGAGTCCTCAATTAGCTACCCATTTACATAACTACTCGTTTGTTCTTCACTTATATCTTTTTGGAGTAGCTTGTCATTTACTCTTGTGCTTCACTTATATCCTATGAGTAAATTGTTGAATGAATTGTATATCATGAAGGTGAAATTTCATGTTCATATCATGCCTAGTAGTGGCTTCACATTGGGTTTAGAAAGTGAAAGCTTTTGAAGCTTGACAATCACAATATTGGTCGTACAAGCAATTCACTAATAATTAGTATAAGGAAGAGAACTTTCACATGCAGATACACTACCTTGGAAATCTTTTGTGATTGTGAGCCCCCATCAAAATATTATATGTCAAAATTGTTGACGTTGGACAAGGAAGACAACGTAATGATTTATGTTTGTTCATATTCACATTGAGAAACAGTATAACAGAATAAGCTAGGAGCCTCCACGGCGCTTTGCCATCGCTAACCATCTGATCAGTTCTAATTGGATGTCCTGATGTTTCTCTTGGGCTGCTGCTCTGTGGATCTATCTAGGCCAGCTGTCATTTGTTTGGGCCAAGAGTGCTTATTGGGCTGGCAGGTGCGTGCGTTAAAACGTGATCCTAGCCCAAAAGGTAGGTGTATGCGTTCATCCTAGCGGCCGTGAGCATTTCTCGTGCTTTAGTCTCTGACCTTTTGATTCTAAAAAAAAGTCTCTGGACTTTTTTTATACAAGTACTTATTGGTCCCACCTGTTGAGCTAAATTGTGAGATTCTTGATCACTACTTTTATATCTACCCGCTGGGCTAAATTGTGAGATTCTTGATCACTATATTTTGGGGTTAATTACCATCAAAAAAATATTTGGGTTAATGTGTGCTGCACATGCGGACATTCCTAGCCTTTGGGGGTTAAGTCATGCATGCTATGAAGTATTCGTATATATATTATCTGCAAATCAACCGTGGATAATTCATTGGTCCTGTCCATATGCTTCTTTCGTGGTGGCGTTGACATAATCATTTTCTTCGTTTTTGTGTCTCTCAGTTGGTGAGGTTGGGATGCCTATCTCATGTATATATAAATTAAGAAACAGTATAACGAGACAAAAAGTCTCTCATTATGTGAATAATTAAGTTATCCTTTATGTAACTTTATTTTCTTGATGGTTTTTCAAATATTTACACAATATTCCAAAAAAAATAAAAATATACGGGCGCAACAATGCGCGCCATTATGATCTAGTAGAAGTTATATTGTCATAGATCCCTATTGTGCTTGCCCCCTATCTTTGCTAGCCAAAAATTCTGCACCAAGTAGAGATACTACTTGTGCATCCAAAAAACCCTTAAGCCCAAATCTTATTTTCAAGAGTCCACCATACCTACCTAAGGATTGAGTAAGATCCTTCAAATAAGTTGTCATCGGTGCAATAAGGCAATAAAAATGGCTTCTAAAAGTGTTAGATCATTTAGTGTAAGAGAAAATTAAGTGTTGTACGAACTTGTGATGACAAAGAATAAAAGCGACAGAATGCATAATAAAGGTTGCTATCATAAGGGGCAATATAACGTGACATTCTTTTGCACCAAGGGGTTGAGAATACAAACAAATAAGCGCATGGCAATCTCTGCTTCTCTCTGCCAAGGGCCTATCTTTTGTTTTTGTGTATTTACTTTCATGCATGAGTCAAAGTTTTTCTCTCTAATCCTCTTTATTTTTCTCCTTTGGCAAGCATCATGTGGTGAGGAAAGACCTAGGCACATATATCCAGTTGGATATGGGTAGCATGAGTTATTACTGTTGACATCACGCTTGAGGTGAATACGTTGGGAGGCGAAATTATAAGCCCCTATCTTTCTATGTGTCCGTTTGAAACGTTTTGCTCATGTGTACGTGGTGAGTGTTAGCAATCATAGAAGACTATATGATGGTTGAGTATGTGGAGCTCTTACTTAGACTTTGTTGAATAAGTTGAATTGTAATTGCTTGGTGACTAAGAACATGGTTGTTGAGTTTCAAGAGAATTCATTGTTTGAACCTTAACATGTGAATTGGTTGCTACTATAACATGAGAAGTTTTATAAGAAAATTTTTGATGTTATGATGCCAGGAAAAGTGATTGAAATTGTCATTATGAAACTTGTGCACTTTGCTAGCATTCACACTTCATAAATTATTTCTTTTATCATTTACCTACTCGAGGACGAGTAGGAATTAAGCTTGGGGATGCTGATATGTCTCCAACGTATCTATAATTTATGAAGTATTCATGCCATGTTTACAATAGTTTCATATGGTTTTGGTATGATTTGCATGGAACTAACCCGGACTGACGCTGTTTTCAACAGAAATATCATGGTGTTGTTTTTTGTGCAGAAATGAAACTTCTCCAAACACCGCAAAACTTTTTGTGGTTTCTTATGGAATAGAAGAGAACCATTGGGCCTGAGCAGCAACTGGGGGGGGGGGGGATGCCCCGAGGGGGGTACAACCCACCAGGGTGCGCCTGGGCCCCCAGGCGCAACCTGGTGGGTTGTGCCGACCTCGATGGCCTCCCGTACCCCTTCTTCGCCCTATAAATTCCCAAATATTCCGAAAACCCTCGGGGAGACCCTAGATCAGAAGTTCCGCTGCCACAAGCCTTTGTAGCCACCCAAAACATTCCGGCACCCTGCCGGAGGGGGAGATCATCACCGATGGCCGTATCCATCATCCCAGCGGCCACCACGATGAGGAGGGAGTAGTCCACCCTCGGGGCTGAGGGTTTGTGTACCAATAGCTATGTGTTTAATATCTCTCTCGTGCGATCTTGAGATGTCATGATCTTGATATATCATGGGCTTTGTTGACATAGATGAATCATACGATGTTTCGCCCCTCTCTACACTTGTTGTGATGAATTGAATCTTTACCCTTTGAAGTTTTGTCTTGTCAAGTTGAATGTCCAGATCTAAGAACACATGATATATGTCTTGCATATGAATACGCATGGTGACAATGGGGTATTATTTTGGTTCACTAGATATATGTTATGGCAGTCAACTTGCGGATTCCCGAGGTGAATTTAGGGTAATCTATGCATAGGGGTTGATGCACGTTTTTATTATCTTTTCTTCGATAGAAACTTTGGGGTCTCCTTGTGTGGATTGAGTATTATGAATCTGAAATTGTTTGGTACATATGATATAATTAACTCACGGGTACTCGCAGTGACATTGGGGTATCTAGGTGACATTAGAGTTGGTTGATATGCATCATATGGTGTTATTTTAGTACAAACTCTTGATTAGATTGATCGGAAAGAATAGCTTGCTGTTATTTTAGTACGAACTATAGGATAGATTGATCGGAAAGAATAGCTTTGAGGTGGTTTCGTACCCTACAAGCAATTTCTATCTTTTGTTCTCCGCTAATATGAACTCGGGAGTGATTCTTTATCGCACTTTGAGGGATAATCATATGATCCAAATATGTTAGCATTGTTGAGAGATTGCACTAGTGAAAGTATGCACCCTAGGCCTCATTTTCCATCATTGCAATACCGTTTGTGCTCGGTTTACTATTTACTACCTTGCTGTTTTTATTGTTCGTATTACAAAAACTGATATCTACTATCCATACAACACTTCTATCACCATCTCTTCGCCGAACTAGTGCACCTATACGATTTCTCATTGTATTGGGTGTGTTGGGGACACAAGAGATTTCTTGTATTTGATTGCAGGGTTGCTTGAGAGAGACTATCTTCATCCTACGCCTCCCACGGATTGATAAACCTTAGGTCATCCACTTGAGGGAAAATTGCTGTTGTCCTACAAAACTCTGCACTTGCAGGCCCAACATGTGTCTACAAGAATAAAGTTGCATAGCAGATATCATTCCTTGAGATAATTCTATGGTTGGTAGCTCCATTCCTCAAGGTTTCCTTGTAGCTAATGTTTGGTTGCGGTTCCTAACAATTCAACACATGACTTATGTATTCATTATCATATTGCTTTCCATGCATCATCATATAGAGCTTGCATGATTGTTGGTGGCAAGGCCACTGTTCATCATTGATTTACATGTTACATAGATCATTGTACCTCCTGGTACACCGACAGAGGCATTCATTTGTAGTCATTATTTTCATTTATGAGTAGCAAGTAAATAAAAGTGTGATGCTCATTAGAGTGTACCTCTATCCGTGAGATAAAAAACAGCCAAAGAGCCCACCAAAAAAAACAGAAAAAAATGAGTCACACTACTATCCGTTATATACACTCGTGCTTCAAAGTAGCACTATGTTCTTTGTATAGAGAGTTTTCATATTTGGATTTCTATTTTTGTGCCCTTGGTTCCTTAGTACTCCTCAGTTTTCCCCATGACATCTAACGTACCTCACTTTTCTCCTCCACCACTCGTACCATTCTTACAAAAGCCCAAACGGAGCCTTGTTATTGGGTAAAGCAGGTGACAGTTACCTGCTCATTTACTGACGCATGGGGCCGTAGTTCTTTGGACATGTGTATCGCATATGACAGGTGGGCCGTGGCCGCTTATGATGAGTGGGACCTGGGCTAGGTGAGCTATCACTTTCTTTTGCCTAAAATAGCCCGACTCCGAGCGATCACCGGCATCCCCATCATGCTGCCATTGTCGTTTCCATAGCAGTCCCACCATCGCCATGCTCCTAGCAGGCCCACCGCCTACTCTGGCCGTCCGCCTGAGCTCTCATGGAGAAGTGACCTAGTGATACATCACAGCCCACAGGAACCGTCCGATATAGTGGGGCGACACGTACTTTTCTAATACAAAGACTAGCAACTAGGATTAGTTGATTTAATGGGAGATTAGGCGATTGAATTGTTGTTCATTGAGCTGATCTAGCACTACTCCAGGATGCTGCTAACGCGACACTACCATCAGAGACCCTTTGATGAAAATGTGTGTGATGCATTAATTGCAAACAGTGGTTTAAAAAAACTGTCAAAAAAGGTGCAAAACGTTTGTGATGATGGATGCATCAAACACAGTTCAGATTTTAGTACTGTGTGTGATGTAGGGCATACGGTTCAGTGCAATTAACTGTTTGTGATGAGGAGCAACAAAAGAAACGGGCAGCCAGATGAAGGTGTGTGTGATAAACAACATACGGTTCACTAGGATGAACTGTTTGTGATTAGGCAACACAAAAGAAACGGTCAGCACAATCAAGGTGTGTGCAATATACGGCATGCGGTCCACGCAGATGAACTGTTTGTGTTGAGACAAGAGAACATAAACAGTTCAATATAACAAGATGTGTGTGATACGAGGCAAACAGGTCTGTAATCAGAAATGTGTGCAAAGACCGATAATAACACAGACGATTGCTGCTAATAAGACGCGTGTGTTGTGCGATGGGATTGCATATAGAACAAGAACATATATACTACATGCATGATTAACCAAATTACACATCCAATTACATAGGTGGCTACTACAACCATGGCATTTGCACACACCAAAGTAAACTATTACATGCATAATTTCATAGGTGGCTACTACACACATGACACTTCCACACATGAATAAAGTAAACTATACACTACATGCATTATTAACTAGCATAAATGATCATCTGATCATCATCTACTTCTTGTGAAACTTCCTCTACTTGTGGCTCGATCCGAGCTTGTCGATTTGGGTAATGAGGCACTTCCTCATTGAGGGAATCCTGGATTAGGGGGTACTCGGATAGCCGGACTATATACTTTGGCCGGACTGCTGGACTATGAAGATACAAGATTGAAGACTTCCTCCCGTGTCCGAATGGGACTCTCCTTTGCGTGGAAGGCAAGCTTGGCGATTCAGATGTATAGATCTCCTTCTCTGTAACCGACTCTGTGTAACCCTAGCCCCCTCTAGTGTCTATATAAACCGGAGGGTTTAGTCTGTAGGACAAGAACAATCATAATCATAGGGTAGCTTCTAGGGTTTAGCCTCTACGATCTCGTGGTAGATCAACTCTTGTAATACTCATATCATCAAGATCAATCAAGCAGGAAGTAGGGTATTACCTCCATCGAGAGGGCCCGAACCTGGGTAAACATCGTGTCCCCAGCCTCTTGTTACCATTAGCCTTAGACGCACAGTTCAGGACCCCTACCCGAGATCTGCCTGTTTTGATACCGACATAGGTGCTTTCATTGAGAGTTCCACTGTGTCGTCGCTGTAAGGCTCGATGGCTCCTCCAATCATCAACAACGATGCGATCCATGGTGAGACTTTTCTCCCCCAACAGATCTTCGTATTCGGCGGCTTCGCACTGCGGGCCAATTCGCTTGGCCATCTGGAGCAGATCGACAGCTACACCCCTGGCCATCAGGTCAGATTTGGAAACTTAAATTACACGGCTGATATTCGCGGAGACTTGATCTTCGACGGATTCGAGCCCGTGTTAGGGGCGCTGAACAGTCATGACGTGCATGACCTAGATCTGCCCTCAGACGGTATTCGGACCATCGCACCTGCAGCTGCCCCGACCTTTAATCCGGAGCAGACCACGCTATCCGAGGACGGGTGGATGGACCCCGCTGCGAAGGCTGCATACTCATCAGCGTCGGAGCGGAACATAGGCTCCACCTCTAAGGAAATCCGTGTCGCCGGACCCTCGGACTCGTCTCGGGTCCTAGGATCCTGACCGCGTGCGTCCGTGCCTATCGAATCAGATTGGGCACCGATCATGTAGTTTACCTCCGCGGATATCTTTCAACACTCACCCTTGGGTGACGTGCTAAATTCATTAAGGTCTCTCTCTTTATCAGAAGACTCTTGGCCGAACTATGTCCGGCTCGAGTGGGATACTTACGACGAAGAAATTTGCTACCCACCCACCACCCATTTAATAGCCACTATCGATGACTTAACCGACATGCTTGACTTCGACTCCGACGACATCGACGATATGGACATCGATGCGGGAGATGATATAGAACCACCACCCACGGGGCGCTGGACAGCCACCTCATCATACGATATATACATGGTGGACACACCCAAGGAGGACAACGGCGACAAAAAGGATGCAATGAAGGATAATCCCCCCAGGTAGAAACCAAGGCGACGATGCAGGCGCCGCTCTAAGTCTAGCCACAGTAAAAATAGCGATAACAGCGCAAGAAAAATTGACACCCCGGTTAACTCCAAAGGCAACAACAACCATATGGATCCAACGATGCAGCACGAGGAGCCAGGTCACGCCGAACATAGCCCGGAGCAGACGTCAGATCATGGCGATCCCGAGGGTAAAACTCATGAACCTGCCTCCGGAGAGGAGGACAGTCCGGACGACAACGCATTCGTCATCCCGGAAAAACGTTTGGAACAAGAGAACCTCCATAGAAGGCTTATGGCCACCGCGAGGAGCCTGAAGAAGCAGAAGCAAAGGCTTAAGGCCGCACAGGATGCGCTCAACCGCAGATGGAACAAAGTGCTAGACACTGAAGAAAAATATGGCGATGATCGCCACACAAAGAGCTACCCAAAGCGCAAGCTGCTGCCCGAATTCGACGACGAGGCCATAGAGCCCATCCCACCGAATAATAATATGGCCGATCAGCCGGACCGACCACCTTGTGGCCGCGATAGAGCAGCTACTGACGCCGCACACAAGCCAGCACATGATCTGCATGAGCTCCTGGACAAAATGGCTGGTGCGACCAGGTCCATCTATGGATCTAGAGGACGTACTCCGAGGCAAGATCATAGCCACCAAAGCGATCATATTGATCGAATACCAGTTCGGAAGCAACCCCGAACACAACAACCATCTACTGCATGCCACGACACATCCATTTACAAGGGCCCTGCACACCCCCTGTGCTTCACTGATGAAGTGCTGGATCATGAATTTCCACAGGGATTCAAACCCGTAAACATAGAGGCATACGACAGAACGACAGACCCTGGGGTCTGGATTGAGGACTTTATCCTTCATATCCACACGGCTCGCGGAGATGATCTCCACACCATTAAATACCTGCCCCTCAAGTTGAAAGGACCAGCTCAGCATTGGTTGAAAAGCCTCCCCGAAAACTCAATTGGAAGTTGGGAGGAACTTGAGGATGCTTTCAGGGCCAATTTTCAAGGGACCTATGTCCGACCTCCGGATGTAGACAATTTAAGTCACATAATCCAACAATCCAGAGAGTCAGCCCGTAAGCTTTGGAATAGATTTCTCACTAAAAAGAATCAATTTGTTGATTGTCCGGATGCCGAAGACCTAGCGGCCTTTAAGCACAGTATCCGAGACAAATGGCTCGCCAGACACCTCGACCAAGAAAAGCCGAGGACAATGGCGGCCCTAACAAGCCTTATGACCCGCTTTTGCGCGGGTGAGGACAACTGGTTGGCCCGTAGAGGCACCAGCGACCCAGGCACATCCGAAATTAGGGATGGCAACAGGAAGCCATGACGCAATAAAAACAAGCGTCGAAACAATAAGGAGAGTCCGGATAACACGACGGTCAATGCCGGATTCAGGGGCTCTCGACCCGGTCAACGGAAAAAGCCATTCAAAGGCAGCAGGGATGGACCGTCCAGCCTAAATATGGTTTTGGACAGATTATGTCAAATTCATGGCACCCCCAAAAAACCTGCAAACCATACCCACAGAGAATGTTGGGTGTTCAAGCAGGCCGGCGAGCTAAACAACGAACATAAAGAAAGGGAGACACCAAGTGAGGACGAGGATGAGCCTCGCCAGCCGAACACTGGGGGACAGAAAAAAATCCCACCAGAAGTCAAAACAGTGAATATGATATATGCAACTCATATACCGAAGAGAAGGCGCAAACGCGCACTCAAAGACGTATACGCTATAGAGCCTGTAGTCCCCAAATTCAACCCTTGGTCGGCCTATCCGATCACTTTTGATCGCAGGGATCATCCGACTAGTATCCGGCACGGACGATCGGCTGTCTTGGTGCTCGACCCAATAATTGATGGATACCGTCTCACTCGAGTCCTTATGGACGGCGGCTGTAGTCTTAATCTGATATATCAGGACACTGTCCGCAAGATGGGGATAGACCCATCAAGAATGAACCAAAGTAACACTACCTTTAAAGGAGTAATACCAGGCGTTGCGTCCCGCTGCACGGGCTCCCTCGTATTAGAGGTTATATTCGGATCTCCCGACAACTTCAGAAGCGAAGAACTAATCTTCGACATTGCTCCATTCCAAAGCGGCTATCACGCACTACTCGGAAGAGCGGCCTTTGCTCGCTTCAACACAGTACCGCACTACGCCTACCTTAAACTCAAGATGCCCGGTCCACGCGGCGTCATCACAGTTAGCGGAAACACAGAGCGTTCCTTACGTGCGGAAGAATATGTGGCGGCTCTAGCAGCCGAACACTAAGCGGCCTCTTCAACCAGAATACATGATCGGTCGTCAAGACCACGGACACGGTTAGACGAGTCCGGTGCACCACTAGTGGTAATAGCCCAGATAAACCTGAGCTGGGGTCTATAGATATACCCCCATAGACCAAACATGTAACAAAGCCTACAGTTCGGCTTGACCCTATTAATATAACAATATATTGTATTTTCATGATTCATTGAGAATAACCAACTTCTCGCACGATTACACTGGACTCTTTTACCCGAGTTCTCCTTGTTTACAGATACAAATCATGCGGCACCCTTCCAGGATACGGCACAATGGAGAGAAAGGCGTAGTTGTGGAGCAGGGCCCCGCTCAAAGGTTTCTCTTTAGATTAAGCCCCTGCGTAAACCTTCTTTACTATCTCTTGTTGCTTGACATCCCATGGGTACTTAATACACCCACGAGGGATACTGGCGTTATTGGCATTTTTCCACGTCAGATTAATGCGCGTACCTGGTAATTCGGGGTTCATTATCGAGGGCGTTACTCAGCCCAATATATGTTATAAAGTTCAAATACCTTCGAGAGTGTTTGGCATCGCGAGTTTGGCCTTATATGCATTAGCTCCGAATCATGTCTTTGGTCAAATGTTGGGTTTGCCCAGCTCCTGGGTTTGCTACCTTATGTTCCATTTTATCGACTAAGGCGGCCAAAGGAGAACTACCGCGATTGTGCCCTAGTTATTCCGGATGAGCACCTCAGTAGATAAAGCCGAAAATTGACTATCATGATACCGCGAGAGACTGGTCAACCACTCGATGACTTATCGGAATCTTCGGGATTCCTCCACATTAACGAAGGACTGGTTTCCTGGTCATGTACGTACGCACACCGAATTCGGCTGAACGCAGAAGTACTAGGGGCTATATAGTAGCCCCACTGTCAAACTCCTATGGCTAAATGAAAGTGTTAAAGCAATATAGTCCGATTGCCTAGTTCGACGCGCGATCACCTCCTTAATGGACCAAGACGTTGGATCAAGTGTGATTACGTGCCTTTTGAGAACACCCTTGCATTGTATGCGTGGGGGCTGAAGCCGACGACTACAAACTTTCAGGTTATATACATACACAAACGGCCGCACAGGAGGCACTACAATACTTTCGGGCAAAAGTATAAAAACAGCCTTTATAATCAAAATAACATTGTTTTTACAATTGAGATATATGTCACTCGAACATAATACTCTTTGAGCACTGAGCCTCTATTAAACGGGTGCCTTCTAGAACTTGCTCAAAATAATGCTCGGCCGGGTCCTGGCCTCCCGCCTGACCCCGGGTTGCAATACCGGTGGCCTCCATATCCGCCCAATATGTTTTAACATAGGCAAGAGTCATCTGTGCACCCTCTATGCACGCCGACCTCTTCACAGCATCGATACACGATGCAGCGCCAAGGAATTGTTGCACTAAACCAAAATAACTATCCGGCTTTGGTCCCTTCTGCCAAAGATGATCTATGACAGATCTCATTGCAAGTCCGGACAACCTATGGAGCTCGGCCCAAGTGGCCATCCTTTCATTCAACGGCAGCGGACGCATCGGGGTACTGAACTGTGACCAGAACAACCTTTCCACCTCATGATCTTTTTGATCTTTGAAAAACTTGGTCGCATCAGCAGTACTTTTCGTCAGGTCCGCATACGCGTCTGCAGCACTCCATAACTGATCCAGAGGAGTGTACTTTGGATCTCCGAACTTCATCCGCAACAAATAGGAACTCCCAGCCGTGATATTTCCGGCTTGTCGAAGCTCCTCCCGTGCAGCTCTGATTTCAGAGCGCGTTTCCTTGGCTGCGTACAAGGCCTTCTTCAGGTCAGCCGCTTTCGCTTGGCTCTCCTTTTCAAGGAGCTCATATCGGCCGGCGGCATCTTTCAGCTCCACCGTCATCTCGGTTATTTTATCTTCGCTTCAGCGATGAGCAGCCTGTTCGGCTCTTAACTCTTCGGCCGCCTTTAGGGCAGCCGCATCACTTGTCCTGGCTTCTTCCTTGGCCAGGGCAAGTTCCGCCCGAAGGGCCTCCATGGCAGCAGCTCCATCTGAAGCCACAACAAATTATAGACACTAGCATCATGCTCCTCTTAAATATTAGCTGACAAAAAAGATAAGCAGCACATACCCTGTGTCTCGTCAAGCCGCTTGTTCACAAGCGCGATGTCGGCATCCATCACATCAAGCTATCGCCTTAGTTCAGCGAACTCAGCAGTCCGGTCAACCGCCGGACACTTAGCCGTCTGCACATAATGCAGCACCATCATTACTTGGGAATATGATCCTCCGTTTGCCACCTTGGGCTGGCAACCAGAGTCTCAGGGGCTACTATCTATACGGAGCACACCTAGCGTGTGCGGTACAGCCGAAAGATTGTGTATTTCTTTGTGTACCTCAAAGCCTTTGAACAGGCTCGTAAAAGCTTCATTCAACCCGCTTTTGGCGGATGAAATCTTCTCAAATACCGTACCCATTAAAGTATGGTGACCCTCTGAGAGAGCAGCTCGCTCCAGAAGGCCCGTCAGTGTGTCCGGCAAAGTGTCGGACAGTCCCGGACTCTTCCTATTTGCCCTCCTTGGGAGCCGAACACTCCGGGCTTCGGGGGGGGGGGAGAAGCATTGACTTCTGGCCTTGACGAATCAGGAATCCTAAATGACAACACCTTGGGGTCGCCCGCCCCGTGGGGCGGGGAGGCAGGTGGAGTTTCACTCTCCATCATCTCCGGAAGAAGATCCCCCGAAGACAAACTTTGTTGAGAAGGGCTACAAGCCGGGCTGCAAGAGATAGGACCTGGTTATTGTTCTTGAAGGAAAAGAAATATATATTTATTAAAATACCTTTAATTAACTTACAACTCGGTGGAGGGCTAGCTCATTTGCGAGCGTTGTGCGGCGAGGACGCCCTCTGGGGCAGGGCTCCCTGGCGAAGGCTTCTTCCCTAGTTTGGACGCCTCCATTGCCAGGTCTTTAGAGGCAGCCCTTTTCTTCCCGCGGGGGGAGGGAACTTGAGATTCAACTCCCCGATTATCCTCCTTCGTGGAGACATTAATCCCCCCGGTTTGGATTTACAATGTATGAAGCTCGTTTTCGGCTTCTCTATTCTTCCCCTCATCCTTCCCCGATGGCACTTGATTCAGCGTGCGTTTAAGCATCCTGGCTAACGCAGGATGCGGCAAGCCTTCGGGAAGCGGGGCAGGACACCTGATCCTTTCAGCCTTGCTGAGCCACTCCTGGTGGCGGATAGTTTTTAGAAAAATGTTGTGATAAATATGAACATAGTGTTCGGTTGCAGAGTTACTTACTTGGGTATCTGGACGATTGCAGTTCAAACCCACATCTTGGGTGGTGTCCAGACACTTTATGCATGATCCGAAGAATAACTGATACATCCCTTCGAGCATCATGCCGAAGAAGTGTTGAATAGTTCGCGGTCCTTCTGGGTTGAACTCCCACATCCGGAGAGGTCGCCGTTTGCAAGGCAGGACCCGAAGGACTAGAATTACCTAAATTATTTTAATGAGGCTGACATCCCTCTCAAGAAGATCCCGAATGCGGCTCTGTAATGTCGGTACATCATTAGCAGGCCCCCAGTCCAGTCCCACGTTGGCCCACGACGCTGGTTGAAGCGGAGGGTCCGAACAAAAGGCAGGGGCAGCCGCCCACTTTGTGCCTCGGGGAACTGTGATGTAGAACCACCTCCGTCGCCATAAATCGGACACCTCCTGGAAGGAACCTTCTGGCCATGGGGCATCGACGCTTTTGCTTATTACGGCGCCTCCGCACTCCACGTGTCGCCCATCGAGCACCTTCGGCTTTACATTGAAGGTCTTGAGCCATAGACCGAAGTGTGGGGTGACATGGAGAAAGGCTTCGCAAACGACAATAAACGACAAGATGTGAAGCATGGAATCCAAAGTATATAGTCCGGTTATCCGGATACCCCCTAATCCAGGACTCCCTCACACATCATGACATTTTTTCGTCACATTCAATCATTTACTCATATTGAATACAAACAAGGTTTTACGTACCTTGCTTATCCCCAAATTGCTTCTTCACTTGGCCAAGCTCTTTTTCGGCCTGCTCCATACTCCGCTTCAGTCCGGAGACATCCACAGTATGAGAGGTGGCAGTCAATAAAGACGCATGTTTAGTCAAAAAGGCATTATATGGTAAGACTCCTGCAAAATTGATCCTCTGTCCGGCTTTTCTTTTCGAACACCGAACAGTGTATTAGGGGCTACTATCTGCTATGACACTCTTTAAACCTCACCACTTACCTCAAAGCCTGTTAGAAGGCTGGTGCAGGCTTCAATCAGCCCGCTTTTGGCAGACTGAATCTTCTCAATCACCGCACCCATAAGGGCACGGTGTTCATCAATGGAAGCGTTCTTCAGCGCTACCGATAAGGTTTTCGGCACCTCTGGCTAGACAACGGTTGCCGGTGGAATAGGCGCACCCTCTTCTGTTGAAGGAGGTTGCCTGCCTGAATCCGGAGCCGTGTTGGATTCTGGAACTATGTCCGGCTGGGGGCCGAATTCAAGATGACCCCCGCCGTCAGTATCCATGGGGGTCTGCTCCCCCATGGGTCCAACTGCCGAGGTTTGACCCTCTAGCGCCGCCTTGATGGTCTCCCGAGCTCCTCCTTGGACTGGGCCCCTTTGGGATGACACCTCGGTGTTGTCCACGTGTTTGGGGGAGGATGCCGTTGAGAGAGCCCCACTGTCCATCGCGTCCGAGCCCAGCGAGCCTTTAGATGAAGATTTGTCGACGTTGGACCTGGCCGGACTGCAAAATGCGTGACTCAATGTGTTTATATTATGCAATAGTGAGACTGGATATATGCATGTGTCTAGGTTTCTTTGTACTCACGATTTGGCAAGGGGCTTGACCCTGGGATCCCACTCTGGGCTGCTATCACTGGTGGTAGTGGATTCATCTGGAAGGGAGGCTTTCCCCTTCTTAGACGATTCGGCCTCCAAATGTGTGCAGGCCGTCCTCTTCTTTTTCCCCCTTACTGGGGGGATTGGCTTCCCTTTTATTCCTCCTCCTCTTCCTCGTCCTCTTCAGAGGAGGAGCGGGCCTCAGAGTCTTCGGACACCATGTTTGAAGTACCCTTGCGACGAAGGCTGCCCCTGGTCTCTTTGACCTCCTTCTCGGCCTTCTTCTTTGGCTCCTTGTAAGGCGCTGGGACCAGCATCTTCATCAGAAGTGGGCCAGCTTGTTCTTCTGGCAGCGGGGCCGGACAGTAGATCCGTTCCGCCTTCTTCGTCCAGCCCTGGGAGAATCGTTGGGAAAATATTAGGAGTTTCCTTCAGAGTATGCTAATAAAGCATACGCCTTGCCAACATAGGAAAACCTACCAAACTTGCGGGACGGGACAATTTGGACCCGCGGTCCTTGGCCGAGTCAGGCCACGACTTGCCGGGCTTGAAAAGCACCTTCCAAATGTCTTCGTGCATTGTGCCGAAGAACTCCAGTAGGGTATGGTGCTTAGCCGGATCGAATTCCCATAAATTGCATGTCCTACGTTGACACGGGAGAATCCGGCGAACTAACATCACCTGGAATACGTCGACAAGTTTGATGTTCTTGTCTCCCATGCTCTTGGTATGCACCTGGAGCACCACCAGCTCGTCTGACGAAGACCAGTCCATGCCCTTCTCGGTCCAGGACGGAAGTCGCAATGGGGCTCCGGATCGGAATTTGGGAGTTGCGGCCCATTTGGTGCCGCGTGGCTCAGTGACATAGAACCACTATTGTTGTCACCCTTTGAAGGAATCATTGAATGTACCTGATGGCCATTTGACGTTGGGCATCTTGCTCACCATGGCGCCTCCACACTCGGCGTGCTCACTGCCTACCACCTTTGGCTTCACGCTGAAAATCTCCAGCCATAGTCCGAAGTGTGGAGAGACACGGAGGAAGGCCTCGCACAGAACGATGAATGTCGAGATGTTGAGGAAGGAATTAGGGGATAGATCATGGAAATCGATCCCGTAGTAATACATAAGGCCGTGAACAAATGGGTCAAGGGGAAACCCCACCCCGCGGACAAAGTGAGGGAGGAATACAACCCTATTGCGGTGTTCCGGAGTAGGGACCATATTTCCCGCCATCGGAAGACGGTGCCCAATCTTCTTGGCCAGGTACCCGGCCTCCCGAAGTTTCTTGATATCCTTCTCCTGGACAATGGAGGCCACCCACTTGCCTCCAGCTCCGGATCCGGACATTTTCGGCATGCCTTTTTTGGGCGGAGAAGGCGAAAGCTTGGGCGCTAGAGATCGAGAGAGAGAATAAGCAGAGGAAGGAGAAGGCATGGGTGAAAGAGGAGAATCCTTATCCCTTTATAAAGGAGGTAGAAATCATGCACCTCCCCACTCGCCCTAAAACTCGCTTATTCCCCAAGCGCCGTGCTTATGGCACGGTTGGGTTACCCATGCCCGTATTGATTAGATTCCCGTGATAAGGGGACATGATCTATGCTTCGACAAGACGTGCCAATAAAACCGCCTCGGGAAACATGGAGTAGCAGGTTGGAAAAAGGATTTGAATAATGACCGGGCCACGGCGTGATGTCACGCTATGGAAAAGTTGTCAGCAGATTAGACTCGTGGAATATTGTACTCTCTATGGTGGTGTGTGGAATTTGTTTTGCAAAGCCGGACACAATTTTTGTGTTCAAGATCTACTTTGGAGTATTCAGAGAAGGAACCCGCCTTGCAAAAACGAAGATAATTTGCGCGCCGGACTCATCGTCATTGAAGCCTGGTTCAGGGGCTACTAAGGGAGTCCTGGATTAGGGGGTCCTCGGATAGCCGGACTATATACTTTGGACGGACTATTGGACTATGAAGATACAAGATTAAAGACTTTGTCCCGTGTCCGGATGGGACTCTCCTTTGCATGGAAGGCAAGCTTGGCGATTCGGATATGCAGATCTCCTTCTCTGTAACCGACTCTGTATAACCCTAGCCCCCTCCGATGTCTATATAAACCGGAGGGTTTAGTCCGTAGGACAACAACAATCATAATCATAGGCTAGCTTCTAGGGTTTAGCCTCTACGATCTCGTGGTATATCAACTCTTGTAATACTCATATCATCAAGATCAATCAAGCAGGAAGTAGGGTATTACCTCCATCGAGAGGGCCTGAACCTGGGTAAACATCGTGTCCCCAGCCTCCTATTACCATTAGCCTTAGACGCACACTTCGGGACCCCCTACCCGAGATCCGCCGGTTTTGACACCGACAACCGGCGCCACCGACGAACACGCATAAGAACTGTTTGAAGTAATGTTCAGGAAAAAAATGATTGGAGGAGGAAGAAGAGGATAGAAGGTCAGATGTGGGTCCCTCGTGTCAACGGTCAAACAAACGGTGTTGGTTTAAGGTGCCTCGTCAGCACGGACGTGTGGGCCAACCCTTCATAAACAGGTTTAAATGAGCCTAATCGGCACTAGGTAGTAGTATTTTTGGCGCGGATTAAGAAATTTTGGGTATGTTTTTGCTATTTTTTACAATAGTTTCTTCCTAGGGCTGGTTGAAAGTGGTAGTTTTTTGTTAAATACTCTACATACTGTAAATAGGATTGAAAGTTAAGCTTTCACTATTGGGGAAAAGCCTAGCAGCAGCGCGGGTTTTGGGCCTATTAGTAGCGCGGGGGCCAGCGCTACTAATAAAGCGCTACAGCTAATGTATAGCAGTAGCGCGGGTGCCACCCGCACTACTACTACGTCCTTCAGTAGTAGCGTGGGTAAAAACCCGCGCTACTACTACCAGCGCGATTTTTTTTGAATTTTTTCGAAAAAATATTTCGATTTTTTCCCTAATTTTCAAATTTCTGAATTATTTTAACCTCAAATCTCTAATCACCCCTCATCGCTGCTCAATTTAATCTCTAATCACCCCTCATCATTCAAAATCATCTAACTTACCAGACGGTCACCCATCCTCTCACTACTCCAGCCTGAGCACGCTTAACTTCCGGTTTCTATTCTCCCTCGTTTCCAAGTCTGCACTTGTTGTTTTCCTGACAATAGTAAGATGTCAATCTTATTAACCTCAGGAATTTAGCTTGAGCATGAAGTCACACATTTCACTATTTGAGTTTGAAACTATTGTTCTAAAAAATTAGTAACACTAATATTTCTTGAATAATTAGTTTGACCACAGTTTGACCATAGTTTGGCCATAGTTTGACCAGATTTGACCAAAATTCAAAAAAACTAAAATAATTATTTAGTAACACTAATATTCTAGAATAATTAGTTTGACCATTGTTTGACCACAGTTTGACCACACAGTTTGAATTTTTTTCGATTTTTTCCACTCTAGATCTTAAAAGCCCCGTAACTTTTTTTCTGTTAGGTTTTTGAGGATTTTGAAAATGTTTAACGGGGTTCCGAGTTAGTATGCAATAGTTATGCCCATTTTTACAAACTCTCGAGAGATTTTGCAAATAAAGTCGAAATTCATATTTGCAAATTTTCCC
>NC_041381.1:144484581-144541656 GCF_002162155.2 Triticum dicoccoides
AGAGTTTGAAAATGGGACCTTTAGTAGTAGCGCGGTTTTTTACCCCCTCGCTACTACTATGGCACCACTTAGTAGTAGCGAGGGCTAAAAACCAATGCTACTGCTATCAAACTTAGTAGTAGCGAGGTTTTAAAAACCCGCGCTACTACTATGGCATGTCCTAGGGGGCACGGTAGAGACCGCTTAGTAGTAGCGAGGGTTAAAAACCCGCGCTACTGCTATCAACTTAGTAGTAGCGAGGTTTAAAAACCTGCGCTACTCGTAAGTAGTAGTAGCGAGGGTTTTTAACCCTCGCTACTAGTAACTTTCTGTGTATAGGCTTTTCCCTAGTAGTGTTTGGAAGCCAATAAGCATGGCTAGTTACATAGTGCCTATGTGTATGTAATTCAAACTAAATATCAACCATGAGTGACTAATATCTTGATGGAAAACTCAAAACTATGGAAATACTAGCATTTTTTTGCATGATTGGAAATACTAGCAATGTGCACGTGCGTTGCAATGGATCATAAATAGAATAATATTTATTCACAAACTTGATAGAAAACACTCTAATTTTGATATACCTATATCACTAAAAATATATTATGTTTCAATCAGAATATATTCCTTGGGTTATTTTGGTGAGGTGAGGGAGGGATGTGGTTGGTTTTAAGATACTAATTAAGGTTTTTTTTGCAAATTGTGTGGATAAGTGGGATGTTGTTGAGAAAAGGCAACAAGTTACCTCACAGTCATTAGATGTAAATGGTCAGAAAGGACGGATGGTAGACACACCATCATCACCAACTAAGTCTTCTGTAGTAGTACTAGCAAGATGCCCATGCATTGCACAGAACATCGGGATGCATTTTTTTTATAAAACACCTGTTGTGATTGACCCATTCGGGAGTAACCCCATGTGTAAAAACTAATGATATCTCGAGAAAGAGGAGAGATAAGGTGAGGAGGAGTGGGGCGCGGTGGTGATTGGTGGTCGGATTGAGCAGAGGCATGGGGATGGACAACATCGGCAGTGACCAGCATGCCAGATTGTTCCAAAGGCTTTCCTTTTTTAATTGCTCAACAATGAGGTTGTGGGACATAAGGATGAACGAGGGAAGTCCTTGTCTGAAATATGGAGAGAGGTACGGGTATCTTTTAGTTTTATTTCTATCCGTCAGATATAGATCGGACGGTCTATATTGCAAGATGGCAGGCATACTGTCGGTATCAAAACTGGCGGCTCTCGGGTAGGGGGTCCCAAACTGTGCGTCTAAGGCTAATGGTAACAGGAGGCTGGGGACATGATGTTTACCCAGGTTCGGGCCCTCTCGATGGAGGTAATACCCTACTTCCTGCTTCATTGATCTTGATGATATGAGTATTACAAGAGTTGATCTACCACGAGGAGGCTAAACCCTAGGAGCTAGCCTATGATTATGATTGTTCTTGTCCTACGGATTAAACCCTCCGGTTTATATAGACACCAGAGGTGGCTAGGGTTACACAGAGTCGGTTACAGAGAAGGAGATCTAACACCCGAATCGCCAAGCTTGCCTTCCACGCAAAGGAGAGTCCAATCCGGACACGGGACGAAGTCTTCAATCTTGTATCTTCATAGTCCAACAGTTCGGCCAAAGTATATAGTCCTGCTGTTCGGATACCCCCTAATCTAGGTCTCCCTCAGTAGCCCCTGAACCAGGCTTCAATGACGATGAGTACGTCGTGCAGATTGTCTTCGGCATTGCAAGGCGGGTTCCATCTTCGAATACTCCAAGATAAATTCCGAACACAACGATCGTGTCCGGCTCTGCAAGACAAATTTCACGTACCACCGTAGAGAGAACAATACTCCACAAATCTAATCTGCTGTCAATGTGACATTACATCATGGTCGAGTCATTATTCGAGCCGTTTCCTCACAGCCAGCCACCGCACATACTGCGAGGCGGTTTCCTCGGCACGTCTTGTCAAAGCAGAGATCGTGTCCCCTTATCACGGGATTCTCATTAATAAGGGTACGGGTAAGCCAGCCATGTCAATTAACGTGTCACTTAGAAAATAAGCGATTTTAACAGGAAAGTGGGGAGGCGCACAGTTTTCGCTGCCTCTATAAAGGGACAAGGATCCCCCATTCTTACCCACGCCTTCTTCCTCCTTTGCTCATCCATTCTCGCACTCTCGAGCCCCAGCGCCCAAGTTCTCACCTTCTCCGTAGGACCATTTGCAGCATGTCCGGAATGGGAGGCAAGTGGATGGCCTCCTCTGTCACGGAGGAGGACATTACCAAGCTTCGAGCGGCCGGATACCTGGCCGCAAACATCGCACACAGGCTGCCAGCGGAGGGACAAATCACCCCCACTCCAAAGTCTCGGGAGAGAGTAGTGTTCCTCTCTCATTTCGTCCATGGACTAGGATTTCCACTTCACCCGTTCATCCGCAGGCTAATGTTTTACTATGGGCTAGATTTTCATGATCTAGCCCCAAATTTCATCCTCAACATCTCGGCGTTCATCATCCTATGCGAGGCCTTCCTCCGCATCAAGCCCCACTTCGGTCCGTGGCTGCAAATCTTCTGCGTGAAGCCGAAGATCGTGAGCGGCCAGTAGGCGGAGTGCGGAGGCGCCATGGTGGGCAGAATGCCCAATGTTACATGGCTTGACAACTCCTTTGTGGAGACCGTGAAAGGGTGGCAATCAGGGTGGTTCTACATCACCGAGCCACGCGACGCCAACTGGGCGGCGGCCCCCAAATTTCGATCCGGAATCCCCATGCGGCTCACCTCCTGGGAAAAGAAGGGCCTGGCCTGGGCGAAATCGCGGAGCTGACCAGACTGCAGAACTGCATCAAGAACATGATAGAGAAGAAGATCAAGCTTGTCAACGTGATCCAGGTCATGCTTGTCCGCCGGATCCTTCCGTGCCAAAGACGGGCATTCAATATGTGGGAGTTCGATCCGGCCGAACACCAGATGCTGCACGAGCTTTTCGACACAATGCATAAGGACGTCTAGAAGGTGTTGTTCAAGACCACCGAAGTACCTCCTCCCACTTCCGAGGACCGTGGACTAAGTGCATTTTTCCCAGTATGTTCGTGGGAGGATTTTAAGTCACCGTGCTTTTATCCAAAACGGGAGTACATGGTGATGGCGGAGCGGATCGACTGTCCTGCTCCATTGCCGGAAGATCCAGCAACCGCACTCCTGACGGATATGCTGGTTCCAGCGCCTTACAAGGTGACGGAGAAGAAGGACGAAAAGAAGGGCACAGGGACCAGGAAGGGTCTCCGGTGCAAGGCTGCGCCAGACGCCTCGTCCGAAGACGACGAGGTGCACTCCCCCCACGAAGGGGAGGATAAGAAGAGGAAGAAGGCTGCCCTGTCCGGGGAGGTCGAAGGGTCCAAGAAAGCGGCCGCGTGGACCAGGAAGGGTCTCTGGCACAGGCCGTAATAGACTCATCGTCCAAGGACGACGAGGCAGATTCCTCCCACAGAGACGGGGGGAAACATGAAGAAATTCCCCCTCCCCGCATTGGGGAGGAGAAGAAAAGAAAGGCCGCCCCCCAGGGGGAGGCCAGGACGCCGAAGAAGGGAAAGGGGCCCCTTCCGGATCACTCCACTACGGCCGCCTACAGCGAGGAGGAGTGGCTGCCCAGGGGCAAGCCCCTGGCGAGATCGTAAGTACCCGCACTCAGTAATATTTTTGTGCGACTTAACTCCATAGTTTGTAATAACGCCGAACACGTATATGCAGTTCGGCTAGGTACCATCTTGGGGTATCTTCTTCAGATGGGTCCTTCAGTGAATCAAAGATGAATAGCGATTCACTCCCGACGGCCACCTCCCCACGACCTACGGAAGACACCGAGGTGTTGTCCCAAAGGATACCAGGGCTAGGGGCGACGGTTCTGGAGACGCCCCAGGGGGAAACCCCGGACGCTGACTAAATGGGGGGCAAGGTCCCCATGGATTATGCGGACGGGAGCCAGAACAAGTCTGGCTCCCAGCCGGTTACCGCGCTAGAGCCTCCAAAGGTTCGGGAATCACGTAGGCAGCCCCTCACTAAGGAGGGCGAGCTGGCCGTGCCGATGACCTCTGTCCAGCCGGAGGCATAGGATTAGTTGCTGGAAGTGCTTCGCGGCACTTCCATGGACGAAGAGCACCATACTCTTATGAGTACGGTAATTGAAAAGGTCCGATCCGCCAAAAATGGATTGGCCGAAGCCTGTACCAGCCTCCTAATGGGCTTTGAGTTAAGTAATGAAAAGTGTAAGAAAATATAACCTAATAGACAGTAGCCCCTGATACTCTGTTTGGTGTTCGGAAGGAAAAGCCAAACGGAGGGTCAATTTGTAATCCACAGGAGTCTAACAATGAATGTCTTATGTGAATAAGCAGGCGTTGCTGCTGGCCGCTGCCGCCCGTACGGTAGAGGTCAATGGACTCAAGTGGGACCTGAAGCAGGCCAAGGAAAAGCTCAGCCACACGAAAAGGCAGTTTGAAGAGAACAAAGGTAAGTGATACCCCGTCCGTGTGTCATATAGAGGAGAAAAATTAGTGATGCTAACAAAAAGCATCATGATTTTTAATAGGGGCCACGACCAAAGTGGCGGCCCTGAAGAAAGCGCTATCCGAGGCCGAAGACAAAGCGGCCACGGAGCGCACCGAGCGCGAAAAGCAAGATGCTCGAGTGGGAGAGGTACAACAAGAGCTCTAGGAGTTCGGCAAGAGGTTCGAGTCCTTGGAGCATGACTTCAAGACGCAAGCGTCCGAGCTTGCCAAAGCCCTCGATAGTGCGTAGGACGCCAAGGCCGAAGCCCAAAGGGCCCTCCAGGAAATCCAGGCGGCCAAGAAGATAGCGGCGGGTAAGGGATTCATTATGCAAAGAAAGCATGTGGAGGAGACATTTCTTTTACTTAACCGAATTCAGAGCTCTCTAGTGGCATTCGCAGATCTGCCACACAGCATATTGGATGCCCCGAAGTTCTATCGTGCCGAAGTAGGGATCTCAATGAAGAAGTTGTTCTGGTCCCAGTATGCCGGAGCCGAACACCCGATGCCCTTTGATACGTCTCCAACGTATCTATTTATGAAGCATTCATGCTATATTACTATCTGTTTTAGGCAATATTGGGCTTTATTATCCACTTTTGTATTATTTTTGGGACTAACCTATTAACCAGAGGCCCAACCCAGATTTGATGTTTTATGCCTATTTCAGTGTTTCGAGGAAAAGGAATATCAGACGGAGTCAAAACAGAACGAAATCAACTGGAGAAGTTATTTTTGGAAGGAAACCTACCTAATGGACTTGAACCCCACGTCAGAAGATACGGGAGGTGCTCACGAGGGTGGGGGGCGCGCCCACCCCCCTAGGGCGCGCCCCCTGCCTCGTGGGGCCCCCGTAGCTCCACCGACGTACTCCCTGCACCCATATATACCTACGTATCATAAAACTTCCAGAACAAAACCTAGATCGGGAGTTCCGCCGCCGCAAGCCTCCAGAGCCACCAAAAACCAATCGGGACCCTGTTCCGGCACCCTGTCGGAGGGGGATCCCATCACCGGAGGCCATCTTCATCATCCCGGCGCTATCCATGACGAGGAGGGAGTAGTTCACCCTCGAGGCTGAGGGTATGTACCAGTAGCTATGTGTTTGATCTCTCTCTCTCTCTCTCTCTCTCTCTCTCTCGTGTTCCTCTATGGCACGATCTTGATGTATCCCGAGCTTTGCTTTGTAGTTGGATCTTATGATGTTTCTCCCCCTCTACTCTCTTGTGATGAATTGAGTTTCCCCTTTTGAAGTTATCTTACTGGATTGAGTCCTTATGAGAACACTTGATGTATGTCTTGCCGTGATTATCTGTGGTGACAATGGGATATCATGTGCCACTTGATGTATGTTTTGGTGATCAACTTGCAGGTTCCACCCATGAACCTATGCATAGGGGTTGGCACACGTTCTTGACTCTCCGATAGTAGCTTTGGGGCACTCTTTGAAGTACTTTTATGTTGGTTGGATGAATCTGAGATTGTGTGACGCATATCGTATAATCATGCCCACGGATACTTGAGGTGACAATGGAGTATCTAGGTGACATTAGGGTTTTGGTTGATTTGTGTCTTAAGGTGTTATTCTAGTATGAAATCTATGATGGATTGAGCAGAAAGAATAGCTTTATGTTATTTTACTACGAACTCTTGAATAGTTAGAGCAGAAAGGATAACTTTGAGGTGGTTTCGTACCCTACCATAATCTCTATGTTTGTTCTCCGCTATTAGTGTCTTTGGAGTGACTCTTTGTTGCATGTTTAGGGCTTGTTATATAATCTATCTATGTTATTATTGTTGAGAGAACTTGCACTAGTGAAAGTATGAACCCTAGGCCTTGTTTCCTATCATTGCAATACCGTTTACGCTCACTTTTATCGCTCGCTACCTTGCTGTTTCTATTATTTCAGATTACAAATACCTATATCTACTATCTATTTTGCACTTGTATCTTCATCTCTTCGCCGAACTAATGCACCTATACAATTTACCATTGTATTGGGTGTGTTGGAGACACAAGAGACTCTTTGTTATTTGGTTGCAGGGTTGTTTGCGAGAGACCATCTTCATCCTACGCCTCCTACGGATTGATAAACCTTAGGTCATCCACTTGAGGGAAATTTGCTACTGTCCTACAAACCTGTGCACTTGCAGGCCCAACAACGTCTACAAGAAGAAGGTTGTGTAGTAGACATCACCCTTGAGTGACCAAGTGAAGCAATTGGTCGAACTCCACAAGGCGGCCGAACTGGCCATGAAGGGCCTCATAGTCCGGATGTGGCCTGGCGAGACCCTGCTCGACAACTAGTTTGGCCTTATAAAGCAGATGGAATGCCTGTCCGCGGCTTGAAGTTATCAAACAATCCGTCTGTATTGAGGGTGCCCACCGGGCCTTTGCCCGTGCGAAGATGCATTGGGCCAAACTGGATGCGGAGAAGCTGGTGAAGGAAGGACCGCCAGAGGGTAAGGCGCATCACTACCCCGAGAAATATTATGATGGCGTTATGAAAGGTGCTCGCCTTGTGGCCGATGAATGTACCAAGGACATAATCTTTGAGTGCATGTACTCATGCAATATGAAAACGAGTTTGTTTGCGCTTATATGACGCTTTGTTGATTTAAAATATTACCTTCTGTGCGGCTATTTATAAATTTCTGAAAGTAGGCTAGTCGTCGGCTTCTGCCCCCGTGTAACTAGTACTGGGGTGTTCGTGGAAAACCCGAACACTCTTTATCCAAATTTTTGGTCCTTTAAGGAGGTGTTCAGCACAGCGAACAAGGCAATCGGACTATGCGGCTTTATAACTCTCACTTAGCCATAGAAGTCTACAAATTTAAATTTCGGCAAAGCCCCTAGTATTCGGAAAGCCGAATTGGGGCGCTATACACGCCTAAATCGGACAAGGCCGATTCCTCGCCTAAAGCGGAAAAAATCTTTAAGGATTTAAAACCTCTCGAATAGCGACCAGCTCTCACCGCATCATGACAGTCAGTTTTCGGTTTTGTCTAGTGAGGTGCTCGTCCGGAAGAACCGGGACACACAATCGCAGTAGTTCTCCCTGCGCTACCTTAGCCGATATAACGGAACGTAAGGTACCAAAACAAGGAGCCGGGCTAACCCAACCATTGACCCAAGACATGATTCGGAGCTGATGCATATAATGCTATAAGTTCGGGGTGCCGCACTGTCAAAAGTGTTCAGACTTATCTTGTCGTATTATGGGGTACAATAAGAAGCCCCTGGCAAACTGAACGTACCAAAGTGTACGGATGCAATATTAAATAAACATTTAAGGGAAAACATGAAGATAGAAACAACAAGTTGACGCTATATATTGTTTCCCGATGTTATTTAAATAATACATCAAAGCGTATATGTACAATTAATGTGTTTAAGCAAAAATAGGGCTATTTGACATGTCCTGTCCAAGGGCTGGCTGCATGCGAGTATGTAAAACAGGTATAACGATCGTTAATCAGAGACCACCTGAGTATTCCCTTGTGTGTGAAGCCTCTTGACTCCTTGGTTTTCCCTCCTGTGATGAGTCCGATGATCATGTTCTCTGAAGGGGCTGCCCAAAAGTGGGGTCTTGAAAGAAAAAGGAAGTTACAAAGGTATGCGAGCCTCATGGCGGTTGAATCATACTGTGGACCGCCTCGTCATCGCGCCTGCGCCTATGCCCATGGTATTTTGAGTGCGTATTTGTGTACGCGTGGCACAAATGCCGCCTGAACGGGGCTGGGGCGGAGGCCGGATTTCTAACCATGCTCTTGGCCTGCCTGACGGTCCTGTTGCAGGGTGCTCCCGACTCGCTTGAAGGTGTTCGGGGTTGTCATCGCCGAATTGGCAGTCTGGCGGAGAAGGCTGCTTTGTACTTCTGCCGTGAGGGCCGCAGTGTGTTCTTCCCTACGGAGAGAGCGGCATGTGTTTCCATTGACTGTTATAACCCCTCGAGGCCCTGGCATTTTGAGCTTGAGGTATGCATAGTGCGGTACCGCATTGAATCGAGCAAACACGGTTCGTCCCAGTAGTGCATGATAGCCACTACGGAAAGGGACAATGTCAAAGATTAACTCCTCGCTTTGGAAGTTATCCGGAGATCCGAAGACCACTTCCAGTGTTATTGAGCCCGTACAACGGGCCTCTACTCCTGGAATTACACCTTTGAAGGTGGTTTTGATGGGTTTGACCCTTGAGGGATCGATGCCCATTTTGCGCACTGTGTCCTGATAAAGCAGGTTCAGGCTGCTACCACCGTCCATAAGGACTCGCGTGAGGTGGAATCCGATGATGATTGGGTCGAGGACCAATGCGGCTGAACCACCATGACGGATGCTGGTAGGGTGGTCCCTACGATCGAAAGTGATCGGACATGATGACCATGGGTTGAACTTTGGGGCGACTGGCTCCATCGCGTAGACGTCCCTTAGTGCACACTTTCATTCCCGTTTGGGAATGTGGGTGGCATAGATCAAATTTACCATTTTTACCTGGGGAGGAAATTTCTTTTGTCCCCAATGTTCGGACGCGGGGGCTCCTCGTCATCGCTGTGCAACCCCTTGTCCTTGTCTTTGGTATTTAGCTTGCCAGCCTGTTTGAACACCAAGAAATCTCTGTTAGTGTGGTTGGCTGGCTTATCAGGGGTGCCGTGAATTTGGCACGAGGGGTGGAGTATGCGGTCCAGACTGGACGATCTCAGGTTGTTCCTTTTGAACGGCTTATTCCCCTGACCGGATTTTGAGCTGCGGAATCTAGCATTGACTGCCGTATCTTCGGCATTGTCGCCATTGTTATGATGCTTATGCCTATTGCGTCGTCGCTTGCCGTTACTGTCGCGAACATCTGAAGTTCCAGAATTTCTTGGCGTGGTGCTACTACGAACCAGCCAGCTGTCCTCGCCCACGCAAAAGCGGGTCATGAGTGTCGTGAGGGCCGCCTTGGACTTCGGTTTTTCTTGGCCGAGGTGTCGGGCGAGCCACTCATCACGGATATTATGCTTAAAGGCCGCTACGGCTTCAGCGTCCCGACAATCGACAATTTGGTTCTTTTTAGTTAGGAACCGAGTCCAGAATTTCCTGGCTGACTCTCCGGGCTGTTTGGTAATGTGACTTAAGTCATCAGCATCCGGTGGTCGCACGTAGGTGCCTTGGAAGTTGTCGAGGAACGCGTCCTCCAGGTTTTCCCAACAGCCAATGGAGTTTGCCGGCAGGCTATACTGCCAGTGTCGGGCCGGTTCTTTGAGCTTAAGGGGAAGATACTTGATGGCGTGTAGGTCATCACCGCGGGCCATGTGAATGTGGAGAAGGAAGTCTTCGATCCATACCGAGGGGTTTGTTGTGCCATCGTATGATTCGATGTTTACGGGTTTAAACCCTTCTCGCAACTCGTGATCCATTACTTCGTCAGTGAAGCAGAGGGGGTGTGTGGCGCCTGTGTGCCGGGCTAAGTCTGGCTGGTTATGTTCGGCCCGACCGGACTTGTTGTTAGCGTATCCAGCATGACGGTCATCATCATGTATTGGGGTGCGCCCCCGTGATCCGTAGATCTATCTTGGCTATCCTGCTTTGTTTTCCAATATCTCTCGCATGTCCTTTATGTTGCCCCGGGCCGTAGTGAATTGGCCTAGGGGTGCGGGCTTGTACTCGGGCTGATGCGTCGTTTTATCTCGGCCACGAGGTGGTCAATCAACCTCGTCATGTGCTGGTAGTGTAGGCTCTATGGCCTCCTCCTCTGGTTGAGGTAGCAACTTGTGCTTTGGATAGCCTTTGGTGGGGCGCTCGAGTCCGTATTGCTCGGCCGCCAAGACCTCGGTCCATCTGTCTGTGAGCAGATCTTGATCAGCCTGGAGCTGATGCTGCTTCCTTTTCAGGCTTCTTGCAGTGGCTATAAGCCGGCGCTTGAAGCGCTCCTGCTCTATGGGATCCTCAGGCATGCCGAATTCATCATCGCCGAGGCTCACCTCGTCTTCGGAGGGAGGCATATAATCATCATCCTCCAAGTATCCGTCTGTTGCCTCTTCATCCTGGCTATCCTGCCCGCATTCCTGTTCGGCCTGCTCAAAGGTAGGCTGAACGGGATTGTATTCCTCTTCGGCACCATCCGGATTGTTTTCGTCTCCTATGTCGGTATTGCTGTGGTGGGGCTTAGAGCGGCGCCGATGACGCCCATGCTTTGATTGCTTCCCTAAGGGATTATCCCTTATTGCCTCATCGCCATTGTTTTCTTTGGGAGTGTCCACCATATATATATATATATATATATATATATATATATATATGTATATATATATATCATATGAGGAGGTGGCTGTCCAGCGCCCTATGGGTGGTGGTTCCTATTCTTCTCCTGCATCGTCGTCCGTACCTTCGATGTCCTCGGAGTCGAAGCCAAGCACGTCGGTTAAATCATCGACATTGGCAATGAAGTGGGTGTTGGGTGCATAACGGATTTCGTCGCCTGCTTCCCACTCGAGCCAGACATAGTTCGGCCAAGTTTCTCCTAACAAAGAGAGAGTCTTTAATGAATTCAGTACGGCGTCAAGGGGGAGTGCGGAAAGATATCCACAGCGGTGGACTCCATTACCGGAGCCCAATCGGACTCGACGGGCCTGGGCGCGCGCGGTTCGGAACCCACATTCGGCACAAGTCCAGGGGTCTGGTGACACAGATTTCCTTAACGGTGGAATCTGTGTTCGGCTCTACCACCGAAAGGTGTGCGGCCTCCGTGGCGGGGTCCATCCACCCGTCCTCAGACGATGCGATCCGCCCCGGATCCAGGTTTGGAGCTGATGCAGGTGCGATATCCCGAATACTGTCCGATAGCAGATCTAAGTCATGCTCGTCGTGATTGTTCGGCGCTCCTGGCATAGGACCGAATCCATTGAAGATCAAGTCTCCGCGGATATCGGCCGTGTAATTCAAGTTTCTGAACCTGACCTGATAGCCAGGGGCGTAGTTATCGATCTGCTCCAGATGGCCTAATGAGTTGGCCCGCAGTGCGAAGCCCGCCGAACACGAAGATCTGTCCGGGGAGAAAGGTCTCACCTTGGACTGTGTTGTTGTTGATGATTGAAGGAGCCATCGAGCCTTATAGTGACAACACAGAGGAACTCTCAATGAAAGCACCAATGTCGGTGTCAAAACCGGCGGATCTCAGGTAGGGGGTCCCGAACTGTGCGTCTAAGGCTAATGGTAATAGGAGACTGGGGACACGATGTTTACCCACGTTCGGGCCCTCTCGATGGAGGTAATACCCTACTTCCTGCTTGATTGATCTTGATGATATGAGTATTACAAGAGTTGATCTACCACGAGATCATAGAGGCTAAACCCTAGGAGCTAGCCTATGATTATGATTGTTCTCGTCCTACAGACTAAACCCTCCGATTTATAGACACCGGAGGGGGCTAGGGTTACACAGAGTCGGTTACAGAGAAGGAGATCTAACATCCGAATCGCCAAGCTTGCCTTCCATGCAAAGGAGAGTGCCATCTGGACACGGGACGACGTCTTCAATCTTGTATCTTCATAGTCCAACAGTCCGGCCAAATTATATAGCCCGGCTGTCCGGATACCCCCTAATCCAGGACTCCCTCACATACCATCATCACCAACTCGGTTTTCTCTACCCTTAATAAAACACAGAGTTGGTGATGATGGTGTGCCTGCCATCCTGCTATATAGGTCATCCAATTTATATCTGACGGATAGGAAGAAAACTATGGCAATTTTGCAAAAAGATACCCACACCCCTATCCACATTTGCAAATAAGGCCTTCCCTCGTGCATCCTTTTCTCTCACAAGATAAACTACTATACAAATGCATCTTGATGTTCCGTGCAACACATGGGCATCTTGGTAGTTATCTCTACTCTTATAAAAGACCGAGTTGGTGATGATGGTGGGCCTGCCATCATGCAATATAGACTGTCCAATCTATATCTAACGAGTCGAAAGCAAACTATGGAAATTTTGCAAAAAGATACTCGCACCTCTCTCCACACTTGCAGATAAGGACTTCCCTTGTTCATCCTTTTCTCTCACAAGATAAACTACTCATACAAATGCATCTTGATGTTCCATGCAATGCACGGTCATCTTGCTAGTTTTTTATAAGAGAGAGAAGAGATATAAGTATGGAGATACAAACGTATTATCAATACTTGTTTCCATAAACATGGATCTACATTATATTCAACGGTTGAGCATGTGGGGCCTTAGCATGATGACTTCCTAACTGTGTAAAACAAAGGTTTTTCCATCCTGATAGGAGGGGGTGACGGCAGCGCGCTTTTGGCTCGCTCTAGTCCTAGTAGTCATACTAGCTAGGTGACATGTAGATTTATTCTTTTTCACGTCTTGTGTTCGTCGTACTGCCACGCCATGTTGATGAATAGACAGTAAGTTATTCATGAGAAAACCTTGGTTCAACGTGTGTGCAATAGAGAGACAGCGCATGCGTGTGTGATATATGTAGAGACTGAGGCAATGATAAGAGATTCTTTGTGTGTCTGTGTGTGGAGGATAGAGAGAGAGATGTGCATGGGGCTTTGTGTTGTGTAACGTGGAGACACATAGACATAATCAGAGAGTGAGTGTGTGAGATACACATACATGCGGACATGGGGAGAGATGTGTGAGTTAGAGAGATGGAGAATTTTGGTGTGCATGTGATCTAGAGAGAGGGGGGATATATACATACCTAGAGCTGGCGACAATATGCAAGGGTATGTGTATTAAAATAAGGATCCAGATATAGGGGTGTTAGTGTGTGTCTGTGTGTGAGAGGGTGTGTGTGTGTGTGTGGAGAAGAGGGACCACTAATGATGTAAACCTACTAGGGAAGGGGGAATGGTGTGACATGTGTGTTCAAGAGATAGAAAGGCATGTGTAGTAGCGGGATAGCATGGGTGCGGGCGGGGAGCAGACTGTTTGGAAGAGACATCGAGTGTGTGTGTGTGTGAGAGAGAGAGAGAGAGAGACAGAGAGAGAGAGAGAGAGAGAGGGAGGGAGAGAGAGAGAGAGAGGAAGAGAGGAGGAGAGAGAGAGGGGTCGATTGTGTGCGGAAGTGGCGTATAGATAAGGAGACAAGGTTGACGTTGTTGGAAAGTGGCCTATGTACGGAGATGCAAGGGAAGCGAGTCATCATGTGTGTGATAGAGACTTCATGAGAGATCTAGAATAGATGGTGTAGAGAACAACATGCGAGATTAAGAAGGATGATATGTTAGGGAGCTATGGAAAGACTCACGGCATATATGTATATAGGGATGGAGCTGGGTCGGGTCTGCATGTGGGAGAGATAGAAAGAGGAGATTGGTGTACAAGAAGACAAAGGGTGCTTTACTGCAATGGGGGTGGTGAGTGAGGTGAGTGTGCGAGAACCACATAACTAGGGAGATAGACGTTTGGCGGCGAAGTTTTGTGTGTATGGGAAAGATACACTTTATATAGTGTGTGTGCTTGGGAAAGAGAGATGCTGGGAGACCTAGAGAGTGGGGGAAGAGATGTGTGCATGCCCGAGGGACAAAGTGATAGAGACCTATATTGGGGTCCAGCCTTAGAAGAGAGAGGGGGTTAATGTGCTCCTGTGTTCGTGTCTGGGGGAGAGAATGACTTGGGGGGGGGAGGGGGTGGCTTCAGATATAATGAGGTACCTATATTTGAGAGACTTTAGCGTAATTGAGATATATATGGTCAATAGTGTGTGCATTCATGGTTGATCAATTTTTTTCACAGTTTGGACTATGAGATAACGATACTTTTGAATATGTGTGGTATACTTTTAAGTACCGGAATTACAAACCTAAGATTGGAATTTTGGAATTCGACTCCATCATTAGCTTTTGTAATTCATTTAAACGGAGGTACATTTTTTAAGCCAGGATTTCATGATTTCAAATTCATATATCAAACCTAGACATATACACATACGGGCATGTTCAAACATTATAATCATCCACTTTATTCGTACACATACATATTTTTGTTTTTGTCATCATATTTCAGATAAGCACATTTGGAATTTCATTTGAATTGGACCATATGATGGTATTTGCTTCCACAAGCTCAATGATCCATATTTGAGTTGAATGGACAATCTAAGTTTCGAGTTGGGGATATTGATTTTTGAAACTTACACTTCTTTTGCGTGCAAAACAAACAAATTCTCGGCCATGATATCATAGTCAGTCGTACAAGACCAGAACACTTAATTTCAGCCACCAAAAGCTTTCAAATTTCCCGCTCACATCGAAATATCTCGCGCTCGAATGTTTAGCTCTGCGATATCCCTGTTTTACCCCTGCCACATGAATGGAAAAGGGCTGCTTTGGTAACTCCATTGTTTTCCCCTCTTTGCCCCCAGCATTCTTCCCCAAAGCCCCTCCCCTTCCCCTCCCCGCCTCCTCCCCTCCAACCATGCCAAGCCACCGAATCTAGTCCTCCTCCATAGCGGTGGATCTCACACCCCGCGGATCTACCTTCCACAACTCCCAACTGCCAACTCACCACTTCACTGGAGCTGCTTGAGCGACTATCTTGTCCATCGCTCCAAATCTCCTTGACCGGCATCATGGTCCACCACACCGGATCTGCTTCACTGGCACCCTCGTCCACCACAGTGTAGGCCCTTCACCGACTCCCTCTTCCCCCACATCGCTGGCCTTCATACAAGCCCACGTCCGCTATAACAGATCCTCCACACCGAAAGATCTATACACTGCGCCGGATGTGCTTCGCTGCCATCTTCATTCATTGCACCAGATCCGCTCCACGGACGCCATACTCAACTCCATCGGCCCTGCTTTACTGACGTTGCAGCCTCATCAGGTTATTTCGATTTCTACTACTTTGGTTTTTCTCTTCTTTATTGTGGAACTATTCACTTACCACAGATGAGCTTTCTTGTATGTCGACAGGCGCCGCAACCAAAGCACCGGAGCCGCTTCAGCAACGGCAACAGCCGGCCCAAACTAAACCGCAACACGAGCACCATCGATGATCCTTAGTTTTCAAGTATGACAACGATACCCATACACCACCGAGAATTAGGTACTATTATCCAACGGCCGGCGCCTACGTTCACTTTCTTAGCATAAGCACCGCACCTTCGAATTTCTTCAGGGCATAATTCAATTTTTCATGAGATGCGTTATTCTGCTTTCACCTGTAGGGCCATACGTGTGGTAGTGAACTGGTTACTGATGTCTACTACACAACCTTCTTCTTGTAGACGTTGTTGGGCCTGCAAGTGCACAGGTTTGTAGGACAGTAGCAAATTTCCCTCAAGTGGATGACCTAAGGTTTATCAATCCGTAGGAGGCGTAGGATGAAGATGGTCTCTCTCAAACAACCCTGCAACCAAATAACAAAGAGTCTCTTGTGTCCCCAACACACCCAATACAATGGTAAATTGTATAGGTGCACTAGTTCGACGAATAGATGGTGATACAAGTGCAAAATAGATAGTAGATAAAGATTTTTGTAATCTGAAATTATAAAAGCAGCAAGGTAACTAATGGCAAAAGTGAGCGTAAATGGTATTGCAATGGTTGGAAACAAGGCCTATGGTTCATACTTTCACTAGTGCAAGTTCTCTCAACAATAATAACATAGATAGATCATATAACAATCCCTCAACATGCAACAAAGAGTCACTCCAAAGACACTAATAGTGGAGAACAAACAAAGAGATTATGGTAGGGTACGAAACCACCTCAAAGTTATTCTTTCGGATCAATCTATTCAAGAGTTCGTACTAGAATAACACCTTAAGACACAAATCAACCAAAACCCTAATGTCACCTAGATACTCCATTGTCACCTCAAGTATCCGTGGGAATGATTATATGATATGCATCACACAATCTCAGATTCATCTATTCAACCAACACAAAGTACTTCAAAGAGTGCCCCAAAGTTTCTACCGGAGAGTCAAGAACGTGTGCCAACCCCTTTGCATAGGTTCATGGGCGGAACCCGCAAGTTGGTCACCAAAACATACATCAAGTGGCACATGATATCCCATTGTCACCACAGATAAACACGTTAAGACATACATCAAGTGTTCTCATCATAAAGACTCAATCCGATAAGATAACTTCAAGAGGGAAACTCAATTGATCACAAGAGAGTAGAGGGGGAGAAACATCATAAGATCCAACTATAATAGCAAAGCTCGGGATACATCAAGATCGTGCCATAGAGGGAACACTAGAGAGAACACGAGAGAGAGAGAGAGAGATCAAACACATAGCTACTGGTACATACCCTCAACCTCGAGGGTGAACTACTCCCTCCTCGTCATGGAGAGCGCCGGGATGATGAAGATGGCCACCGGTGAAGGATCCCCCCTCCGGCAGGGTGCCGAGAAGGGCTCCCAAGAGGTTTTTGGTGGCTACAGAGGCTTGCGGCAGCGGAACTCCTGATCTATCTTGATATTCGATGTTTTTAGGGTACGTAGGCTTATATAGGCGAAAGAAGTCGGTCGGGAGGTGCTCGAGGGGCCCACGAGACAGGGGGGGCGCGCCCAGTAGGGGGGGGGGCGTGCCCTCCTATCTCGTAGCCTCCTCGAGGCTCTTTTGACGTGAACTCCAAGTCTCCTGGGTGATATTCTTCCCAAAAATAACGCTGCCGAAGGTTTCATTCCGTTTGGACTCCGTTTGATATTCCTTTTCTTTGAAATACTGAAACAGGCAATAAAACAACAATATGGGTTGGGCCTCTGATTAATAGGTTAGTCCCATAATCATTCAGAATAGGTAATACAATAGCATGGAACAATAAAAAATTATAGATACGTTGGAGACATATCAAGCATCCCCAAGCTTAATTCCTACTCGTCCTCGAGTAGGTAAATGATAAAAACAGAATTTTTGATGTGGAATGCTACCTTGCATGATTCTCAATGTAATTTCTCTTTATTGTGGCATGAATGTTCAGATCCAAATGATTCAAAATAAAAGTTCATATTGACAAAAGAAATAGTAATACTTCAAGCATACTAATAAATTCAATCATGTCTTCTCAAAATAACATGGCTAAAGAAAGTTCATCCCTACAAAATCATATAGTTAGGCTATGCTTCATTTTCATCACACAAAGATGTTCCCAACTTCTATACCCCTGATGACAAGCCAAGCAATTGTTTCATACTCAAATAATCTCAAACTTTTTCAACCTTCATGCAATACATGAGCGTGAGCCATGGATATAACACTATGGGTGGAATAGAATATGATGATTGGGATTGTGTGGAGAAGACAAAAAAAGAAGAAAGTCTCACATTGACGAGGATAATCAACGGGCTATGGAGATGCCCATCAATTGATGTCAACATGAGGAGTAGGGATTGCCATGCAACGGATGCACCAGAGCTATCAATGAATGCTCAACAAAATAAAACTAATGGGTGTGCATCCAACTTGCTTGCTCATGAAGACCTAGGGCATTTGAGGAAGACCATTGTAGGAATATACAAGCCAAGTTCTATAATGAAAAATTCCCACTAGTATGAAAAAGACAACCTATGAGACTCACTATATGAAAAACATGGTGCTACTTTGAAGCACAAAATATGAGACTCACTACATGAAGAATAGGGTGCTACTTTGAAGCACAAGTGTGGAAAAAGAGATAGTAACTTGCCCTTTTTATTTATTTTATTTTATTTTATTTTGGGCCTTTCTTTTTTCTTTTTGGCCTTTCTTCTTTTTTCTTTCTTTTTCTTTGGGCAATGCTCTAAAAATGATGATCATCACACTTCCATTGATTACAACATATGAATTACAACTCGAAACTAGAACAAAATATGACTCTATATGAATGCCTCCGACGGTGTACCGAGATGGTGCAATGAATCAAGAGTGACATGTATGAAAAATAATGCATGGTGGCCTTGCCACAAATACGATGTCAACTACATGATCATGCAATGGCAATATGACAAAAGTAATGTATGTCATGATGATGAATGGAACGGTGGAAAGTTGCATGGCAATATATCTCAGAATGGCTATGGAAATGCCATAATAGATAGGTATGGTGGCTGCTTTGAGGAAGATATAATGAGGTTTATGTGTGATAGAGCGTATCATATCATGGGGTTTGGATGCACCGGCAAAGTTTGCACCAACTCTCAAGGTGAGAAAGGGCAATGCACGGTACCGAAGAGGCTAGCAATGGTGGAAAGGTAAAAGTGCGTATAATTCATGGACTCAACATTAGTCAAAAGAACTCATATACTTATTGCAAAAATTTAGAAGTCATCAAAAATCAAGCACTACGCGCATGCTCCTAGGGGGATAGATTGGTAGGAAAAGACCATCGCTCGTCCCCGACCGCCACTCATAAGGATGCACAAGCCAGGTACACTTCATGCTTCAAATTTGTTACACAACTTTAACCATACGTGCATGCTACGGGACTTGCTAACTTCAACACAAGAATTCTTTAAATTCATAATCACCCAACTAGCATGACTTTAATATCACTACCTCCATATCTCAAAACAATTATCAAGTATCAAATTGATCATAGCATCCAATTCACTTCCTATGATATTTTTCATTCAAATTACCATGTTGTTTAAGACTCTCAAAATAATATAAGTGAAGCATGAGAGTTCATTAATTTCTACAAAATAAAACCACCGCCGTGCTTTAAAAAGATATAAGTGAAGCACTAGAGCAAAGGACAAACTACTCCAAAAGATATAAGTGAAGAACAATGAGTAGATAAATAATTATGCAACTATGCAAAAACTCTCTCCCATTTAAGAATTTCAGATCTTGGTATCTTACTCAAACAGCAAGCAAAACAAAATAAAATGGCATTGCAAGGATAACACGACTCATGTGAAGAAGCAAAAACTTAGGCTCAACCGATACTAACCGATAGTTGTTGAAGAAGAAAGGTGGGATGCCTACCGGGGCATCTCCAAGCTTAGATACTTGAGACTTCTTGAAATATTATCTTGGGGTGCCTTGGGCATCCCCAAACTTGAAATTTTGTGTCTCCTTAATTCCTCTCATATCATGGTTTCTCTTTTTATCAAAAGCTTCATTCACAACAAACTCAACAAGAACTCGTGAGATAGGTTAGTATAAAACAATCCAAAACCTTATCATTTTCTACTGTAACAAATCACTAATATTATTATTCAACATTGAATACTAAATGTCTCTGCATATTTAATGCTCCTATCCTCAAATAGAATCATTAAACAAGCAAACATATGCAAACAATGCAAACATAATAGCAATCTGCCAAAACAGTACAGTCCATAAACAATGCAAGAGTATCAATACTTCCCTAACTCCTTTCCAATCTACTATTTTGCAATCTTTACATTCCAATCTATACAACCAAAAATACCAAAAATATTTACTTTACCGTTTATCTATCTCTATCAGATCTCACTTTTGCGAGTGGTCGTGAAGGGATTGACAACCCCTTTATCGCATTGGTTGCTAGTTCTTGATTATTTGTGCAGGTATTCGGTGACTTGCGCATCGTCTCCTACTGGATTGATACCTTGGTTCTCAAAACTGAGGGAAATACTTATGCTACTTTGCTGCATCACCCTTTCCTCATCAAGGGAAAACCAACGCAGGCTCAAGAGGTAGCAAGAAGGATTTCTGGCGCTGTAGCCGGGGAGATCTTTGTCAAGTCAAACCATACCAAGGACCCATCCTAAGCTCTTCTCACTTGCATTACATTATTCACCATTCGCCTCTCGTTTTCCTCTCTGAGGGAGTCCTGGATTAGGGGGTCCTCAGACAGCCGGACTATATACTTTTTTTGGACTGTTGGACTATGAAGATACAAGATTAAAGAATTTGTCCCGTGTCCGGTTGGGACTCTCCTTTGCGTGGAAGGCAAGCTTGGCGATTCAGATATGTAGATCTCCTTCTCTGTAACCGACTCTGTGTAACCCTAGCCCCCTCCGGTGTCTATATAAACCGGAGGGTTTAGTCCGTAGGACAACAACAATCATAATCATAGGCTAGCTTCTAGAGTTTAGCCTCTACGATCTCGTGGTAGATCAACTCTTGTAATACTCATATCATCAAGATAAATCAAGCAGGAAGTAGGGTATTACCTCCATCGAGAGGGCCTGAACCTGGGTAAACATCGTGTTCCCAGCCTCCTGTTACCGTTAGCCTTTAGTTCGGGACCCCCTACCCGAGATCCGCCGGTTTTGACACCTACATTGGTGCTTTCATTGAGAGTTCCACTGTGTCGTCACGGTAAGGCTTGATGGATCCTTCAATCATCAGCAATGATGCGGTCCAGGTTGAGACTTTTCTCCCCGGATAGATCTTCATATTGGGCGGCTTCGCACTGCGGGTCAACTCGCTTGGCCATGTGGAGAAGATCGACAGCTACACCCCTGGCCATCAGGTCAGGTTCGAAAACTTGAACTACACAGCAGACATCCGCGGAGACTTGATCTTCGACGGGTTCGAGCCTGCGTCAGGAGCGCCGAACAGCCACGACGTGCATGACTTAGATCTGCCATCGGACGATGTTCGGGATATCGCACCTATGGCTGCCCCGACCCTTAATCTGGAGCAGATCACGCCATCCGAGGATGGGTGGATGGACCCCTCCATGGAGGCCACACACTCATCGCCGTTGGAGCCGAACACAGACTCTACCTCTAAGGAAATCCGTGTCACCGGACCCTCGGACTCGTTTCTGGTCTTAGGTTCCGAACTGCGTGCGCCCATTCCTATTGAATCTGATTGGGCACCGATCATGGAGTTTACCTCCGTGGATATCTTTCAACACTCACCTTTGGGTGACGTGCTAAATCCAGTAAGGTCTCTCTCTTTATCAGAAGACTCTTGGCTGAACTATGTCCGGCTCGAGTGGGAAGCGGACGACGAGGAAATTCGTTACCCACCCACCACCCACTTAATAGCCACTGTCGATGACTTAACCGACGTGCTCGACTTCGACTCCGAAGACATCAACGGTATGGACGACGATGCAGGAGAAGAACAAGAACCGCCGCCCACAAGGTGCTCGACAGCCACCTCATCATATGATATATATATGGTGGATACCCCAAAAGAAAACAATGGTGATGAGGCAACAGAGGACAATCCCTTGGGGAAGCAATCAAAGCATCGGCGTCATCGGCAGCGCTCTAAGCCCCGCCATGGCAGAAATAGCAGCACCAGCACAGGAGATGATAGCAATCTGGATGGTGCCGAAGACGAATACAATCCTGCCCAGCTCGACTCTGAGCAGGCCGAGCAGGAGGATGGGCAGGCTAGCCCAGATGAACAGGCAACAGATGGAGACTTGGAGGACGACAATTATATGCATCTCTCCAAAGATGAGGTGAGCCTTGGTGATGACGAATTTGTCGTGCCTGAGGATCCCGTCGAGCAGGAGCGCTTCAAGTGCCGGCTTATAGCCACTTTAAAAAGCCTGAAGAAAAAACAGCAACAGCTTCAAACTGATCAAAATCTGCTAACAGATAGATGGACTGAGGTCCTGGCAGCCGAGGAATACAGACTCGTGCACCCAACCAAAAGTTACCCAAAGCGTAGGTTGCTACCTCAACTCGAGGAGGAGGCACTAGAGCCTACACTACCATCACAGGATGAGGCTGACCGGCCACCTCGCGGCCGAGACAAAGTGGTGTACCAACCCGAACAACCGCCCGCACCCCGCCGCCAATACACTATGGCCAGGGGCTACACGCAAGACCTGCGAGACATATTGGGAAACAAAGAAGGACAATCAAGATCGATCTACGGATCACGGGGGCGCACCACAATGCGTGAAGATGATTGTCACGCCGGATACACTAAAAACAAGTCCGACGAGGCCAAATACAACAGACCAGACTCATTCAAACCGCGTCGTGATATAGCCCGGCACAGAGGCGCCGCACACCCCCTACGCTTCACCGATGAAGTAATGGATCATGAATTCCCAGAAGGGTTTAAACCCATAAACATTGAATCATATGATGGTACAACAGACCCCGCAGTATGGATCAAATATTTCCTTCTCCACATTCACATGGCCCGTGGCGATGATCTACATGCCATCAAGTATCTCCCACTCAAGCTCATGGGACCGGCTCGGCATTGGCTGAATAGCCTTCCAGCAAACTCCATTGGCAGTTGGGAGAACCTGGAAGACGCATTCCTTGACAACTTCCAGGGCACTTACGTGCGACCACCGGATGCTGATGACTTAAGTCACATAACCCAACAGCCCGGAAAGTCAGCCAGGAAATTATGGACTCGGTTCCTAACTAAAAAGAACCAAATCGCCGACTGTCCGGATGCCGAAGCCCTAGCAGCCTTTAAACATAACATCCGCGACAAGTGGCTCGCCCGACACCTCGGCCAAGAGAAGCCGAAATCCATGGCAGCCCTCATGACACTCATGACCCGCTTTTATGCGGGCGAAGATAGCTGGTTGGCTCGTAGCAACAACACAGCAAGCAATCCTAGCACATCAGAGGCCAGAGACAGCAACGACAAACCTCGACGCAACAAACACAAGCATCACAAAAACAATGATGACGCCAAAGACACGACAGTCAATGCCAGATTCCGTGGCTCTAAGTCCGGTCAACGAAAAAAGCCACTTCAAAAGAACAATTCGGGCCCATCCGGCCTGGACCGCATACTTGACCGCCCATGCCAAATTCACTGTACCCTAGGAACGACAGCCAATCATTCCAACAGAGAATGCTGGGTATTCAAACAAGCCGGAGGTCAGGCGCCGAAAACAAGGAGAAGGGGTCTCAAAGAGATGAAGACGACGAGGAGCCCAGATCACCGAACAAAAGAGGGCAAAAGCAATTTCCCCTGCATATCAAAACGGTGAACATGATAAACGCCATCCACATCCCCAGACGGGAACAGACGTGCATTCTTCGGGATGTCGATTTAATGAAGCAAGTAGCCCCACAATACAAACTAGGGCCGATCACTTACGATCATACAGATTGTCCGGCCAATACCAACCAGGGCAATTTAGCCGCACTTATCCTTGACCCAATAATTTGCGGGTTCCGCCTCACACGAGTCCTTATGGACGGAGGCAGTAGTCTAAACCTGTTGTACCAGGACACAGTGCGCCAGATGGGTATCGATCGTTCGATGATCAAACCCACTAAAACCTCCTTTAAAGGTGTTATACCAGGTGTGGAGGCCAGTTGTATAGGCTCCATCACTCTAGAGGTAGTCTTCGGATCACCAAACAATTACCGTACCGAAGAGTTAGTCTTCGACATTGTCCCTTTCCGCAGTAACTATCATGCACTACTGGGGCGAACCGCGTTTGCTCGATTCAACGCGGTACCACGCTATGCCTACGGCAAACTTAAGATGCCCGACCCGCGTGGCGTCATCACATTTAAGGGCAAAGCCGAACTCCACCTCGGCGCCGAAGAGTATACCGCCGCTTTAACAGCAGAAGCAGTGAGTGGCACTTTCCAATCCAACCTTGAGTCGACGGCCAAGCTCCCGGACATTGATAAAGGAGTCTGAACTATTTCATGGCATGATAGCTCGGCTCAACCAGAGCTTAATTAAATACTCTGGCAAAAGCTGGGAAGGGCCACATTACGCGGCTCAACCGCTCTGGGGCACACAAATATTTCTCGCATTTCCTTCGCAGGTTCGCTTTTGCATAGGACAGGACTAGCAACCAGGAATCAGCTCGGATGTGCAAGGGAATCCCTAGATATTCCCCTAGAAGACAATCCGGATACACTCCAGATCTGCACACAGCTCCTTCCCGCCTGGTCTCAGCAGGTTCCTCCGTCATACTTCTTTTTATAACATCACCTGTACTCATACGCATAGACGTATTACTCGAATACAACATGTAGGTTTATATGACATTTATATGCTATCATTTCTTATTGACACCTTTCGTCATAACGGCATCCATACATTGTGTCATGCCTTAATACGCCAGGGGCTTCATTGTACCCATAATATGGCAATAAAGTCCGATCACCTTCTCGGTCGCTCGACACCCCGAACTTATAGCATTATATGCATCAGCTCTGAATCATGTCTTGGGTCAATAGTTGGGTTTGCTCGGCTCCCATGTTTTGGTACCTTACGTTCCGCTATATCGGCTAAGGTAGAGCTGGTAGAACTACTGCGATTGTGTCTCGGTTCTTTCGGACGAGCACCTTAGTAGAGAAAGCCGAAAACCGACTGTCATGATACGGCGAGAGCTGGTCATCTGTTTGAGAGGTTGTAAAATCTTTAAGGATTTCTTCCGCATAATGCCATAACCAATGCATCGTGTGATGGATCGGGTTTTCTCCCGATCAGGTGCTTATAGAGCCCCTCGTGCGGTCTTCTGAACAACAGGGGCTGCGCCTACCATACTTTTGACAAACTCCTATGGCTAAGTGAGAGTGATAAATCCCTATAGTCTGATTGCCTGGTTCGTTGTGCTGAACACCTCCTTAAAGGACCCAAAAATGGGATAAAGAGTGCTCAGGTTTATCCCGAACACCCCCGTACTTCCTACATGGGGGCAGAAGCCGACGACTGGCCAACTCTCAGGATTAATATATTTGAAACGGCCACACGGGATGAATTTTTTTTACATAACAGGCAATAAATAATTGAAATGACCTTGTTTAGCATTACAAAGGACAGCATGACTGTATTCATGGAAATACAATGTCCTTAGTGCACTTCTCCACCACAAGGCGGGCTCCTTTCAGGACACTGTCATAATATAATTCGGGCTTGCGGTGCTCCTTCCCCTCTGGCGGTCCCTCGGTCATCAGCTTCTCCGCATCCAGCTTCCCCCAATGCAGTTTTGCGCGGGCGAAGGCCATTCGCGCACCCTCCATACAGACCGACCGCTTGATGAATTCGAGTCGAGGGCAGGCACTCACCAGCCTCTTCATGAGCCCGAAATAACTGCTTGGAATTGGCTCGGAAGGCCATAGCCAGACAATCAAATCCTTCATGGCTAGTTCGGCTGCCTTGTGCAGGCACCGGATAATTCGGCACCAAATACTGCGACCAGAAGTGTTTCTCCTCGGCTCGGTAGAATTGGGCAGCCTCAGATATGCTGTGTGGCAGCTCTGCAAACGCCCCTGGAGAAATTAGAATTTAACTTATCAACTTGATTTTCTCCTTTCAAAAATAAAGACTGCTTTGCATCGACAAAGCTTTACCAGCCGCAATCTTCCTCGCCTCCTAAATTTCCTTCAGAGCACCTTGGGCTTCCTCCCGAGCATCATTTGCGGCTTGGAGAGCATGGGCGAGTTCGGATTCTTTACCTGATAACCTCTGCTCCAAAGTCTCGCTTTTCTTCACGGCATCCTGAAGCTCTCGTTCATCTTCAATGACCCTGGCCTCGTGCTTTTCACGAAGAGCCTGCTCCGCGACTACCTTCTTCTCGGCTTCGGCCACAACTTTCTTAAGAGCCTAAATTTTGGCCATCGCCCCTAGAGTGCAAAATAAGAATACTTTCATTAGGCACACTTATTCATTTGTGCTAAACAGAACAAGGTTTCGGCATACCTTAGTTATCCTCCAATTGCTTCTTTAGCCGGCCAAGTTCTTCTTCGGCCCGCTCCAGACTCTGCCTCAGTCCAGATTCTTCAGCAGTATGAGAGACGGCAGTCGCCACAAACGCCTGCTTATAACAAAAAAAAGAGGTATAGATGTCATCAACAGAGTCTCTTAGGAACATAAATTTGATCCTCTGTCAGGTTCCCTCTTTCACCGGACAGTGTATCAGGGGCTACTATCTATACTATGACACGCTTCAAAACCTCGCAAAACATACCTCAAAGCCTTTTATAAGGCTGACGCAGGATTCATTCAGTCCACTCCCAGCGGACTGAATCTTCTCAATCATCGCACCCATAAAGGGCGCGGTGTTCATTGACAAGGGAAGCACTTCTTAGCGCTGTCGATAAGCTATCCTGCACCTCTGGTTGGACAAAGGTTGTTGGCGGAACAGTGATACGTCCCCAACGTATCTATAATTTTTGATTATTCCATGCTATTATATTACCTGTTTTGAATGATTACGAGCTTTATTATACACTTTTATATTACTTTTGGGACTAACCTATTAACCGGAGGCCCAACCCATATTGCTGTTTTATTGCCTGTTTCAGTATTTTGAAGAAAAGGAATATCAAACGGAGTCCAAACAGAATGAAACCTTCGGCATCGTGATTTTTTGGAAGAATATCATCCTGGAGGCTTGGAGATCAAGTCAGAAGACCCTCGAGGAGCCCAGGAGATAGCCCCCCCCCCACTGGGCGCGCCCCCTGTCTCGTGGGCCCCTCGAGCACCCCCCGACCGACTTATTTCGCCTATATAGTCCCACGTACCCTAAAAACATCCACAGAGAAGAAACATCGGGAGTTCTGCCGCCGCAAGCCTCTAAAGCCACCAAAAACCTCTCGGGAGCCCTTCCCGGCATCTTGCCGGAGGGGGGATCCATCACCGGTGGTCATCTTCATCATCCCGGCGCTCTCCATGACGAGGAGGGAGTAGTTCACCCTCGAGGCTGAGGGTATGTACCAGTAGCTATATGTTTGATCTCTCTCTCGTGTTCCCTCTATGGCACGATCTTGATGTATCCCGAGCTTTGCTATTGTAGTTGGGTCTTACGATGTTTCTCCCGCTCTACTCTCTTGTGATGAATTGAGTTTTCCCCTTTGTAGTTATCTTACCGGATTGAGTCTTTTATGAGAACACTTGATGTATGTCTTGTCGTGCTTATATGTGGTGACAATGGGATATCATGTGCCTCTTGATGTATGTTTTGGTGACCAACTTGCGGGTTCCGCCCATGAACCTATGCATAGGGGTTGGCACATGTTCTTGACTCTCCGGTAGAAACTTTGGGGCACTCTTTGAAGTACTTTGTGTTGGTTGAATAGATGGATCTGAGATTGTGTGATGCATATCGTATAATCGTGCCCACGGATACTTGAGGTGACAATGGAGTATCTAGGTGACATTAGGGTTTTGGTTGATTTGTGTCTTAAGGTGTTATTCTAGTACGAACTCTTGAATAGATTGATCCGAAAGAATAACTTTGAGGTGGTTTCGTACCCTACCATAATCTATTCGTTTGTTCTCCACTATTAGTGTCTTTGGAGTGGCTCTTTGTTGCATGTTGAGGGATTGTTATATGATCTATCTATGTTATTATTGTTGAGAGAACTGGCACTAGTGAAATTATGAACCCTAGGCCTTGTTTCCTATCATTGCAATACCGTTTACGCTCACTTTTATCGCTTGCTACCTTGCTGTTTTTATTATTTCAGATTACAAAAACCTATATCTACTATCTATTTTGCACTTGTATCACCATCTCTTCGCCGAACTAGTTCACGTATACAATTTACCATTGTATTGGGTGTGTTGGGGACACAAGAGACTCTTTGTTATTTGGTTGCAGGGTTGTTTGAGAAAGACCATCTTCATCGTACGCCTCCTACGGATTGATAAACCGTAGGTCATCCACTTGAGAGAAATTTGCTACTGTCCTACAAACCTGTGCACTTGCAGGCCCAACAACGTCTACAAGAAGAAGGTTGTGTAGTAGACATCAAGCTCTTTTCTGGCGCCGTTGCTGGGGAGGTTAGCGCTTGAAGGTATATCTTTAAATCTTGCAATCAAATCTTTTTGTTTCTTGTTTTATCACTAGTTTAGTTTATAAAAGAAAACTACAAAAAATGGAGTTAAGTTTGTCTCATACGCTTCGTCTTTTTAATATCTTTCGTGAGAATGATGGAAGGGAAAATTGTGCTCAAGTGCTAAAAAAAGTGGATTTGGAAGAGTGTCAACTTTATTTAGTGATGATTCCACTATTTTAGAAGAGGTTCCAATTGATTATGAGAACAAAGTTGCTATCTATGATGATTATTGTGATGACTTGTATGCTATTAAGAATAATGATAACCATGAAACTTGTCATCATGATTTTAGTTTTCAATTGGATTATGCCCCACATGATAGTTATTTTGTTGAGTTTGCTCCCACTACTAATTATGAGAAGAATTTTGCTTATGTGGAGAATAGTAAATTTTCTATGCTTGTAGATCATGAAAAGAATACTTTAGGTGCTGTTTATATTGTTGAATTCATTCATGATGCTACTGAAAACTATTATGAGGGAGGAATATATGCTTGTAGGAATTGCAATAATGTCAAGTTTCCTCTCTATGTGTTGAAAATTTTGAAGCTATGCTTGTTTTACCTTCCTATGCTAGTTGACTATTGTTCCCATAAGTTGACTGCTCACGAAACCCCTATGCATAGGAAGTGGGTTAGACTTAAATGTGCTAGTCATATGCTTCATGATGCTCCCTTTATGTTTCAATTCTTATCTTTTATGTGAGCATCATTGTCATCATCATGCCTAGCTAGAAAGGCATTAAAGAAAAGCGCTTGTTGGGAGACAACCCAATATTTACCCTTACTGTTTTTGTGTGTACACATGATTATGCTACTGTAGTAATCATGTTTTATAGCTTTTGTTTCAATAAAGTGCCAAGTAGAACCTTTGGGAAGACTTGGGTGAAGTTTATGTGATCTTGCTGTAAAAAACAGAAACTTTAGCGCTCACGAGTTTAGCTGCCATTTTTTCTGGAGAGTGCTTTTAGGTTTATTCTTTTTTAATATGATTAATAGACAAATTACTCAGGTCCAGCAATTTATTTCATAATTTTTGGGGTTCCAGAGGTATACGTTAGATACAGATTACGACAGACTGTTCTGTTTTTGACAGATTCTGTTTTCATTGTGTTGTTTGCTTATTTTGGTGCATCTATGGCTAGTATTAAGTGGTATGAACCATAGAGAAGTTGGAATACAGTAGGTATTACACCAATATGAATAAATAATGAGTTCATTACAGTACCTAAGTGGTGGTTTTATTTTCTTATACTAACGGAGCTTACGAGTTTTGTTTTGAGTTTTGTGTGGTTGAAGTTTTCAAGTTTTGGGTAAAAGATTCGATGGACTATGGAATAAGGAGTGGTAAGAGCCTAAGCTTTCGATGCCCAAGGAACACAAAGGTAATATTCAAGGACAACCAAGAGCCTAAGCTTGGGGATGCCCCGGAAGGCATCCCCTCTTTCGTTTTCGTTCATCGGTAACTTTACTTGGAGCTATATTTTTATTCGCCACATGATATGTGTTTTGCTTGGAGTGTCATTTTATTTTGTTAGTATTTTCTTTCTGTTACTTAGAATAATGTTTTGCATCTTTATTTTCAATAAAAAAGTCAAGGATAGCCTTTGCCATGCTTATTTTGCTAGTATACATGTTGCTGTTTGAAAACAGAAAGTTTACCGCTGTTGCAAAAATTCCCTAGAAAAGTCAGAGAATGGTCTAACGTTGAATCTTTTTGCATATTAAGCTCTGATAAATTTATTACTGTGGGAATTTTAGTTCATAATTGTTGGTGTCAGGGAAGTATTGATACTCTTGCATTCTTTACAGACTGTACTGTTTTGACAGATTGATGTTATGGTTGTATTGTTTGCATATGTTTGCTTGTTTAATGATTCTATTTGAGGATAGGAGTATTAAATATGCAGAGACATTTAGTATTCAATGTTGAATAATAATGTTAGTGATTTGTTACAGTAGAAGATGTTATGGTTTTGCATTGGTTTATACTAACCTATCTCACGAGTTCTTGTTGAGTTTGTTGTGAATGAAGCTTTTGATAAAAAGAGAAACCATGATATGAGAGGAATTAAGGAGACATAAAAGCTCAAGCTTGGGGATGCCCAAGGCACCCGAAGATAATGTTTCGAGAAGTCTCAAGCATCTAAGCTTGGGGATGCCCCGGTAGGCATCCCACCTTTCTTCTTCGACAACTATCGGTTAGTATCGGTTGAGCCTAAGTTTTTGCTTCTTCACATGAGTTGTGCTATCCTTGCAATGTCATTTTGTTTTGCTTTGCTTGCTACTTGAATACAATACCAAGATCTGAAATTATTTAATGAGAGAGAGAGTCTTCGCATAATTGCATAATTATTTAGCTACTCACTGATCTTCACTTATATCTTTCGGAGTAGTTTGTCGTTTGCTCTAGTGCTTCACTTATTTCTTTTAGAGCACGGCGGTGGTTATATTTTGAAGAAATTTCTAGACTCTCATGCTTCACTTATATTATTTTGAGAGTCTTAAACAGCATGGTAATTTGAATGAAAACTATCATAGGAAGTGAATTGGATGCTATGGTCAATATGTTGCTTGATAATTGTTTTGAGATATAAACATAGTAATGTTAGGGTCATGCTAGTGGATAATTATGAAATTGAGAATTACTTTTGTTAAAGTTGGAAAGTCACGTAGCATGCACGTATGGTAAAAGTTGTGTGACAAGTTTGTTGCATGAGGTGCTCTTTTGATTGGCTTCCTTATGAGTGGCAGTCGGGGACGAGGGATGGTCTTTTCCTACCAATCTATCCCTCTTGGGGCATGCGTAGTAGTACTTTGCTTCAAGGGCTAAGTAGACTTTTGCAATAAGTATATGAGTTCTTTATGACTAATGTGATTCCATGGATATACGCACACTCATCCTTCCACTTTGCTAGCCTTTCTTATTACCGCGCAGGTTTCGCCGGTATTGAACCCATTATTTACCTTCCTCAAAACAGCCACCATACCTACCTATTATGGCATTTCCATAGCCATTCCGAGATATATTGCCATGCAACTTTCCACCGTTCTGCTTATTATGACACGTTTCATCATTGTCATATTGCTCTTTGCATGATCATGTAGTTGACATCGTATTTGTGGCAAGGCCACCTTCATAATTTTCATACATGTCGCTCTTGATTCATTGCATATCCTGGTACACCGCCGGAGGCATTCATATAGAGTCATATCTCGTTCTAGCTTTGCGTTGTAATTCTTGAGTTGTAAATCAATAAAAGTGTGATGATCTTCATTATTAGAGCATTGTCCCAGTGAGGAAAGAATGATGAAGACTATGATTCCCCCACAAGTCGGGATGAGACTTAGGACTTTATAAAAATAAAAGAGGCCAAAGAAGCCCACCAAAAAGAAAAAAAAGAAGAGAAAAAATAGGAAAAAAAATAATAAAATAATGAGAGAAAAAGAGAGAAGGGACAATGCTACTATCTCTTTTTCCACACTTGTGCTTCAAAGTAGCACCATGATCTTCATGATAGAGAGTCTCATATGTTGTCACTTTCATATACTAGTGGGAATTTTTCATTATAGAACTTGGCTTGTATATTCCAATGATGGGCTTCCTCAAAATGCCCTAGGTCTTCGTGAGCAAGAAAGTTGGATGCACACCCACTTAGTTTCTTTTGTTGAGCTTTCATATATTTATAGCTCTAGTGCATCCGTTGCATGGCAATCCCTACTCACTCACATTGATATCTATTGATGGGCATCTCCATAGCCCGTTGATACACCTAGTTGATGTGAGACTATCTTATCCCACCTTTTGTCCTCACAACCACCATAGTAGACCACCATAGTGCTATGTCCATGGCTTGCACTCATGTATTGCGTAAGAGTTGAAAAAAGCTGAAGCATGTTAAAAAATATGAAACAATTGCTCGGCTCGTCATCGGGGTTGTGCATGATGGGAATATTTTGTGTAATGAAAATGAAGCATGGCCTAACTATATGATTTTGTAGGGATAAGCTTTCTTTGGCTATGTTATTTTGATAGGACATGATTATTTGTTAGTATGCTTTGAAGCATTATTATTTTTATGTTTTATAAGCTTTTATCTTGAATCATTTGGATCTGAACATTCATGCCACATTAAAGAAAATTACATTGAGAATCATGCTAGGTAGCATTCCACATCAACAATTCTATTTTTATCATTTACCTACTCAAGGACGAGCAGGAATTAATCTTGGGGATGCTTGATACGTCTCCAACGTATCTCTAATTTTTGATTGTTCCATGCTATTATATTACCTGTTTTGAATGATTACTGGGTTTATTATACACTTTTATATTACTTTTGGGACTAACCTATTAACCGGAGGCCCAACCCATATTGTTGTTTTATTGCGTGTTTCAGTATTTCGAAGAAAAGGAATATCAAACGGAGTCCAAACGGAATGAAACCTTCGGCATCATGATTTTTTGGAAGAATATCATCCTGGAGGATTGGAGATCAAGTCAGAAGACCCTCGAGGAGCCCAGGAGATAGCCCCCCCCCATAGGGCGTGCCCCCTCTCTCGTGGGCCCCTCGAGCACCCCCCGACCGACTTATTTCCCCTATATAGACCCACGTACTCTAAAAACATCCACGGAGAATAAAGACCGGGAGTTCCACCGCCGCAAGCCTCTGTAGCCACCAAAAACCTCTCGGGAGCCCTTCCCGGCATCCTGCCGGAGGGGGGATCCATCAGCGGTGGCCATCTTCATCATCCCGGTGCTCTCCATGACGAGGAGGGAGTAGTTCACCCTCGAGGATCAGGGTATGTACCAGTAGCTATGTGTTTGATCTCTCTCTCGTGTTCTCTCTCGTGTTCCCTCTATGGCATGATCTTGATGTATCCCAAGCTTTGCTATTGTAGTTGGATCTTATGATGTTTCTCCCCTTCTACTCTCTTGTGATGAATTGAGTTTTCCCCTTTGAAGTTATCTTATCGGATTGAGTCTTTTATGAGAACACTTGATGTATGTCTTGCCATACTTATCTGTGGTGAAAATGGGATATCATGTGCCTCTTGATGTATGTTTTGGTGACCAACTTGCGGGTTCCACCCATGAACCTATGCATAGGGGTTGGCACATGTTCTTGACTCTCCGGTAGAAACTTTGGGGCACTCTTTGAAGTACTTTGTGTTGGTTGAATAGATGAATCTGAGATTGTGTGATGCATATCGTATAATCATGCCCACGGATACTTGAGGTGACAATGGAGTATCTAGGTGACATTAGGGTTTTGGTAGATTTGTGTCTTAAGGTGTTATTCTAGTACGAACTCTTGAATAGATTGATCCGAAAGAATAACTTTGAGGTGGTTTTGTACCCTCTCTTCATTTGTTCTCCGCTGTTAGTGTCTTTGGAGTGGCTCTTTGTTGCATGTTGAGGGATTGTTATATGATCTATCTATGTTATTATTGTTGAGAGAACTTGCACTAGTGAAAGTATGAACCCTAGGCCCTGTTTTGCTATCATTGCAATACCGTTTACGCTCACTTTTATCGCTTGCTACCTTGCTGTTTTTATTATTTCAGATTATAAAAACCTATATCTACTATCTATTTTGCACTCGTATCACCATCTCTTCGCCGAACTAGTGCACCTATACAATTTACCATTGTATTGGGTGTGTTGGGGACACAAGATACTCTTTGTTATTTGGTTGCAGGGTTGTTTGAGAGAGACCATCTTCATCCTATGCCTCCTACGGATTGATAAACCTTAGGTCATCCACTTGAGGGAAATTTGCTACTGTCCTACAAACCTGTGCACTTGCAGGCCCAACAACGTCTACAAGAAGAAGGTTGTGTAGTAGACATCAAACAGGCACACCCCCTTCAGCCGAGGGAGGCCGCCTGCCTGATTCTGGAGCCTTAAAGGTCTCCGGGACTGTGGCCGGTTGTGGGCCGAATTCGAGATCGCCCCCGCCGTCGACGCTCATGGGAGCCTTTGCTCCCATATATCCGACCCCTAAAGTTTGGCCTCTTGGCCCTGCTTTTACGGTCTTCCCCCCTCCCTGTTCTGGGTTCTTCTGGGACGACACCTCAGTTTCATTCCTATGTTTAGGGGAAGGGGCCTTCGGGGGTATCTCGCTATCTATGGCATCCGAGCTTAGCGAATCCTCTGACGAGGATTGTTCGGTGCGGGACCTCGCCGGACTGCAAAAAGTATTGCTTGGATTAAAATATTATGCCATAAGGAGCCTCGACGCATAGGCGTGTTCGGGCTTTGTATACTCACAAGTTCACCAGGGGCTGGGCCCTGGGATCCCACTCTGGGCTGCTGTCGGCAGCGGTGGTGGACGCCTCTGGAAGTGGGGTTTTCCCCTCTTAGGTGATTCGGCCTCCAAGGATGAGGAGGTCGTCCTTTTCTTTCTTCCCCCCACGAGGATTCATCTTCTTCCTCCTCCTCATCCTCTTAGGAGGCATTGGAGTCTTCGGAATTTGTGTCCGAAGCGCCACGGCGACGAAGGCCGCCCCTAGTCTCGTTGGCCTCCTTCTCGGCCTTCTTCTTCGGCGCCTTGTAAGGCACCGGGACCAGCATCTTCATCAGAAGTGGGCCGACCGGTTCTTCCGGCAGTGGGGCCGGACAGTGGATCCGTCCCGCCTTCTTCATCCAGCCCTAGGAGAATTGTGGAAAGCACGTTAAGCATCTTCCTCAGGATATGTGAATAAAGCATATGAATTGCCAGATAAAGCGGTGACTTACCGGACTTGCAGGGCGGGACAGTTTGTATCCACGATCCTCGGCAGAGTCCGGCCACGATTTGCCGGACTTAAAAGCACCTTCCAGATGTCCTCATGCAAGGAATCGTAGAGCGCCCGCAGGGTCTGGTGCTCGACCGGGTCGTATTCCCATAAATTGCAAGCCCGATGCTGACAAGGAAGAATCCGGCGAACTAACATCACCTGGACTACATTGACGAGCTTGATGTTCTTGTCTTCCATACCTTTGACGCGTGTCTGGAGTACCGACAGTTTGTCAGACGAAGACCAGTTCAGGCCCTTCTTGGGCCTGGACGTAAGCCGCATGGGGGCTCCGGATCGGAATTCGGGAGCAGCGACCCATTTTTTATTGCGCGGCTCAGTGACCTAAAACCACTGTTGCTGCCACTCCTTGACGGAATCATTGAAGGTGCCTGATGGCCATGTGACCTTGGGCATCTTGCTCACCATGGCACCTCCGCACTCGGCGTGCTCGCCGTTCACTACCTTGAGCTTCACATTGAAAATCTTCAGCCATATTTCAAAGTGTGGCGAGATGCGGAGAAAGGCCTCGCACACGACGATAAACGTCGAGATATTGAGGAAGGAATTGGGGGATATATCATGAAAATCGATCCCATAATAGTACATGATGCCATGAATAAATGGGTGAAAGGGAAACCCTAGCCCGCGGACAAAATGAGAGAGGAATACAACCCACTCGTGGTGTTCTGGAGTGGGGCAATCTGTCCCGCCGTCGGAAGACGGTGGCCGATTTTCTTGGCCACGTACTCGGCCTCCCGAAGCTTTTTGATATCCTTCTCCTAGACGGTAGAGGCCATCCATTTGCCTCCTGCTCCGGATCCGGACATTTCCGGAAGACCTCTTTGGGTGGAGAAGACAAACACTTGGGCGCTAGAGCTCGAGCGAAAGGGAATGGATGATCAGAGGGAGAAGAAGGCGTGGGTGAAAAAGAGGAGTCCTTATCTCTTTATAGAGGCGGTAGAAACTGTGCGCCTCCCCACTTGCCTGGTAAAACTTGCTTGCTCCCCAAGCACCACGGTTGATGGCGTGGCTGGGTTACCCGTACCCGTATTGCTGAGAATCCCGTGATAAGGGGACACGATCTCTGCTTCGACAAGATGTGACAAAGAAAACCGCCTTGCAATATGCACAGTAGCTGGTTGAGAAAAACGGTTCAAATAAAGACCAGGCTATGGTATGATACCATGTCATGAAAAATTGTCAGCAGATTCGATTCGTGGAAAATTTTGCTCTCTACGGTGGTATGTGGAAATTATTTTGCAGAGCCGGACATGATCCTTTTATTCAAGATCTTCTATGTAGTATTCGGAGATGGAACCCGCCTTACAATGCCGAAGAAAATCTGCACGCCGGACTCATCATCATTGAAGCCTGGTTCAGGGGCTACTGAGGGAGTCCTGGATTAGGGGGTCCTCAGATAGCCGAACTATATACTTTGGCCGGACTGTTGTACTATGAAGATACAAGATTAAAGACTCCGTCCCGTGTCCGGATGGGACTCTCCTTTGCATGGAAGGCAAGCTTGGCGATTGGGATACGTAGATCTCCTTCTCTGTAACCGACTCTATGTAACCCTAGCCCCCTCCGATGTCTATATAAACCAGAGGGTTTAGTCCGTAGGACAACAACAATCATAATCATAGGCTAGCTTCTAGGGTTTAGCCTCTACAATCTCTTGGTATATCAACTCTTGTAATACTCATATAATCAAGATCAATCAAGAAGGAAGTAGGGTATTACCTCCATCGAGAGGGCCTGAACCTGGGTAAACATCGTGTCCCCAGCCTCCTATTACCATTAGCCTTAGACGCACACTTCAGGACCCCCTACCCGAGATCCGCCGGTTTTGACACCGACACTCTCCCCCACTTCTAAAACAATGTTTGAAAACCTTTGCCTTTTCTTTCGCCCTTCTTCTGTTCGATCTTTTGTTTGCTTGTGTTACTATGTGCCTTCTTTTTTCTTACATCTTATCTTGCTAAAATTTTATGGATCCTCATCCACTTGCTAATCTTTTTAAGAAATCCAATTATGATTAACCAATCTCTAGCAATTTGAGTGCACTAGATTATCCTTATGAGGTTTTGCTTGAAATTCGTGAATCTGAAAATTGTGATGAAGTGCTCTATGAAGTTATTCACGATAGATCTTTAAATAAAAAGCATGATTGCAATGATTTTACTATAAACTCTACTGATGTAAATTGTGCTAATAATATGCAAAACCCTAAGCTTGGGGATGCTAGTTTTGCTATGACTACTATTTGTTGCAATGATCATGATTGGGGTGATTCTTCTTATGATCTTGAAAATTTCTTTAAGCCCCATGCTGAATATGAGATTGATAACTGCCTTTGCAATATTATTGAAAGTGGGTTTGGAAGAGTGTTAACTTTAGATCCCACATATTTGTAGAATGTTCAATCCTATGAATTTTTTGATAAAAGTGGGTTTGGAGAGGTCATGACTTTAGTTAATGTTAATCCCACTATTTTGGAAGAGTGTCAACTTCGCATGCATGCAGATCGTGTTGAAAATATTTTATGTGATAGATATTTTGTTGAATTTTCTTATGACCCCACATGTAATTATTACTAGATAAGAAAATATGGTTGTTGAAATTTTCATGTTATTAAATTACCTCTCGTTATGTTGAGATTGCTATTGTTTCTTTCCACTTCCTTGCATATGCTAGTTTTTGCTTGCTATGTTAATTTGTTTTCCTATAAGATGCCTATGCATAGGAAGTATGTTATACTTAGATGTGTTTGTCACATGTTTTATGATGCTCTCTTTGTGTTTCAATTGTTATCTTTTATGTGAGCATCATTGAAATTATCAATGCCTAGCTAAGGGCGTTAAACGATAGCGCTTGTTGGGAGGCAACCCAATTTGGTTTTTGTTCTTTACTTTTTTCTCCTGTTTAGTAATAAATAATTCATATAGCCTCTGTTTAGATGTGGTTTTATGTTTCAATTAGTGTTTGTGCAAGTAGAAGCTTTGGGAAAACTTGGGTGAAGTCATTGCGATCTTGCTGTAAAGAACAGAAACTTTTGCGCTCACGAGAATAGCTATCATTTTTTACAGAAGAGTTATTTTAGGTTTATTATTTTTGCATAAGATTAATAGACAAATTCCTCACGTCCACCAATTTATTTCATAATTTTTGGAGTTACAGAAGTATTCGAAAGTTACAGATTGCTACAGACTGTTCTGTTTTTGACAGATTCTGTTTTTCGCATGTTGTTTGCTTATTTTGATGAATCTATGAGTAGTATCAGGGGGTATAAACCATAGAGAAGTTGGAACACATTAGGTTTTACATCAATATATATAAAGAATTATTTCACAACAGTACCTTAAAGTGGTGATTTATTTTCTTATACTAACGGAGCTCATGAGATTTTCTGTTGAAGTTTTGTGTTGTGAAGTTTTCAAGTTTTGGGTAAGGATTTGATGGACTTTGGAATAAGGAGTGGCAAGAGCCTAAGCTTATGGATTCCCAAGGCACCCCAAGGTAAAATTCAAGGACAACCAAAAGCCTAAGCTTGGGGATGCCCCGGAAGGCATTACCTCTTTCGTCTTTGTCTATCGGTAACTTTACTTGAGGCTATATTTTTATTCAGCACATGACATATGTTTTGCTTGGAGTGTCTTGTATGATCTGAGTCTTTGCTTTTTAGTTTACCACAATCATCCTTGTTGTACACACCTTTTGGGAGAGACACGCAAGAATCGTGGTTTATTAGAATACTCTATGTGCTTCACTTATATCTTTTGAGCTAGACAATATTGCTCTAGTGCTTCACTTATATATTTTTAGAGCACGACGGTGGTTTTATTTTATAGAAATTGTTGATCTCTCATGCTTCACTTATATTATTTTTAGAGTCTTTTAGAACAGCACGGTAGTTTGCTTTGGTTATACAATTAGTCCTAATATGATGGACATCCAAGATGGGTATAATAAAAACTTTCATATAAAGTGCATTTAATACTATGAGAAGTTTGATTCTTTATGATTTTTTGAGATAAGAAGATGGTGATATTAGAGTCATGCTAGTAGAGTAGTTGTGAATTTGGGAGATACTTGTGTTAAAGTTTGTGATTCCCGTAGCATGCACGTATGGTGAACCATTACGTGATGAAGTTGGAGCATGGTTTATTTATTGATTGTCTTCCTTATGAGTGGCGGTCGGGGACGAGCGATGGTCTTTTCCTACCAATCTATCCCCCTAGGAGATTGTCTTCCTTATGTAGTACTTTGTTTCGATAATTAATAGATTTTTCAATAAGTATGTGAGTTCTTTATGACTAATGTTGAGTCCATGGATTATATGCACTCTCACCCTTCCACCATTGATAGCCTCTCTAGTACCGGGCAACTTTCGCCAGTACCATATACCCACCATATACCTTCCTCAAAACAGCCACCATACCTACCTATTATGGCATTTCCATAGCCATTCTGAGATATATTGCCATGCAACTTTCCACCGTTCCGTTTATTATGACACACTCCATCATTGTCATGTTGCTTTGCATGATCATGTAGTTTACATCATATTTGTGGCAAAGCCACCAGTCATAATTTTTCATACATGTCACTCTTGAATCATTGCACATCCCGGTACACCACCGGAGGCATTCATATAGAGTCATATTTTGTTCCAAGTATCGAGTTTTAATTCTTGAGTTGTAAGTAAATAAAAGTGTGATGATCTTCATTATTAGAGCATTGTCCCATGTGAGGAAAGGATGATGGAGACTATGATTCCCCGACAAGTCGGGATGAGGCTCCGGACAAAAAAAAGAGGCCATAAAAAAAGAGAAGGCCCAAATAAAAAAATGAGAGAAAAAGAGAGAAGGGACAATGCTACTATCCTTTTTCCACACTTGTGCTTCAAAGTAGCACCATGATCTTCATGATAGAAAGTCTCCTATGTTGTCACTTTCATATACTACTGGGAATTTTCATTATACAAGTTGGCATGTATATTCCAGTGATGGGTTTCCTCGAAGTGCCCTAGGTCTTCGTGAGCAAGCAGGTTGGATGCACACCCACTTTGTTTCTTTTGTTGAGCTTCCATACACTTATAGCTCTAGTGCATCCGTTGCATGGCAATCCCTACTCACTCACAATGATATCTATTGATGGGCATCTCCATAGCCCGTTGATACGCCTAGTTGATTGAGACTATCTTCTCCTTTTTGTCTTCTCCACAACCACCATTCTATTCCACCTATAGTGTTATATCCATGGCCCACACTCATGTATTGCGTGAAGATTGAAATGTTTTGAGAACATCAAAAGTATGAAACAATTGCTTGGCTTGTCATCGGGGTTGTGCATGATTAATTACTTTGTGTGATGAAGATAGAGCATAACCAGACTATATGATTTTGTAGGGATACCTTTCTTTGGCCATGTTATTTTGAGAAGACATAATTGCTTTGTTAGTATGCTTGAAGTATTATTATTTTTCTGTCAATATTAAACTTTTGTCTTGAATCTTTCAGATCTGAACATTCATGCCACAATAAAGAAAAATTACATGAATAAATATGTTAGCTAGCATTCCACATCAAAAATTCTGTTTTTATCACTTACCTACTCGAGGTCGAGCAGGAATTAACCTTGGGGATGCTTGATACATCTCCAACGTATCTATAATTTTTTATTGTTCCGTGCTATTATATTATCTGTTTTGGATGTTTAATGGGCTTTAATATGCTCTTTTATATTATTTTTGGGACTAACCTATTAACCGAGGGCCCAGTGCTAGTTTCTGTTTTTTTGCCTATTTAGAGTTTTGCAGAAAAGGAATACCAAACAGAGTCCAAACGGAGTGAAACCTTCGTGATGATCTTTCTCGGGCCGAAAGCAAACCAGAAGACTTGGAGATGAAGTGAGAGACATAACGACAAGGCCACGAGGCAGGAGGGCGCGCCCAGGGGGGTAGGCGTGCCCCCCACCCTCATGGGCCCCTTGTAGCCCCCCTAACCTAGTTCCTTCGCCTATATATACTCTTATAACCTAAAACATCAGGGGGAGCCACGAAACCACTTTTCCATCGCCGCAACCTTCTGTTCCCGTGAAATCCCATCTTGGGGCCTTTTCCGGCAATCTGCCAGAGGGGGATTCGATCACGGAGGGCTTCTACATCAACACCATTACCTCTCCGATGAAGCGTGAGTAGTTTACCACAGACCTTCGGGTCCATATTTATTAGCTAGATGGATTCTTCTCTCTCTTTGATTCTCAATACAACGTTCTCCTCGGTGTTCTTGGAGATCTATTCGATGTAATACTCTTTTGCGGTGTGTTTGCCGAGATCCGATGAATTGTGGATTTATGATCTAGATTATCTATGAATATTATTTGGTTCTTCTCTGAATTCTTGTATGCATGATTTGATATCTTTGCAAGTCTCTTGGAATTTTCGGTTTAGTTTGGCCTACTAGATTGATCTTTCTTGCCATGAGAGAAGTGCTTAGCTTTGGGTTCAATCTTGTAGTGTCCTTTCCTAGTGATAGTAGCGGCAGCAAGGCACGCACTGTATTGTTGCCATCGAGGATAACAAGATGGGGTTTTCATCATATTGCTTGAGTTAATTCCTCTACATCATGTCATCTTGCTTAATGCGTTACTCCATTCTTTATGAACTTAATACTCTAGATGCATGCTCGATAGCGATCGATGTGTGGTGTAATAGTAGTAGATGCAGAATCGTTTCAGTCTACTTGACACAGATGTGATGCCTATGTTCATGATCATTGCATTAGATGTCATCATAACTATGCGCTTTTCTGTCAAAACCGGCAGATCTCGGGTAGGGGGTCCCGAACTGTGCGTCTAAGGCTAATGGTAACAAGAGACTGGGGACACGATGTTTACCCAGGTTCGGGCCCTCTCGATGGAGGTAATACCCTACTTCCTGCTCGATTAATCTTGATGTTATGAGTATTATAAGAGTTGATCTACCACGAGATCATAGAGGCTAAACCCTAGAAGCTAGCTTATGGTATGATTGTTGTTGTTGTCCTACGGACTAAACCCTCCGGTTTATATAGACACCGGAGGGGGTTAGGGTTACACAGAGTCGGTTACAGAGAAGGAGATCTACATCTGAATCGCCAAGCTTGCCTTCCACGCCAAGGAGAGTCCCATCCGGACACGGGACGAAGTCTTCAATTTTGTATCTTCATAGTCCAACAGTCCGGCCAAAGTACATAGTCCGGCTGTCTGGATACCCCCTTATCCAGGACTCCCTCAGTAGCCCCTGAACCAGGCTTCAAAGACGATGAGTCCGGCGCATAGATTGTCTTCGGCATTGCGAGGCGGGTTCCATCTCCGAATACTCAAAGATAAATTCCGAACACAAGGACCGTGTCCGGCTCTGCAAGACAAATTTCATATACGTCCATAGAGAGAATAACAAACCACAAATCTAATCTGCTGACAACTCTTAGTAGCATGGCAACACGCCACGGCCCGGCTTTTATTCGAGCCATTTTTTCACAACCAAATACCACACATATTGCGAGGCGGTTCCTTTGGCACATCTTGTCAAAGCAGAGATCGAGTCCCTATTATCACGGGATTCTCATCAATACGGGTACGGGTAATCCCACCATGCCTTTTGGCGTGACTCCGTGTTTTTAGGCAAGTCTCGAACGTCCACGTTGGGGACGCTTGATATTCTCCCCCCTTTATAGAGGGATCAAGGCCTACCCCTTTCTTACCACACTTGCGCCTTTCCACCCCTCGAGTTCCAACACCCGAAGCTCAAGCTTAGTTACTTCGGATCTTCAACCATGTCCGGATCCGACCTTCAAGGTCGGTGGATGGCCTCCTCTGTCACAGAGGAGGACATTGTGAAGCTCAGGGAGGCCAGATACCTGACCGCCAATGTCAAGCATAGGCTTCCTGCCCCCGAGCAGATCATCCCCACTCCCGAACCCAACTAGAGTGTTGTATTTGTTTCCCGGGGCTTGGGCTTTACTCTTGATCCCTTTGTGAGGGGGCTCATGTTCTATTACGGGCTAGATTTTCATGATCTAGCCCCAGATTCCATCCTCCACATCTCGTCGTTTATCATCGTGTGCGAAGCCTTCCTCCACATCACCCCCCACTTCGGCCTATGGCTCAAGACCTTCAATGTGAAGCCGAAGATGATTGAGGGGCGACACTCAGAGTGCGGGGGCACCGTAATAAGCAGAAAAACCGATGTCCCATGGCCGGAAGGTTCTTTCCCGGAGGTGTCTGATCTGTGGCAACGGAGGTGGTTTTACATCACAGCTCCCCGAGGCACGAAGTGGGCGGCCGCCCCCGCCTTTCGCTCGGGCCCTCCGCCTCAACCGGCATCGTGGGCCAACATAGGACTAGACTGGGGGTCTGCAAACGATGTTCCAATGTTGCAGAGCTGAATTCAGGAGCTCCTTGAGAGGGATATTAGTCTCGTCAAAATAATCCAGGTAATGCTAATTCGGCGGGCCCTGCCGTGTAAACGTCGATCTCTCCGGATGTGGGAGTTCAATCCAGAAGGCCCGCAAACTATTCAGCACTTCTTTGGCATGACACTTGAAGGAATGTATAAGTTGTTCTTCGGACCACGAATAAAGCGTCCGGACACCACCGAGGATGCGGGCCTAAGCTCCAATCGCCCAGATACCCAAGTAAGTAACCCTATGACCGAACACTTCATTTATATTTGTCATAGCATTGTTCTGAAAAACTGTCCGCGACCAGGATTGGCTTAATAAGGCGGAGAGAATCAGGTGTCCGACCGCGCTTCCCTAAGGCTCGCCCGGTCCGGTGATAGCCAGGATGCTTCAGCGGATGCTAAGACAAGTGCCATCGAAGAAAGATGAAGGGAGGAGTGGAGAAGCCAAAAGTGAGCTTCACCCATTGTGCATCCAAATCGGGGGAATTAATGTTTCCACGGAGGAGGACGATCGGGGAGGTGAATCTAAGGTTTCCTCCCCCCGCGGGAAAAAGAGGGCTGGCTCTGAAGATTTGGAGATGGAGGTGCCAAAGCAAGGGAAGAAAGCTTCTCCCGGGGGCCCTGCCCCGAAGGGCATTCTCACCGCATCGTGCCTGCAAATGGGCCAGCCCTCCACCGAGCTGTAAGATAATGATAAACAAGAAGTTATTGCTTTTTCCTCTGAGAAAAATAACCAGGATCTATTTTGTGCAGTCCGGCTAGTAGCTCGTCTCAACAGGGTTCGTCTTCGGGGGATATTCTTCCAGAGATGATGGAGAGTGAAACCCCACCTGCCTCTCGGCCCAGGGGGCGGGCGATCATGAGGTGTCGTCATGGAGGAGCCCAGATCCACTGAGGCCGGAAGCTGACGCTTCGGCCATCCTGAGCCCAGCGCGTTCGGCCCCCTTGGCGGGTGATGAGAAGGGTCCGGAACAATCCGGTGCCCGGCCAAACACGCTGGCGAGCCTCCTGGAGCAAGCGGCTCTCTCAGATTTCGTCTGCCACAAGCGGGTTAAATGAAGCTTTTGGAAGTTTACTCAAAGGCTTCCAGGTACGCGATAAAATACGTAATTTTTGATTGTTCTGCATGCGCTAGGTGTTCTCCGTATAGATAGTAGCCCCTGAGACTCTGGTTGCCAGCCCTAGGCGGCAAACGGAGGATCACACTCTCAGGTAATGATTGTACTGCATTTATACGCAGGTGGCTAAGAGTCCGGCGATAGATCGGAATTTTGAACTTGCCGAATTAAGGCGACAAATTGATGTGGTGGATACCGACATCACGTTTATAAATAAGTGGATTGACGAGTCACAGAGTATGCACTCGTTTTTTTCCTTATTTGCTTTCGGAAATATGAAGATGATTGAAATTTTAATATAATATGATGTGGCTGCAGGTTGGAGCTGCTACCATTGAGATCCTGAGGGCGGAACTTGCCCTGGCCAAGGAACAGGCCCGGGTTAGCAATGCGGCTGCCCTAAAGGCAGCCGCAGACATGAGAGCCGAACAGGCTGCTCATCGCCAAAACGAGGAAAAGATATCCGAGATGGCTGTGGAGCTGAGGGACACCGCCGGCCGGTATGAGCTTCTCGAAAAGGACAATCAGGCAAAGGCGGCTGACCTGGAGAAGGCGCTAGATTCGGCTAAGGAGACGCGTTCTGAAATTAGAGACGCGCGGGAGGAACTTCGACAAGCCGGAGAAATCACGGCTGGAAATCCTTATTTGTTGCGGATGAAGTTTTTAGATCCAAAGTATGCTCCGTTGGATAAGCTATGGAGCGCTGCATATGAGTATGCGGACTTGGCGAAGAGTGCGGCTGATGCAACCAAGTTGTTCAAGGATCATAAAGATAACAAAATGGAAAGGTTGTTCTGGTCGCAATTTAATGCCCCGGCGCGTTCATTACCATTGAGTGAGAAGATGGCCGCTATAGCCGAGCTCCATAGGATGTCTGACCTTGCAATGAGGTCTATAATAGACCATCTATGGCCGAAGGGACCGAAGCCGGACAGTTCCTTTGGTTTGGTGCAACAATTATTTGGCGCCAGATCGCAAATCGATGCCGTGAATAGGTTGGCATGTATAGAGGGTGCGCGAATGGCTCTTGCCCGCATTAAGACATATTGAGCAGGTATGGAGGCCACCAGCGTTGCAACCCAGGGTCCGGCGCGAAGCCAAGACCCAGCCGAGCAATACTTTGAGCATGTCATAGAAGGTGCCCGTAGAATAGAGGGTCAGTATTCGAAGAATGTAATGTTCGAGTGACAAATCACTGAATTGTAAACAATTATGTGTTAAATATAGAGGTTGTGTTTATACTTTTGCCTGAAAGTGTTGTATTACCTCCTGTGCGGCCGTTTAGGTATTCATATAACTTGAAAGTTAGCAGTCGTTGGCTTTAGCCCCCACGCATATAATGCGGGGTGTTTGAAAGGTATATGCGTAATCACACTTGATCCAACGTCTTGGTCCATTAAGGAGGTGATTGCACGTCGAACCAGGCAACCGGACTATATAGCTGTAACACTTTCACTTAGCCATGGGAGTTTAACGGTGGGGCTACTAAGTAGCCCCTAGTACATCTGTGTGCATCCATATAGGGCGTGTGTGTACATGACCGGGAAATGGTCCTTCGTTAATGCGGCGGAATCCTATAGATTCCGATGAGTCTTCGAGTGGTTGACCAGTCCCTTGCTGTATCATGACAGTCAGTTTCCGGCTTTCTCTACTGAGGTGCTCATCCGGAATAACCAGGGCACAATCGCAGTAGTTCTCCTTTGGCCGCCTTAGCCGATAGAACGGAACGTAAGGCAGGAAACCCAGGAGCTAGGCAAACCCAACATTTGACCAAAGACATGATTCAGAGCTGATGCATATAAGGCCTAACTCGTGACGCCGAACACTCCCTAAGGTATTCGGACTTTATAACATATACTGGGCTGAGCAACGCCCTTGATTATGAACCCTATATTTCCAGGTACATGCATTGATCTGTCGTGGCGAAATGCCTATGACGCCAGTATCCACTATGGGTATATTGAATACCCACGGGATGCCAAGCAACAAGAGACAGTAAAGAAGGTTTACACAGGGGCTTAATCTAAAGAGAAACCTTTGAGCGGGGCCCTGTTGCACGTCTGCGCCTTTATCTCCGTTGTGCCATATCCTGGAAGGGTATCGCACGAATAATGTCTGTAAAAACGAAAACTCATGTAAAAGAGTAAGCGTGTGAAAAGTTAGTTATTCTCGATGGATGTTAGAGATACGAGGTATTTGCCTATTAATGAGGCAAGCCGAATTGTGGGCTTTATTACATGTTTGCAGCCCCTGGTATCATTTATGGGGATACATGTACAGCACCTAGCTAAGGTTTATCCGGGCAGTTGTGAAAAATGGTGGACTGGACTCGTCTAACCGTGTCCGTGGTCTTGACGACCGATCATGCTTCTGGTAGGAGAAGCCGCTTAATGTCCGACTATCAAGGCCATCGCATACTGTGCTGTCTTTCCGTCATGGTTATGACGCCACGTGGACCAGGCATCTTAAGTTTAAGGCAGGCGTAGTTCGGTATTGCGTTAAAGCAAACGAAGGCTGTTCTTCTGAGTAATGCATGATAACCGCTGCTGAAGGGCGCGATGTTGAAGAGTAGGTCCTCGCTTCTGAAGTTGTCGGGAGAACCGAATGTCACTTCTAATACGAGGGAGCCCCAGCAGTGGGCCACAACGCCTAGTATCACTCCATTGAAGGTGGCACTATTTTGGCTTATTCTAGATGGGTCTATCCCCATCTTGCGGATGGTGTCTTGATATATCAGATTAAGACTACTGCCGTCGTCCAATAGGACTCGAGTGAGATGGTATCCATCAATTATTGGGTCGAGCACCAAGGAAGCCGACCCTCCGTGCCGGATACTGGCCGGGTGGTCCATGTGATCAAAAGTGATCAGGCAGCCCACCCAGGGGTTGAATTTGGGGGCGGCGAACTCTACGTGTGTTGCGTGTACCATGTTTCCCGTTTTGACTTCTGGTTGGAAATTTTTCTGGCCCCCCGTATTCGGCTGGCAAGGCTCATCCTCATCTTCGCTTGATGTGTCCCTTCCCTTGTGTTCGGCGTTTAACTTGCCGGCCTGGTTGAAGACCCAACATTCTATGTGGGTATAATTTACAGGTTTTTTGGAAGTGCCATGGATTTGGCACAATCTGTCTAGGACTTTATTCAGGCCGGACGGTCCCTCTTTACTGCCTTTGAATGGCTTCATTCCTTGACCAGGTTGAGAGCCCCTGAATCCGGCGTTGACTGCCGTGTTGTCCGCACTATCGTCATTCCGACGCTTGTGCTTAGTGCACCGTGTCTTCCCGTTGCCATCTCGTACTTCGGATGTGCCTGGGTCACTGGTGCATCTACGGCCAACCAGCTGTCTTCGCCCGCACAAAAGTGGGTCATAAGGCTTGTTAAGGCTGCCATCGTCCTTGGCTTTTCTTGGCCGAGGTGTCTGGTGAGCCACTCATCTCGAATACTGTGTTTGTAGGCCGCTAAGGCTTCGGCATCCGGATAGTCGACAATTTGATTCTCCTTAGTGGGGAATCTATTCCAAAGCTTGCGGGCAGACTCTCCGGCTGCTGTATTATGTGACTTAAACCGTCTGCATCCGGAGGTTGGACATAAGTTCCTTGAAAGTTGGCCCTGAAAGCATCCTCAAGTTCCTCCCAACTTCCAATTAAGTTTTCGGGGAGGCTCTTCAGCCAGTGCCGAGCTGGTCCTTTCAACTTGAGGGGAAGGTATTTGATGGCGTGGAGGTCATCCCCACGAGCCATGTGTATGTGAAGGATAAAGTCTTCAATCTAGACCCCCAGGGTCTGTCATTTTGTCGTATGCCTCTATATTCACGGGTTTGAATCATTGTGGAAATTCATGATCCAGCACCTCATCGGTGAAGCACAGGGGGTGCATAGCCCCTCTGTATCTGGTTGTGTCGCGGCATGTTGTCGGCTGTTGTTGCACCCGGTGTTGATTCTGGACTGGTATTCGATCAGTATGATCGTTGTGGTGACCATAATCCTGCATCGGAGCATGTCCTCTGGACCAGTAGATGTACCTGGCCGCACTGGCCTTTTTGTCCAGGAGCTCGCGTAAATCGTGTGCAGTATCAGTGGCTGCTCTATCGCGGCCATGAGGTGGTTGGTCCGGCCGAGTGGCTTATTGTTCTTTGAAGGAATGGGTGTTGCGGCTTCATCGTCAAATTCTGGTAGCAGTTTTCGCTTTGGGTAGCTCTTGGTGTGGCGATCGTTGCCACATTTTCCTTGGTTGTCTAGCACCTTGTTCCATCTTCGGTTGAGCGTATCCTGCACGGCTTTAAGCCTTTGCTTCTGCTTCTTCAGGCTTCCCGCCATGGCCAGAAGCTTTCTGCGGAGGTTATCTTGCTTCACACGTTTTTCCGGGATGATGAATGCATCGTCAACCGGACTGTCCCACCCCCCTCCATGGGTAGTTTGGTGATTTTGGCCCTCGGGATCGCTGTGATCGGGCGTTTGTTCGGCGTGGCCTGGCTCTTCTTGATCCATTGCTAGGTTCAAATTGTTACCTTCGGAGTCAACTGGAATGTCGTTTTCACTCGCGCTGTTATCGCTATTTTTACTGTGACTGGACTTAGAGCAGCGCCTGCGCCGTCGTTTTTGTTTTTGTCCGGGGGGTTTATCCTCCGGCGTGTCCTTCTTGTCACAGTTGTCTTCCTTAGGCGTGTCCACCATATAGATGTCATATGATGATGTGGCGGTCCAGCACCAAGTGGGCGGTGGTTCCAGGTCGTCCCCTGCGTCGACATCCATCCTGCCGATGTCGTCGGAGTCGAAGTCAAGCATGTCAGTTAGGTCATCGACAGTGGCTATGAAGTGGGTGGTGGGTGGGAGGCGATTTTCTTCGTCATCCGTGCCCCACTTAGCCCAGATATAGTTCGGCCAGGAATCTCCTGACAAAGAGAGAGACCTTAATGAATTTAGCACATTGCCAAAGAGGGAGTGCTGGAAGATATCCGTGGCAGTGAATTCCATGACTGGAGCCCAATTAGACTCGATGGGCATGGATGCACACGGTACGAGACCTACGACCGAAAACAAGTCTGGGGGTCCGGAGACATAGATTTCCTTAGAAGCAGAGTCTATGTTCGGCTCCAACGCCGATAGGTGTGCGGCCTCCGTGGCGGGGTTCATCCACCCGTCCTTGGATGGCATGATCTGCTATGGATCAAAGTCCAGAGCCATGGCAGGCACGATATCCTGAATACTGTCCAATGGCAGATCTAAGTCATGCGCGTGGCGATCGTTCGGCGCTCCTGACGTGGGCTTGCATCCGTCGAAGATCAAGTCTCCGCGGATGTCAACGATGTATTTTAGGTTCCTGAACCTGACCTGATGGCCAGGGGTGTAGCTGTCGATCTGCTCTAGATGGCCAAGCGAGTTGGCCCGCAGTGCGAAGCTGCCGAACATGAAGATTTGTCTAGGGAGAAAAGTCTCACCCCGGACGGTGTTGTTGAAGGTTGGAGAAGCCATCGAGCCTTACAGTGACGACACATAGGAACTCTCAATGAAAGCACCAATGTCGGTGTAAAAACCAGCGGATCTCGGGTAGGGGATCCTGAACTGTGCGTCTAAGGCTAATGGTAAGAGGAGACTGGGGACACGATGTTTACCCAGGTTCAGGCCTTCTCGATGGAGGTAATACCCTACTTCCTGCTTGATTAATCTTGATGATATGAGTATTACAAGAGTTGATCTACCATGAGATCATAGAGGCTAAACCCTAGAAGCTAGCCTATGGTATGATTGTTGTTGTTGTCCTACAGACTAAACTCTCCGGTTTATATAGACACCGGACGGGGTTAGGGTTACACAGAGTCGGTTATAGAGAAGGAGATCTACATCCGAATCGCCAAGCTTGCCTTCCACGCCAAGGAGAGTCCCATCCGGACACGGGACGAAGTCTTAAATCTTGTATCTTCATAGTTCAACAGTCCGGCCAAAGTACATAGTCCGGCTATCCGGATACCCCCTTATCCAGGATTCGCTCAGATTGACAACCCCTTTATCGCGTTGGTTGCAAGTTCTTGCTTGTTTGTGCATGTATTCGGTGACTTGTGCGTCGTCTCCTACTGGATTGATACCTTGGTTCTCAAAACTGAGGGAAATACTTACGCTACTTTGTTGCATCACCGTTTCCTCTTCAAGGGAAAACCAACGCAATCTCAAGAGGTAGCAAAGACCGTCGTCAGAAGGCCGCTAGCTCAGCCTTTTAGCCTATATTTTATTATAATTCTATGCATATGTAGGTCATGAGTGTTTTCTGCGTTGTCGCATGTGGCATTTTAAATTATCATGAATATGTAAGACAATTATTAACTGTTGCCATTATAAATTTGCCTCAACGGCGAGCAGAGCACGCGCAAGGACGCCAGACTGGAGCGCACCACGGTCGCCTCAATGGCGAGCAAAACACGCGGACGGACGCGAGCAGAGCGGGCCCCGGCCACCTCAACACCGATCAACCACATGGTCAACCTTCTGGCACCCCGTGGGAGGCACGACGGCGCATCCATCAGACACGATGGTGATATCCTGACCGCGTGTGATAGTGGGCAGACATGTACATGTACATCCGAGAACGCAGGCCCACGTTTCAGGTTTCCGATGCGTGGCATATGGTTGATCCAAAAGAACTGTTTGTCATGAGCCTAGAACCATCAATAAATTTTGACCTTGTTTCTCGTCACATTTACATTGCGGATTACAATGTAATAAGTGATTGCAAATCTGTTCGCACCGATCAAACTAATATGGGTTCACACTTAGCACCGGGCTATAAAAACTACCCTCTCGAAAATTACTTCATAGTTCCTCTCCTCATCACCCACAAAACTGGTCTTTCCTATCAAGTCATTTTTCCATGACCGGTAGGAGGAGTTTCGGGTGGACATATAACCAGGCAGCAAAGACCAAGGCCCTTAAAGCACCAGAGAGGTCCCGCCGTGAAGCGGCAGCCGCAACAGAGATGTCCTAGTGCACCGCCGAGCCCTCAAACGAGCTCTCATAGGTACGAGAGGGCTCTCACAAGCGCACTCGCCGCATTGGCGATTGTGAGAAGTTAGCGTTGCTGAAGCCCTCGGCTGGCGACAACGACATTCTCGCTAGCCTCATTAAGCAGCAGGAGCTGGTCGACGGCTTGATGAAGCTGCTCGAGATCAGTGATGCCTCGGTTGACAAGGCGACCGGCCTTGTTGAGAAACTCATGGGTGACAATGCGAAGCTCCTCAAGGCTCTCACCGAGAAGGAGGAGGAGGCCGCCGGCTAGAAGATGTTGCATGAGCAGAGCAGTGCCTCGGGGATGACACTGACAGCGGTCGTCGAGGAACTGATGGGTGACTTGAGGAAGTTCCGGATTGAGCGCAAGCAGGAGGTGGAGGAATCTGTGGCTGCTTTCAAGCAAACTCGTGAGGAATTGAAGAAGGAGCTGGAGGATGTCATCGCCCGGCGATCTATCGACGAGTAGAGACAGTGCCGACCTAGATCAATGTCTGTGATTTCCTTCTTCTCTTGCTCCCGTGTCTTCCGGGCTTTGCCGCATGTGGCATTTTAAATTATACGGAATATGTAAGACAATTATTATTTGCGCCATTGTAAATTTGTCATCGTGTTATCCGTTGCCATTTTATTTCTTGTTATATTATCCGTTGCCCTATGTGGCATTTTAAATTAGGCCGGAATACGAGTTGAAAAGACGAACAAAGTAAATGCTAATGTTGAGCAGGGCCATGGGATCACGAGCAAACACGCTCTGTCTAGGTGGCATTTTAAACAGCAGCTTGGACGCCATTAATGGAGAAGTTGTGAGCGAGGCCGGCGGCTGGTGGACGGAGTTCAAAGAGCTCGCTTCTCGTTGAGCATGGGCGGCCTTGCTGCTCGCACGTGTCTCGTCAAGCCTGTGTGGTGGAGAGGATGCCCACGTCCCATCGAGCATGTGTGGCGGACTGCTCGCACGTGTCTCGTCGAGCATGCACGGCGGACTTCTCACGCTCGTTCCGTCTAATCAAACAGATGCATGCATGCCACCGAGTATGGTTAAATTTTGGCACAAAATACAAAGATGACCAATGAACGAAGACGGACGTAGTACTATCCCATAAGAAAATAGGGACGCGTGGTGCACTTAAATGGTTACAGGAACACACCTTTTATATAATACAACTGTTTGCGATATTAACGTGTCAGCGATTTGTTTCAAAAGGACTTCGTTGGCTATAAATGTGTGCGCCTTGTGTCAAACTGGATGATTTTTTTACCAGGTCATATATGTGCCATGTCATGAAACCATGCCAAGTTTCATGTTTTTTGGGCGAGTTTTCAATTTACTGGGATTTAAAAACCAAGATTCTCAATGTTTCAGGATGACAAGAAGTTTGTAATTCATTCCCATTCCTTCAATGAGACCTAAACCTGCACCCAATGACACATGTACGATTTCCCACCCATTTTGCTTCACTGGAGAATGTGCTTGTAGTTCAAATTTTAATTATGGACTACATTAAATGCCTAGAAAACTTGATTAATATGATATAAAATGGCCATATGAACCCTGAACAGTTTCAAATTTCAGCACGACAATCCTGTTATTCTATGTTGCTTGTAGAAAACAAAGTTCAAGGCGAGAAGAGGCAGCGATTATTGTTTCACCCCACAAGAGGGGCATGTTTCCCAACCGGAACCACGAGGGTTGCGAGAAGCTTCAGTTTGTAAGAGGCTTGTAATATAGCTTGTCCCAAATTGGAGAATTATTTTACCATGACATATATGTGCCATGTAGTGACACCATGCCAAGTTTCATGATTTCCTAGTGATTTTTGGGATTATAGAGATATAAAAACTGAGATTCGCAATGTTTGTGGCCAAGCCAGGACATCGAGATGGTTGAATTCATTCTTGTTCCTTCCATTAGACCAAAACATGCACCCCAAGGACACAGGTACATTTTTCTAGCCATTTTGGTGCACTGGAGCATGTATTTGTAGTTCAGATTTGAATTATGGACACTAAATGCCTAGAAAACTCAATTAATGAATAAAAAGGTCAAACAAACCCTGAATAATTTCAAAGTTCAGCGCCAATGTCCCATAATTCCATGTTGTGTGTAGAAGAAAATACAAGGCTAGAAGATGGAGCGATTATCATTTCACCCACAAGGGGACATGTTTCCCTATCAAAACCAGAAGGATCCTTCCGACAGACTCTGGTTTGTAAGAGGTTTGTAATAAAGCTTGGCCCAAATTGCACAGTGTTTTTACCACGACATATATGTGCCATGACGTGACACCATGCCACCTTTGATGACTTTATGGCAAGTTTTGGATTTATGGGGATTTAAAAACCAAGATTCCAAATGTTTGAGGATGAGCTAGGATGCTGGTACGGTTGAAATTAATTCCCATTCTTGGCATGGGACCTAAACATGCACCCAAGGACACATGTATAATTTTTCTAGACATTTTGGTGAACTGGAGCATGTATTTGTAGTTCATATTTGAATTATGGACATTAAATGCCTAGGAAACTCAATTAGTGTATAAAAAGGGCAAAACAACCCTGAATAAGTTTAAATTTCAGCACGGGTATCATCTCATTCCATGTTGCCCATAGAAGAAAATACAAGGCGAAAAGAGGCCGTGATTATCGTTTCGCCCACAAGGGGAACTACAAGGCTTCTTTGAGAGAAGCTCCGGTTTGTAAGAGGTTTGTAATAAAGCTTGGCCCAAATTGGACAATGTTTTTACCACGACATATATGTGCCATGACATGACACCATGCCAACTTTCATGACTTTCTGGTGAGATTTAGATTTATGGGGATTTAAAAACCGAGATTCCAAATGTTTGAGGACGAGCCAGGACGTCGGTATGGTTGTAATTCATTTGCATTCCTGGCATGTGACCTAAACATGCACCCAAGGATACATGTATAATTTTTCTAGCCATTTTGGTGAACTAGAGCATGTGTTTGTAGTTCAGATTTGAATTATGGACATTAAATGCCTAGGAAAATCAATTAGTGTATAAAAAGGCCAAACGAACCCTGAATAAGTTTAAATTTTAGCATGGATATCCTGTCGTTCCATGTTTCCCGTAGAATAAAATACAAGTGAAAAGAGGCTGTGATTATCATTTCACACACAAGGGGGGCACGTTTCCATATTGAAACCGCAAGGCTTCTTTGAGAGAAGCTCCGGTTTGTAAGAGGCTTGTAATAAGAGGTTGGTTGTAGTGAGCATTTGTCCAGTTTTCAAGCAGGTGCCTTGTTTATATATATTTTCTTGTTAGGTTGGTTGCAACGAGCATTTGTCCAGTTTTCAAGCATATGCCCTGTTTATCTGTATTTGCTTGTTAGGTTGGTTGCAATGAGACTCTGTCCAGTTTTCAATGGTTATATTTGGTTGTTATACTGATCATTTATGCCTTGTTTATTTCACTCATTCACAATGTGATGTTCATTATGTGTAAGTCGGAACTGTGCCGCTCGACCGCATCAATACCAGCTTGAGCGGCTATATTTAGTTCCAGTTATGCCTAGTGTAGTTAACACATGCCCTTTATTTCAGTTTTACACATTTATCCAGTGTGATGTTTAAGCATTACCTACATTCTATTCATTTTCAACATTACCAGTTTGAATTGCAATATTTGATGGCTATTAAGCCTGTTGTCGGTAACATTGTGTTCCATTGTATATCTGCTTTAACAACATGCTGAAACCAACACATTCAAGCTATCATTTGGAGATGATGTTGTTTACCTTTGCTATATTTGTTTGATGTTAAGGTTGTTGCACTTATCATGCTTTTCCATTACTTATGCAGGACAACAACGGGAGTGGCCACCATTTTTCGCCGAGGTTAGTTTCATCCCTCGGCCTGTACTCGCCCCGTCGTTCCATAATGTAGTGCATATAGATCCAGGCCTGGACACTTGTTAGCTTGTAATATTTACTTGTTGCTTGTAGGTACATATGCCCTTGGCAAGGATCCACACATCGACCCTTTTTGCATATGGGGCAATGAGATATTCATGAACAAGCATCAAGTGAGGAACCTGATAAGGATTATTAGCAAGAAGATACGAATTGTGGCAAGCAAACTATTGGTTTATGCTCTATCCAACACAACAGTGAGATGTAGGATGGTAACTACAAACTCTGCAGCCTTCTCTTTTTACAGCCCATAATGAGTTGTTAGACAACAATGTCTGAATCTTTTTCATTCGCAGTGATTCCTGAAGCAGTTCACTCAAGATTACCTTGCAAAGTACATAATTGGTGGACACACAATGAAGGTTAAAGTATTTCATCCATACTACAATGAGCATCGAGAAGTCCTAATGAAGACAGTGAAGGATGGATGGGCAGCCATCACAAGGGGTTGGCCTAGAGTTGTGCGCGCATTACACATGGAGGACGGCACAATAAGGGCATTCCGCTTCACCTTCTCCAGCAACCAGAATGACTTTCGCCTCTCTCTTTACAGTCTTTAGTACAACTGTGGTTCATCATTCTTTACTTGGTGCTTATGTAGTTTTTTAGTATATGTACATGTGCATCGAATTATGCATTCGTGGTTGTACCTATGTTTGTAATAAACATGGTTGGATATGAAATAAGTGATTGGCTATGCTACCTCTTGAGCACTGCGTTGGATTTCCCCGAAGAGGAGAGTATGATGCAGTAAAGTAGCGTAAATATTTCCCTAAGTTTTTGAGAACCAAGGTATCAATCTAGTAGGAGATCACGCACGAGTCCCTCGTACCTGCACAAAACGATAGCTACTCACAACCAACACGATTAGGGGTTGTCAATCCCTTCATTGTCAGTTACGAGGGTGAGATCTGATAGAGATGATAATTAATATTTTTGATATTTTTGATATAGAGATGCAAAGTGAAAAGTAAAAGGCAATTCAAATATTAAAGTAATGGAGACTGATATGATAAGAATAGACCCGGGGGGCATAGGTTTCACTAGTGGCTTCTCTCAAGAGCATAAGTATTCTACGGTGGGTGAACAAATTAATGTAGAGCAATTGATAGAACTGAGCATAGTTATGAGTATATCTAGGTATGATCATGTGTATAGGCATCACGTCCGAGACAAGTAAACCGAAACGATTCTGCATCTACTACTATTACTCCACTCATCGACCGCTATCCAACATGCATCTAGAGTATTAAGTTAAAAACAGAGTAACGCCGGAACCAAGATGACATGATGTAGAGGGATAACTTCATGCAATATGATGAAAACCCCATCTTGTTATCCTCGACGGCAACAATACAATACGTGCCTTGCTGCCCCTTCTGTCACTGGGTAAGGACATCGCAATACTGAACCCAAAGCTAAGCACGTCTCCCATTGCAAGAACTACCAATCTAGTTGGCCAAAGCAAACGGATAATTCAAAGAGACTTGCAAAGATAACTCAATCATACATAAAAGAATTCAGAGAAGATTCAAATTGTCGGGGAAACTGATCCACGAACACCTATGGGGCCGGCGGACCGGGCCCCTTTCGG
>NC_041381.1:144541927-144579955 GCF_002162155.2 Triticum dicoccoides
TCCGGAGAGATAATACTCCTACTGCTGCTTGTCTGATTGTATTATGTTCTTGCTCGAGAGAGAGCTAAGTGTTCTTCTGGCTTCCGAATGATCCGAACCTCCTCTACGTTGCGCATGGGCCTCCTTTTATACGTTAAAGGGGTCACCGACAGGTGGCAACGTAAACAAGGGTACAAATGTAAAAAGAGAGGTGGTTGGTACAATTACTTGTACAGTGTTTCCTACCTAACCCTGACGGCAGGGGACAAGGGCATTAAATGCCCGTCTGTGTCACCCACAACAGTGCAGAAAAGGACCGTCAGGGGCGCCACCGCTTGCCACGATGGCGATCTTGTCAGCACCGCATGCCACTGCGCACCGCTGGCTGCACAGCCTTCCGCCACGCGCGCCGGGAAAGGCCCCCAGGGCGACACGTTGGTGGATGCGCTGGAGCGTGGCCACAGAGTGGCCGCTTGCCGCGGCAAGTGCCTTGCTGCGGTCGTTGTCTTGTCACGCCCGGGAGCTTGTCGCTCACCGGGCCTTGCTGGGACGTGAGGCGCGTCGCGGCAAGTTCCTTGAGATGCCTTGGTTGGCCTTCCCCGCAAGTTCCTCTTGCCGGGGTCTTGTCTCCTTGGCTTGAACACTTTGTTCTTGAATGGCTCCAAAGGAGCCACGGAGGATCTCGGCGGTCACCCGGCAAGCCCTTGCCGCGGGGCGCTGCAACTGCCCGTGCACAAGTTCGGGGTACTAGGGTACCCCTATCCTAGTACACCGACAGGAGCCCCCGGGCCTGGTCCACACACGGTGCCGAGCGCTGATGGGCCAGGCCCAAAACAGGGCACGGGCACACGCGGCCTGGTCCATGCCGTATCTCACTCCGTATCCACTGCGCCCTCCTCCAACGGCACGCGTTGAATGCGGCATCGTGGGAGAGATCGTGGGCGGTTTCTTTATTCGGAAGGGTGAAACGTCCGCCCCCTCCCTCTTTATAAGCAGGGGAAACAGGGGCAGTTCGTTCCCCCCCCCCCGCTGGTTGCTACTACTCCATCTTCACAAACCTCTGCCGCTCCCCCCTCCTTTTTGAAGCCGAGAGAGAAAGAGCGCTCCGCCCCCCATTGCCACCAGCATCACCAACGCCGTCGACCCCCCCACCTCCGCCATGGCTCCGAAAGACGACAAGGGGAAGGGCGTGAAGTCGGCCGAGGCGCAGCGGCTCGCGGCGCTGTGGAAGGAGCGGGCGATCTTCTCCCCTCAGCTCGGCGCGAAGGAGCTGAGGGAGTACTTCTACCTCTTCTGGTCGATGGAGACACGAGCGCATCCGCGCACGAGGGTACTCCCGGCCGCCGCTTCAGAAATGGCTCCAAACGGGTACCCATTCTTCGCGCTGTTCTTCGATTGCAGGCTCTGCCCGCCCTTCTTAGAGTTCTTCTGCGACATAATGAACACCTACGGGCTCCGCCTCCTTGATTTCACCCCCAACGTCGTTCTGACCATGGCAGTTTTCGCACATTTGTGCAAAAACTTTGTCGGAGTCCACCCCAATGTAGCCCTTTTCCGCAACTTCTTCATGCCTCGGGTCGAGAGAGGAGAGCCGCTTGCTGGAGGGATCGCCTGGATCTCGAGAGTTGGCAAGAAGGAAGCGTATCTGGAGGGTGAGCTCCGCAGAAAGTGGGAGGAGTGGAGAGCGGAGTGGTGTTGGATCGTCGAGGAGAACCCGCAGCCGTTCACTACCCTGCGCCAAGCCCCCATCATGCGCGGCAACGATTGGAGTAACGTGGCCCCGAAAGACGACAGGCTGAAGATCGCCATCACCAGGATCCTTCGCCTCAGGCTTGCCGGGCTCACTGTAGGCGCTGTCGGTGCAGATTTCCTTCGCCGCTGCATCACCCCCTGCAGGAGAGGAGGAGGCCCGCCTGGGAGTTCAAGAACTCGGCGGACATCATGAGGCTGCGGCCGGGCCTCAACTTCAATTTCACCGTCCTGGAGTTGGATGCAATGCTTCTGGAGCTGTTCAAACGCGACCCCCAGCACCCATTCCTTTTGCCGAGGAGCGTCGTTCCATTGTGCAATAATTCATCGCTTGACCGGATCTGCGCCATGATGTCGTTGTGCGATTCCCACGGAATCATTCCCACTTGGCAAGAGCCTGCGGATGATGTCGTGCAGGCGTTCTTCGACAACTTGGAAGAAGTGCCGGTCCGCGCCGACGAGCAGAAGAGCGTCACCCGCGACACCACCGATGCGGAGCTGCAGCGCATCGCCACCAGGACGGAGGAGGCTGCAGCAGCAGCTGCCGCGGGTGAGTTCGGGTTCACCGTGGAGGAAGCAGAGGCAGCAGAGGCGGCAAGCCTTGCCGAGCGCGAGGAGTTTGCCGGCGAGGAAGACCTTGCCGATCCTGAAGCGGAGCCGAGCGAGCCCGGCAAGGAAGAGCCCGAACCTTCAGACAGCCTGCCAGAGGTGGAGCCCCCGGCCCCGGCAAGGAGGCGGCTCCGCAGGGCCGGGGACGTAGCGGGGCGGCAAATGAGCCAACAGCCGCCAAGCCGTGCGACACGCTCTACCGCGGCAAGCACTGTTGCCGCGGGAGCGCCCCACGCCGCAGCGGCAACTAGAGCGGGATCTTCCCGGTCCACCGCCACCACTCCTGCCAAGTGGGCGAGGGAGCCTACTCGCCGCACCGGAGGCGAGCTGGACTTCGATCTTTCCGCGCTCAGCTCCAATGACGAAGAAGAAGAGTAAGATCCCCTTGCTGTCCTCGTTGCTCTTCAATTATTGCTATCTTGTTGCTTTCGTCTTGTATCTGACTTGCTTTGATCTGGATCCGTTCCTTTTCAGGACGCTGGCCCAGAGAGCGGCGAAGAGGGCCAAGGCCTCGGTGATTGTCATCGAAGATGATCCCACCGTGTCTGCAGGGGGTGAGTCTGAGACCACCTTGACGGACCCTGCAGCCACTCCCCAAAGCAGCCCCTAGTGCAGCCCCCAGTGTAAGTTCATAATTTGCTTCCTGCTGTCAGGCGCGCATGAGTTTTGTTTCCTTTGCTGATATCTTAAGTGTTGGATTTGCGTAGGAGCAGAGCAGCTTCACCAGGAGGGCCCGGAAGCCGCTCCCGGAGCGCCATCTGCTTCAACTACGCCGCCAAGGGAGGATCCCCCGGCAAGGGAGCATTCTCCGGCAAGGGAGAATTCTCCGGCAAGAGGCAGTTCTCCGGCAAGAGACAGCACCAGTGACCCTGCGGTGGTTGAGACCGCAACCGCAGATCCCAGCTCAGGTAATGCACTTGCTTTAGAACTTCCCTCGGGTTTTTCTTCTTCTGATTTTCTCTTTGAGTATTTGCTTGATTCTCCTCCTTCTTCCATGCATCAGATCCTCCTGTCGCGGAGCCAATGGAAACCGAGGCCGCCAGCGAGGAGAACGCGCGCAGCAACGTCGACGATGCCGCTGCTACCGAAGGAGAAGTCGGCGCTGACGAGCCCGCCGGAGAAGAGGCCGCCAAGGCTGCTGCCGCAGAAGCAGGCGAGGGGTCTGGCGATCGCACTGACGGCCCCGAGGCCGCAGGAGCGCCAAGCGCTGCACCGACCGCCGATCCCTCTGCCGCTGCTGCAGCGTCAAGCTCCGAAGAGCCCCAGCCCGGCGCCTATCTGAAGGCCGACGATGGCATCTTCATCAAGATTCCCTGGGCGTCAAGCTCCAGGGCGCCGGTCGAAGGGGAGAATTTCGATGAAGAGCTGCTCGCCTCCGCTGGGCTGTCGTTGGTTGATGCGCCAAGTAGCAGCAGTGGCGAGCCTGAGGAGGAGCAGCTGCTGCGGAAGCTGCTGTCACTCTACCGTGCCCGACAAGCCAAGCTGGCTTCCCGGGAAGCACTTGTCGCAAAGGCGGGAGTGGATATGGAGAAGCGTGCGGAGGAGCTCCGGGGCCTCAACCAGGAAGCTCTCCGGTCCCTGGAACAGGAGCGGGAGCGACTCGCCGAGGAGCGTACGGCCTTCCTTCTCGAGAAGGCCGAAGCTGAGGAGGAACAAAGGCTTGCTGCCGAGAAGCAGTACGCGCGAGAAGGCGAGTTGGTGCAGCGGAAGGCCAATCTTGACAGCTACGAGGAGGAGCTCATCGCGCGCGAGGAAGCACTTGGCGGGGCTCTCAAAGAAGCAAGGGATGCTGCCGCAACTACAGAGGCCACCAAGAAGGAGCTGGAGACGAGGATGACGCAGTTGGAAGCCGACCTCAAGGCGAGCGGCGAGGAGCTTGCCGTGCTCAAGCGCGAACGCGAGAAGGATGCTGCCGCCCATGGTGAGCTACAGGGTCTTCTCGCTGAGAGGAGCAAGGAGCTCAGCGCCGCCAAGGACTCCAACGCGGATCTCGAGTTGAAGCTGGCTACGCTGACTCGGACGCTGGACGACGCCAAGGAGCGAGAGAAGACTCTATCGGAGAAGGTCAAGGCCGACGCAGCGCTGCTGGCGAGTATTGCCATCACCCAGAACTCATTTAGGGAGACGGTGGAGCACTGGACCGAGGGTCTGGTGAACATCGCCGCAGTCATTGACGGGGAGCTGGCGTAGCTGGGGATGGAGGACTTTGGGTATCCCTCCGACGAGCATCTCCAACCCAGCGCCAAGCTCAGCCTATTCTTCAAGGGCGTGGCGATGGCACTCTAGCGACTCTGGGAGAAGATCCCGAAGCAGCTGGCCGACGAGTCACGCAGGATCTGCATGGGGGCTCTCCAGAAGGTGCTGATGAAGGTGGCCTTTCACAACCCAGGCCTCAGTTTCACCAATGTCCTCAAGTCCTTGCCGCCGGATGCCGACGTGGAAGCGCTCAAGGCCCTTATCGCACCCATCGTGGACAAGGTGAGCGGGATCAAAAGGGTTGAGGGCGACCGCGTAGACTAGGCCATCCGTTTCTTCTTTTTCCTTGTCGCTGCTGGCCATATTATGAAATCAATCTGTTAGGCGCTGCGACAAGTTATCTTGTAACATAACTCCATTTCTGGTATCGATTGCTATGTTACTTCCATTACTAGATCCCTTCCTTTGTATGTTTTTACCCTACGCTTTTAGGGAACTTGTCGGCGCAGGCACCCGAGCCGCCAGCGCTGAGTGCGGGACATCAGCAGCCTGCTGGCGGTGCCGCTTCCGACAAGAAACCTTGTCGCGACTAGTTGCAGCACACTTAAGTTGTTGAGCGGACTCGAAACAAAGTAAGGGCGCAACTAGCTATGAGTTGGTTCCTCCGCGCACAGGTTTTCCATACAAAGCACGGTCGTTCGAGGAAGACAACTTAAAATTTAAAACTAATTGCTCAAACTTTGGCAAATTAGCTTTTCTGTCGTTTGTTTCCCGGCAAGGCGAGACTTCCTTAAACAACGCCTGGTCCACACCATTATCTTCTCCTTCCCCCCCGGCAAACTTGTGTTCGAGGGAACCTTCCTTTCCTTTGTTAAGAAAAAGATAGAAGAGAAAATAAAGATATGGAGCCTTTCGGCTCGTTATTGCTTACCGGGGGTAGGTGCTGCACAAAGTGTCAGATAACGCATGCAAGAAAGAAAATAATGCATGAAATTGACAAGGTGTGCGGAGCACATGATCTTTACTTATGCACGGGATCTGCGCCCGGCTTTGTACAAAGGATTACATGCAACATCGGCAAGACTTGTACAAAAGGTGGTTGCCGGAACAGGTTCCGGCAACCGCGCCCTATGGGTAAAACTTACGAAGATGTTCAATGTTCCAGGAGTTGCTCCGGAATGCCATCTTCGGTCTCAAGGCGGACATCGCCGGGCCTAGTGACTCGTTTCACCCGATAAGGGCCTTCCCACTTCGGCGTTAACTTGTTGGAATTCTTGGCGGACTAAACGCGCCGAAGAACAAGGTCGCCTTCCTCGAAGCTTCTGGCATTAACTTTGCGGCTATGGTAGTGGCGCAAAGCTTGCTGGTATCGAGCAGATCGTACAGCAGCCTGAAGACGATCCTCCTCAAGGAGCAGCGCGTCATCTTGTCGCAGCTGCTCTTGCTCAAGCTCATCATAAGCGAGCACTTGAGGTGATCCGTATACGAGTTCCGTGGGGAGAACTGCCTCTGCTCCATATACTAGAGCGAAAGGTGTCTGGCCAGTGGCTCGATTTGGCGTCGTCCTGATCGACCAAAGAACCACCGGCAGCTCCTCGATCCAGTTTCTTCCGCACTTGTGCAGCCTGTCGAAAGTCCTGGTCTTGAGCCCGCGCAGCACTTCAGCGTTTGCCCTCTCCGCTTGACCGTTGCTTCTCGGATGAGCAACAGAAGCGAAGCAGACCTTGGCGCCAAGATCTTGGACGTACTGCATGAAGGTGCGGCTCGTGAATTGCGTGCCGTTATCGGTGATGATCCTATTAGGGATCCCGAAACGACAAACAATTGACCTGAAGAACTTGACCGCTGACTGTGTTGTCACCTTCCTCACTGGTTCCACTTCCGGCCACTTTGTGAACTTGTCGATTGCAACGTACAAGTACTCAAAGCCCCCGACAGCTCGGGGAAAGGGGCCGAGGATGTCGAGCCCCCAGACCAAAAATGGCCAGGATAAAGGGATCGTCTAGAGAGCTTGAGCTGGCTGGCGTATCTGCTTGGAATGGAACTGGCACGCTTCACACTGGGTTACTTGTGCAGTTGCATCCTGGAGGGCTGTCGGCCAAAAGAAACCTTGTCGGAAAGCTTTGCCGGCAAGTGCTCTTGCGCCAATGTGGTGACCACATATGCCTCCATGTATCTCCGCCAACAGCTTCTGTCCGTCTTCCCGGCAAATACACTTCAATTTCACACCGTTGAGTCTTCTTCTGTACAGTGTGTCGTCGACAAACTGGTACATACTTGACTGTCGGGCTACTTTTTCCTATTCTTCTTGCTCTTCGGGAAGTTCTCCTGTCTGAAGGAAATGGACAATCTGCTGCGCCCATGTTGGAGCTTGTGGCTCAACAACAAGGACTAAAGGCACTTCTGCTGCTGCGGGAACATTAGCTTCTACGGCAAGAACCTGTGGTTCAGCCGGAGCTTGATGTTCCCCGACAAGCTTGCCGGGGCAAAGCTTGTCGGGAGCGTTTGCTTCAACGGAACAAGCACTAATGTTTGCCGGAGCAGACTGCTCCTCAGCACTCTTGGCATTGATCTTGGGGACCTTCTTGGCGGCGGCTTCGGGAAGCTCTGCCGGAAAATAGTCACCAGAAATCAACTTTCTCTTCTTGCTCTGTCCAGTTGATGGTGTTACAGATGGTTGAGTCAGCTTGAGTACAAAGATCCCTGGTTCCACAGGTAACTTAAGTGCGGTGCACTTTGACACGCCATCAACGATGTCGCTCTGAGCTCTTGGAACATGTTCCATCTGTAGGCCGTCAAAGTGCTCTTCTAGCTTTCTCACTTCATCAACATAAGCTTCCATCAACGGACTCTGATAACTCTTGTTCACTTGGTGGACGACAAGCTGTGAGTCACCCCTAACAATGAGCTTTTTGATCCCAAGGTCTGCCGCGATCCTGAGACCGGCAAGCAAGCCGTCATACTCTGCAGTATTGTTCGTTGCTTGCTCCTTGGGAAAGTGCATCTGGACTACGTACTTGAGGTGTCTCTGGTGGGCGCGACAAGCAGCACGCCCGCACCGGCGCCTTGCAGCGAGAAGGCCCCATCAAAGTACATTAGCCACTCTTTGCTTGCCTCCTTGATGGGGATGCTCGTTTCCGGGATCTCTTCATCTTGTGTTGGCGTCCACTCTGCTATGAATTCCGCCAATGCTCTGCTTTGGATAGTTGAGGTACTCTCAAACTTAAGACCAAAGCTTGACAGTTCCAGTGCCCACTCGACAATCCTGCCTGTCGCTTCTGGATTCTGCAGTATCCTTTTGAGCGAAAAGCGAGTGACGACTGTGATCTCATGTGCTTGGAAGTAATGGCGCAGCTTTCTCGAGGCCATGAGGAGGCCGAAAAGCAACTTCTGCACACCAGAGTATCTTGACCTAGCCCCCTGCAGAAGGGAACTGACAAAGTAAACTGGGCGCTGAACCATTCTCTTCTGCATCTTCTCATGCTCCTACGCAGATCCATCCTTGTCGGGACCAGAGCTTGTCGGACCAGAGCTTGCCGGCGAAGCCCCCTGCTTGTCGCTGGATGCACCTGCCATGGTTGCTGGCTCATCATCCGCCTCCCTCTCCACTACTAACGCAGCACTAACCACTTGATTGGTTGCTGCTATATACAGCAACAACTTCTCTTGTGGCTTAGGTGCGACAAGTATTGGAGTGGAGGACAGGTATCTCTTCAAGTCCTGCAGTGCAGCCTCCGCCTCCGGAGTCCATTTCATTGGACCTGCCTTCTTCAAAATTTTGAAGAATGGCAGGGCGCGCTCAGCAGATCTAGAGATAAACCTGCTGAGAGCAGCCACGCAACCGGCAAGCCTTCGCACATCCTTGACGCGCTTTGGTGCTTCAATCTGCTCGATGGCCTTGATCTTGTCGGGACTGGCATCAATTCCCCTCTGAGACATGAAGAACCCGAGAAGCTTGCCGGAAGGGACTCCAAACACACACTTCTCGGGGTTGAGCTTGAGGTTGATCTTGCACAGATTTGCAAATGTTTCGTCTAAATCTTGAATCAGGGTTGCTCTGTCCTTGCTCTTGACCACTATGTCATCCATGTAGGCTTCCACATTTCTGTGCATTTGCGGCTCAAAAGCATGATGGACTACCCTTGCAAACGTTGAACCAGCATTCTTCAAACCGAAAGGCATCCGTACGAAACAGTACATGCCACACGGGGTGATGAATGCGGTCTTCTCCTCATCTTCTTCTGCCATGAAGATCTGATGGTATCCTGAGTGTGCATCAAGAAATGAAAGCAAGTCACATCCGGCCGTGGAGTCAACAATCTGGTCGATGCGCGGCAAGGGAAATGGGTCTTTGGGACAAGCTTTATTAACATCGGTAAAGTCGATACAAAGCCTCCATTTCCTATTAGCCTTGCGCACGACTACAGGATTGCCCAACCACGTAGGATGGAGCACTCCTCTGACAAGGCCTGCTGCTTCCAACTTCTTGATTTCCTCTGCAATGAATTCTTGGCGCTCCACTGCTTGCTTCCTGACATTCTGCTTGATGGGCCGCGCATGAGGACAGACGGCAAGGTGGTGCTCAATTACTTTCCTGGGAACACCGGGGATGTCAGACGGTTGCCACGCAAACACGTCGACATTCGCCCGCAGGAAAGCAACGAGCGCGCTTTCCTATTTGAGGTCGAGAGTGGCACTGATGGTGAAGGTACCACCAGTGTCGTCCTCCTTGGCGGACACCTTCTTGGTCTCAGGTGGAGCTGCCATTGCCTTCTTACACTTGCCGGTGGAGCTCGATGGTGCGTCCTCGACGGTAGCGCAGCACTCCGAAGAGGTGCGCTTGCCGGAGTGGGCATCAGAGCTCTTGCCGTACTTGGTCTTCTTCTTCCCCCCGGGAGCTTCAGCGGCAAGTGACTTGCGATCTGTTGCAGCTGTTGCTCCCCGGTAGATCTTGTCGGCGCAGATAAGAGCATCCTTCTTGTCGCCAGGGACAGAGATGAGACTTATCGGGCCTGGCATCTTCAGCACGTTGTAGGCATAGTGAGAGGCTGCCATGAATTTGGCGAGTGCTGGATGGCCGAGTATCCCATTATAAGGCAATGGAAAATCAGCAACGTCAAAAGTGACCCTCTCAGTTCTGAAGTTCAGCTCGCTGCCAAATGTTACCGGCAACGTAATCTTTCCCTTCGGCTTGCTCCTTCCCGGGTTGATTCCTTGGAACGTGCCGGTCTCTTCGAGCTCGCTGTCAGGGATCTGGAGTTTCTGGAGCACCGCGGAGGAGATCAGGTTCAAGCTGGCCCCGCCGTCAACTAACATCTTAGTGACCTTGAGGTTGCGGATAGTTGGTGAAACCAACATCGGCAAGCACCCGACTGCAGTTATGCGATCAGGGTGGTCCTCAATATCAAAGATGATAGGCGTGCTGGACCATTTCAGAGGCTTGCGTGACTCGATGGGTGGCTCTGCTGCATTAACTTCCCGCACCCACTGCTTGAGTTGGCAGTGTGAAGTGTGCAGAGAAGCACCGCCGTCAACGCACAGGACCTCTGTGGCTTTCTGGAACTCCTGCTCATCGGCCTCCTCATCATCCATGTCTTCGTCGTTGTCGTCATCTTCATCCTTGTCGCGGCCGCGGGGAGGTCTGTCTCCTTGCCGCTGCTTGGCCTTGCCGCGGCGTCCTCCTCGGCCGGGACATTTCTTGCCGGATCCTCCAGCACCTTCCTGGGCCTTCTCCTTGTCGCGTCGCTCGTGCTCAGCCTTCTGCTGCTCAACAAGCTGCTCGACTTTCTTGCAGCTCTGGAGATCATGGCCCTTGGTGCGGTGGATCTTGCAGTATTGCTTGTTGTTGCCGTCCTGCTTGTCGGTGACCACCACACCCTAGGCAACCTCCTTGCCGGAGCTACCAGCTTTGGTTGTCTTGGCACCACCTCTGTTGCCGGACTGCTCAACAGCTAGCACTTCTTTGCCTTTCCTTTTCCTGTTATTCCGCCGCCGGTTTTTCTTTGCCGGGGCGGCATCCTCACTGTCAGATCCTCCTGCACCTACATTCTCTCCAGGGAGTCTCCTCCCTTCCTCAGCACGTGCACACTTGTCGGCCAGGGCATATAGCTCACTGACGTCTCTGATCTTGCACATCGCCATCTCCTCCCGCATCCTGCGGTTCCGCACGTTCTATTGGAACACGCTGATCACCGCGGCAGGGTGGACGTCTGGGATGTTGTGCTGTACACTGCTGAATCTCTGAATGTACTTGCGCAGGGGTTCTCCTTCCTTCTGGGCAAGCAGGTGAAGGTCACTCTCTTGGCCATGAGGCTTGTGGCCGCCTGTGAAGGCGCCGACAAACTGATGGCATAGATCAGCCCAAGAGGATATGGAGTTGTCCGGCAAGTGCATGAGCCAGGATCTGACGTTGGGCTTGAGCACCAGCGGGAAGTAGTTGGCAAGGATCTTGTCGTCCCGCCCCCCAGCAGCTTGCACCGCAATGGTGTAGATGCTGAGGAACTCTGACGGATGCGTCTTGCCGTCGTACTTCTCCGGTACGTCTGGCTTGAAGTTCTTCGTGCTGGGCCACTGGACTTGCCGCAGCTCACGAGTGAACGCAGGGCAACCTACCGCGTACGGCAAGTCGCCTGGTTCCCCTGGCGCATGCATGTCAACAGAAGGCCCAGCGCGCTTGTCGGATTGACGTCGCGCTTCTCTTCGACGCTCGATGCGAGTACGAGCGTCTTCTTGCTGTCGATCGCTAAGAACTTGGCATTGATCGCGACGAGCTCGTGGATCTGACGATGCGGTGGAGTCGCTGTCGAGGTGGATCCAGCGAGTCGGCGATCTTGGCCTTCGGGATGGAGATTGCATGGTGGTTGCACCCCCACCAGTTTCATCGCCACCGGCTCGCGCCTGGCAACCCTGCCGCGGCGGCGACGTGCTCTGGTGCCGCGGAGTGTTGCCGTTGGCGTAGCCGATGAGACTCTAAATGGTGGCCCTCCATTCGTCGATCTTGTCCGATGTCGGAGGGTAATCCAGGAGCAGTTGAGCTCGCGCCAGCTTCTGCCGGAGTGGCGGGTGGCAGTGGCGGACGGCGCGAGGAGCGGGATATGCTCGGACTTCTAACTATGTTAGAAGGAGCATTATCCCGTCCGGGCGACCGTGTCTCGCTCGTGCTGGCACGCTGGCGTGCATGTTGGTCTTGAGCGCCCCGGGATCCACCAGCTTGATCTTGGCCCAACAAACGTATGGTACTGCGAGTACCATGACGTTGTCGGTCCTACGCCTCCTGAGATGGGCGCGGAACAAGCACGGACGTCGAGGTCTGAGCCGCTTTGCCCTTGGACCTGGCAGCGTCGTGAGCTCCCTCGCCGATGTTCGTACTCCCATCGGCGTCTGCCCCACCACTCGTTTGCTCCGGTGGTGGTGGGATCGACGCGGATGGAGCAGCTGCCTCCGAAGTCTTCTTCTTCAGTGGCATGTTGATGAAGAAAACGAAGATCTAGCTCGTGTGCACGCTGGATCAGGTTCACGCAATCTCGACGCCCCCTACCTGGCGCGCCATAGATGTCGGGGAAACTGATCCACGAACACCTATGGGGCCGGCGGACCGGGCCCCTTTCGGTTCGGCGGGGGGCGGAGGTCGCACGAAGAGCAGATCGAGGCGAGACACACAAGCAGTTTACCCAGCTTCGGAGCTCTCCGGAGAGATAATACTCCTACTGCTGCTTGTCTGATTGTATTATGTTCTTGCTTGAGAGAGAGCTAAGTGTTCTTCTGGCTTCTGAATGATCCGAACCTCCTCTACGTTGCGCATGGGCCTCCTTTTATACGTTAAAGGGGTCACCGACAGGTGGCAACGTAAACAAGGGTACAAATGTAAAAAGAGAGGTGGTTGGTACAGTTACTTGTACAGTGTTTCCTACCTAACCCTGACGGCAAGGGACAAGGGCATTAAATGCCCGTCTGTGTCGCCCACAACAGTGCAGAAAAGGACCGTCAGGTGCGCCACCGCTTGCCACAATGGCGATCTTGTCAGCACCGCATGCCACTGCGCACCGCTGGCTGCACAGCCTTCCGCCACGCGCGCCGGGAAAGGCCCCCAGGGCGACACGTTGGTGGATGCGCTGGAGCGTGGGCACAGAGTGGCCACTTGCCGCGGCAAGTGCCTTGCCGCGGTCGTTGTCTTGTCGCGCCCGGGAGCTTGTCGCTCATCGGGCCTTGCCGGGACGCGCGGCGCGTCGCAGAAAGTTCCTTGAGATGCCTTGGTTGGCCTTCCCGGCAAGCTCCTCTTGCCGGGGTCTTGTCTCCTTGGCTTGAACACTTTGTTCTTGAATGTCTCCAAAGGAGCCACGGTGGATCTTGGCGGTCACCCGGCAAGCCCTTGCCGCGGGGCGCTGCAACTACCCGTGCACAAGTTTGGGGTACTAGGGTACCCCTATCCTAGTACACAGACACAAATGTTATTCATAGATAAGCTGGATCATAAACCCACAATTCATCGGCCTCAACGAACACACCACAAAAAGAAGATTACATCGAATAGATCTCAACAAGAGAGGGGGAGAACATTCTATTGAGATCCAAAAAGAGAGAAGAAGCCATCTAGCTACTAACTATGGACCCGAAGGTCTGAGGTAAACTACTCACACTTCATCGGAGAGGCTATGGTGTTGATGTAGAAGCCCTCCATGGTGGATGCCCCCTCCGGCAGAGCTCCGGAACAGGCCCCAATATGGGATCTCATGGATACAGAAGGTTGCGGCGGTGGAATTTGGTTTTTGGCTCTCCTGGTGATCTGTCGGGGGTACGTAGGTATATATAGGGGGAAGGAGTACGTCGATGGAGCAACAGGGGGCCCACGAGGTAGGGGGCGCGCCGAGGGGGGAAGGCGCGCCCCCCACCCTCGTGACCACCTCGGTTGTTCCTTGGAGCAGGTTCCAAGTCTCCTGGATCACGTTCGGTGAGAAAATCACGTTCCCGAAGGTTTCATTCCGTTTGGACTCAGTTTGATAATCTGTTTCTTCGAAACACTGAAATAGGCAAAAACAGCAATTCTGGGCTGGGCCTCCGGTTAATAGGTTAGTCCCAAAAATAATATAAAAGTGGAAAATAAAGCCCAATATAGTCCAAAACAGTAGATAAAGTAGCATGGAGCAATCAAAAATTATAGATACGTTGGAGACGTATCAGGCATCCCCAAGCTTAATTCCTGCTCGTCCTCGAGTAGGTAAATGATAAAAAAGAATTTTTGATGCGGAGTGATACTTTGGCATAATTTCAGTGTAAATCTTCTTAATTGTAGTATGGACATTCAGATCCGAAAGATTCAAGACAAAAGTTCATATTGACATAAAAGTAAGATTCAAGACAAAAGTTCATATTGACATAAAAGTAATAATACTTCAAGCATACTAATCAAAGCAATCATGTCTTCTCAAAATAGCATGGCTAAAGAGTGTTATCCCTACAAAGTCATATAGTCTGGCTGTTGCTCTATCTTCATCACACAAACTATTTAATCATGCACAACCCCGATAACAAGCCAAGCAATTGTTTCGTACTTTAGTAATCTCAAACTCTTTCAACTTTCACGCAATACATGAGCGTGAGCCATGGACATAGCACTATATGTGGAATAGAATGGTGGTTGTGGAGAAGACAAAAAAGGAGAAGATAGTCTCACATCAACTAGGCATATCAACGGGCTATGGAGATGCCCATTAATAGATATCAATGTGAGTGAGTAGGGATTTCCATGCAATGGATGCACTAGAGATATAAATATATGAAAGCTCAACAAAAGAAACTAAGTGGGTGTGCATCCAACATGCTTTCTCACGAAGACCTAGGGAACTTTTGAGGAAGCCCATCATTGGAATATACAAGCCAAGTTCTATAATGAAAAATTCCCACTAGTATACGAAAGTGACAACATATGAGACTCTCTCTATCATGAAGATCATGGTGCTACTTTGAAGCACAAGTGTGGTAAAAGGATAGTAACATTGTCCCTTCTCTCTTTTTTCTCTCATATTTTTTTGTTGGGCCTTTTCTCTTTTTTTTATGGCCTCTTTATATTTCGTCCGGAGTCTCATCCCGACTTATGGGGGAATCATAGTCTCCATCATCCTTTCCTCACTGGGACAATGCTCTAATAATGATGATCATCACATTTTATTTCTTACAACTCAACAATTACAACTCGATTCTTAGAACAAAATATGACTCTATATGAATGCCTCCGGCGGTGTACCAGGATATGCAATGAATCAAGAGCGACATGTATGAAAATTATGAAGGTGGCCTTGCCACAAATACAATGTCAACTACATGTTCATGCAAAAAGCAATATGACAAAAGTAATGTGTGTCATATGAACGGAACAGTGGAAAGTTGCATGGCAATATATCACAGAATGGCTATGGAAATGCCATGATAGGTAGGTATGGTGGCTGTTTTGAGGAAGGTATATAGTGGGTGTATGATGCCAGCGAAAAGTGCGCGGTATTAGAGAGGCTAGCAATGGTGGAAGGGTGAAAGGGTGCGTATAACCCATGGACTCAACATTAATCAAAAGAACTCATGCCCTTGTTGCAAAAATTTAGAAGTCATCGAAAACCAAAGCACTACACGCATGCTCCTAGGGGGATAGATTGGTGGGAAAAGGCCATCGCTCGTCCCCAACCGCCACTCATAAGGAAGACAATCAATAAATAAAATTGTGCTCTAACTTCATCACAAAGCGGTTCACCATACGTGCATGCTACGGGAATCACAAACTTCAACACAAGCATTCTTTAAATTCATAATCTCCCCAACTAGCATTACTTTGATATTATCACCTCCATATCTCAAAACAATTATCAAGCATCAAACTTATCTTAGTATTCAACGTACTCAAAAGAAAGTTTCACATATCTTGAATACCAAGTATATTTAACATTAAGCAAATTACCATGCTATTACCGACTCTTAAAATAATCTAAGTGAAGCATGAGAGATCAATAGTTTCTTTAAAAAAAATCCACCACCATGCTCTAAAAGATCTAAGTGAAGCACTAGAGCAAAAATTATCACGTTGAAAAGATATAAGTGAAGCACTTATGAGCAAAACTATCAAGATCGAAAGATATAAGTGAAGCATATAGATTATTCTAGAAAATTCCAATTTGTGTATGGCTCTCTCAAAAGGTGTGTACATCAAGGATTATTGTGGTAAACTAACAAGCAAAGACGCAAATAATACCAGACGCTCCAAGCAAAACACATAACATGTGGTGAATAAAAATATAGCTCCAAGTAAATTACCGATGGAAGTAGACGAAAGAGGGGATGCCTTCTAGGGCATCCCCAAGCTTTGACTTTTTGGTGTCCTTGGATTATCTTGGGGGTGCCATGGGCATACCCAAGCTTAGGTTCTTTCCACTCCTTGTTCCATAATCCATCAAAAGAATTCACCCAAAACTTGAAAACTTCACAACACAAAACTCAATAGAAATCTCATGAGCTCCGTTAGTGAAAGAAAACAAAAGACTACTTTAAGGTACTGTAATGAACTCATTCTTTATTTATATTTGTAGTAAACCTACTGTATTCCAACTTCCTTATGGTTTATAAACTAATTTATTAGCCATAGATGCATTGAAATAAGCAAACAACACACGAAAAACAGAATCTGTCAAAAACAGAACAGTCTGTAGCAATCCGTAACTAACGCAAACTTCTGGAACTCTAAAAATCCTACCAAACTAGGAAGTACTGGAAAATTTATCTATTGATCAGCAGAAAAAATAATCAATGCAAAACCACGTTTCTGTGATTTATTGAATATTTTCTCGTGAGCGCAAAGTTTCTGTTTTTCAGCAGAATCAAATCAACTATCATCGTAGGTTATCCTATAGGTTCTACTTGGCACAAACACTAATTAAAACATAAAACCACATCTAACCAGAGTCTAGATGGATTATTTATTCCTAAACAGAAGCAAAAAAATAATTGGGTTGCCTCCCAACAAGCGCTATCGTTTAACGCCCCTAGCTAGGCATAAAAGCAAGGATAGATCTAGGTTTTGCCATCTTTGGTAGGCAATCCATAAGTGGCTCTCATGATAGATTCATAAGGTAATTTTATTTTCTTTCTAGGGAAGTGTTCCATTCCCTTCTTTAAGGGAAATTGGAATCTAATATTCCCTTCCTTCATATCAATAATCGCACCAATCGTTCTATGGAAAGGTCTACCAAGAATAATAGGACATGAAGAATTGCAATCTATATCAAGAACGATAAAATCTACGGGCACATAATTCCTATTTTCAACAATAAGAACATCATTAATTCTTACCATAGGCTTTTTAATAGTGGAATCCTCAATATGCAAGTTTAGAGAGCAATCTTCAAAGTCACGGAAATCTAGCAAATCACACAAAGTTTTGGGAATAGTGGAGACACTAGCACCCAAATCACACAAGGCATGTAACTCATAATTTTTATTTTTTATTTTAATAGTAGGTTCCTACTCATCATAGAGTTTTCTAGGGATATAAACTTTCAACTCAAGTTTTTCTTCATAAGATTGCATCAAGGCATCAACAATGTGGTCGGTAAAGGCCTTATTTTGACTATAAGCATGAGGAGAATTTAGCACGGATTGCAACAAGGAAATACAATCAATTAGAGAGCAATTTTCATAATTAAATTCATTGAGATCCAAAATAGTGGGTTTAGCAACATCTAGGTTTTTGTTTCTTTCGATCCCACTTTCATCAATTTCATCATCAAGGTCTAAAAAACTCCGAATTCTTAAAACGCCTTCTAGGTAAAGGAAGATCATATTCAGTTTCATCAAGATTCATATTGCAAAACAAAGATTTAATGGCGGACACATCAATAACTTTTAGATCTTCATCTTGATTTTCATAGGAATTGGAAGAACACGCTTTAATAAAGGCATCTTTGGAAGCACGCATCCTAGCGGTTCTTTCCTTACACTCATCAATGGAAATTCTCATAGATTTGAGAGACTCATTGATATCATGTTTAGGAGGAATAGATCTAAGCTTTAAAGAATCAATTTCAAGAGAAATTCTATCAACGTTCGTAGCCAAATCATCAACTTTAAGCAATTTCTCTTCAAGCAAAGCATTAAAATTCTTTTGTGAATTCATAAACTCTTTAACACTACTCTCAAATTCAGAGGGCATCTTATTAAAATTTCCATAAGAGTTGTCGTAGGAATTTCCATAATTATTAGAAGGATTGCTAGGATAAGGCCTAGGATTAAAATTCCCTCTATACGCGTTGTTACCAAAATTATTCCTACCAACAAAATTCACATCCATAGATTCATTATTATTATCAATCAAAGTAGACAAGGGAATATCATTAGGATCAGAAGAAACACTCTTAGTAGCAAATAATTTCATAAGTTCATCCATCTTTGCACTCAAAACATTAATTTCTTCTATCGCATGCACTTTTTTATTAGTAGATCTTTCAGTATGCCATTGAGAATAATTTACCATAATATTATCTAGAAGTTTAGTAGCATCTCCTAGAGTGATTTCCATAAAAGTGCCTCCCGCGGCCGAATCTAAAAGATTTCTAGAAGCAAAATTCAATCCGGCATAAAAATTTTGTATAATCATCCACAAGTTCAAACCATGAGTAGGAGAATTACGTATCATTAATTTCATTCTCTCCCAAGCTTGTGCAACATGTTCATGATCAAGTTGCTAAAAATTCATAATGTCGTTCCTAAGAGAGATAATCTTAGCGGGGGGAAAATACTTAGAGATAAAAGCATCTTTGCATTTGTTCCAAGAATTAATACTATTTTTAGGCAAATATGAAAACCACGCTTTAGCACGATCTCTAAGCAAAAAAGGAAATAGCTTCAATTTAACGACATCATTATCGACATCTTTTTTTCTTTTGCATATCACATAAATCAATGAAGCTATTCAGATGAGTAGCGGCATCTTCACTAGGAAGGCCGGCGAATTGATCTTTCATAACAAGATTCAACAAAGCAGTATTGATTTCACAAGATTCAGTATTGGCAAGAGGAGCAATCAGAGTGCTAAGGAAATCATTATTATTGGTATTGGTGAAGTCACACAATTTGGTAGCATCTTGAGCCATCGCGACAAACAAGCAATCCAACACACGAGCAAACAAAAAGGCAAACGAGAAAAAGGATAAAGGGAAAGAGAGGAGGAGATTGGGAAAGAGAGGGCGAATAAAACGGCAAGGGTGAAGTGGGGGAGAGGAAAACGAGAGGCAAATAATGTAATGCGAGAGATAGGGATTGTGATGGGTACTTGGTATGGTTGACTTTTGCGCAAACTCCCCGGCAACAGCGCCACAAATTCTTCTTGCTACCTCTTGAGCACTGCGTTGGATTTCCCCGAAGAGGAGAGGATGATGCAGTAAAGTAGCGTAAGTATTTCCCTCAGTTTTTGAGAACCAAGGTATCAATCCAGTAGGAGATCACGCACGAGTCCCTCATACCTGCACAAAACGATAGCTACTCACAAACAACACGATTAGGGGTTGTCAATCCCTTCACGGTCACTTACGAGGGTGAGATCTGATAGAGATGATAAATAATATTTTTGATATTTTTGATATAGAGATGCAAAGTGAAAAGTAAAAGGCAAAGCAAGTATTAAAGTAATGGAGATTGATATGATAAGAATAGACCCAGGGGCCATAGGTTTCACTAGTGGCTTCTCTCAAGAGCATAAGTATTCTACGGTGGGTGAACAAATTACTATTGAGAAATTGATAGAACTGAGGATAGTTATGAGTATATCTAGGTATGATCATGTGTATAGGCATCACGTCCGAGACAAGTAAACCGAAACGATTATGCATCTACTACTATTACTCCACTCATCGACCGCTATCCAGCATGCATCTAGAGTATTAAGTTAAAAATAGAGTAACGTCGTAAGCAAGATGACATGATGTAGAGGGATAACTTCATGCAATATGATGAAAACCCCATCTTGTTATCCTCGATGGCAACAATACAATACGTGCCTTGCTGCCCCTTATGTCACTGGGTAAGGACACCGCAAGATTGAACCCAAAGCTAAGCACTTCTCCCATTGCAAGAACTACCAATCTAGTTGGCCAAACCAAACGGATAATTCGAAGAGACTTGCAAAGATAACTCAATCATACATAAAAGAATTCAAAGAAGATTCAAATATTATTCATAGATAAGCTGGATCGTAAACCCACAATTCATCGGTCTCAACAAACACACTGCAAAAAGAAGATTACATCGAATAGATCTCCACAAGAGAGGGGAAGAACATTGTATTGAGATCCAAAAAGAGAGAAGAATCCATCTAGCTACTAACTATGGACCTGAAGGTCTGAGGTAAACTACTCACACTTCATCGGAGAGGCTACGGTGTTGATGTAGAAGCCCTCTATGGTGGATGCCCCCTCCGGCGGAGCTCCGGAACAGGCCCCAAGATGGGATCTCATGGATACAGAAGGTTGCGGCGGTGGAATTTGGTTTTTGGCTCTCCTGGTGATCTGTCGGGGGTACGTAGGTATATATAGGAGGAAGGAGTACGTCGGTGGAGCAACAGAGGGCCCACGAGGTAGGGGGCGCGCCCAGGGGGGAGGGTGCGCCGCCCACCCTCGTGACCGCCTCGGTTGTTCCTTGGAGCAGGGTCCAAGTCTCCTGGATCACGTTCGGTGAGAAAATCACGTTCCCGAAGGTTTCATTCCGTTTGGACTCCGTTTGATATTCTGTTTCTTCGAAACACTAAAATAGGCAAAAACAACAATTCTGGGCTAGGCCTTCGGTTAATAGGTTAGTCCCAAAAATAATATAAAAGTGGAAAATAAAGCCCAATATAGTCCACAACAGTAGATAAAGTAGCATGGAGCAATCAAAAATTATAGATATGTTGGAGACGTACCAGGCTACTTTAAAACTCAAAATATGTGATTTTCAAATTAGGGATTTATTAGGGATTACACTGCACACGGTTTGCGAAAGTGAAACGTCTGTGATAGACATGGAGATCAGACACATTTCTAGGAGCCACTACGTGTGCAATCAATCGCTACTGCACACACGACCAACCAAGAAAAACGTGTGCGATTAACAACAGCATGACACACATTTCTTTCTTATTAAATGTTTGCCATAGTCACCTTATCACACAGGCTTCGCTATTATGGACTGTTTGTGATGTTATGTGCGTTGCAAACGTTTGGTCATAGAAGAACACGTGCGATAGGTCGATCATCCAACACGGGTATGATGAATGAATCGTGTGGGATGTATTCAAGCTTTACATAAAGTTTTATAGTGACAGTTGTGTGTGCGCTAACATCGAATCGCACACAGTCTAGGAAAAGTAAATGTGTGTGATTGTCTACTTCTATAACCATGAACTATTTGTGATGGGTCGTGCATCGTAAATGTAGCACTACAGAATACCGACTAGAATGGCAATGCAAGCAGAAATGAGTAGGGAGTACTGTATATGCATCGAGGCTCCCTATCCCCAACGGTTTTTGGGTCGTGTGGGAAGGACCCCCCCCCCCCCGCCGCTATCGCAGTCACTCACTTGGCGATGATTCAGAACACCCTCGCGGTAAGGGGTTAAAAACCGTTTGTATAGCACCTCGATGTACCAGTGTATCATTTGTTGGCTGTCCAAAGCAAGTGTTTGCGAGATGGAAATTATTGTCTACCCTTGATACTTCACATCCTAATCAACCCGATTTCCATTGATATCGATAGGGGTAGACTAGTAACTTACATCAGATGTGACATGACCGCCTCTGAGCCCATTCAGACATGGTGGGCGCCAAACGTGGGCGGAAAAACACATCTGATTCAAGCTCGTCCAAAAGACTTGTGTCTCTCCCTCCATTTCCCCATTCATACACGGTGGGTGGCAAAACAAACTCTACTTGTCCAAAATTGATGTTGGCAAATATTTTAAATAGGGGCAGGTGTGTAACTTCTGTCGGACATGACACAACCGCCCTACATGGCAGCCCCGTTCATACACCGTGGGCAGCAAAACACCCTCTCCTCGCCCGAAATCGCTATCGACAAATAATGGGGAGATGCAAGATTACCGTGCTACCCCCACCTGACGAGATGTCCAAAATTTTAAACAGGGGCTAAGTTTGTTACTTTCCCCCATTTCAGACAAGCGCGTCCCAAAGTTTGAGTTCCCGTCCCCCTCCCCCTCCATTTCCCCATTCATACACCGACGGTGCCACAACAACCTCCCCACTCCGTCCAGCCTCCCCTGTTTGCCACCCATTCCTCCACCTTGCCAGAGCCGCTACCCCTACCCCGTCATCCACTTCAATAGATGGACGTCTCTCATCCACGGCGCCAGACCAGGATCCTTTCATCGCATCCTCTTGCTCCATCGGCGCTGTCGTCCACATTGTTGTTGCCGCTCCTACGACTGCCTCGTCCACGATAACATGACTTATCCCCCGTTCCAGTAGTCTACCGTATAAAGTCTTCTTTCGCGTCGCCGATAGCTATCGCACCCGCAGCACCCTCAACGTATCAACAGGGCCCTACATGGCGTCACAAGAGATGTGGTACTCTTTCATATCTGCTTAAGTTCTTGATCTCACCCAAAAATAGATCGTAACTTGTTTACTGCACTTTTCTTGTCCATACCAAATCATAGTGGCTAGTTGAAAGCAAACATTGGTTGTGAAGTAGCCTTTGTTCGGTTTGCACCTTCCGGTACGCCATGGCACGATCACTATACTTGTAAAGCTTATTGTTTCCCCTTTATATTCACTACCATCATCTTAGGTACTTCGTGTCGTGCTAGCACTGCTCCTCAAGGCCTCAACCCATCAAGCGAAACAACATGCCACTCATAATTCCAAAGCTTAGCTGTTGAAATACGAATATGATATGATGCTCATATTACTAAAACAGAGAACGTTTAATTGGTCAGCTAATGTTACTATATTCGTTTCAAAAACCATGTGCGCCACATATAGAGAGACATTGGGGATTTGCATTTCTCTATGCGCTCTGGTTCATCATGGGTGGGCAACACACATTGTATTATCTAAACTCTCCTTGCTCTTTGTTATCATGTTCATCTTTTGTTCTTCTTAATAAGTAAATTACTTCCTCCGTTCCTAAACTGCCTTGGTGCGTGCATGTGTTGTGGTGGCGTGCATTTCTACCGGGTGTTGTTCATCGTTGCATTATTTATAAAGCGGAGCGAAAGCCTTTTTGGTAAAACATAAGTCTTTTTAGATATTCAAATAAGAACTACATATGGATGTATATAGACATATTTTAGAGTGTACATTCACTCATTTTGCTCTATATGTAGTCCGCATTCGAATCTCTAAGAGATTTATATTCAAGAATGAAGGGAGTAGTACAGTATGTTCCTTGTCGAGAAGTGGAGCAGGGACATTTGCAGTCAATAGGCCTATTGGGTCGCTTTAGATGGATTCTTTCAACGACTCTAGATGGTCCGCCATAATATCCGGGAAATGCTGGGAGCTATGTCATCTTTGATAGTCTAGACTGAGAGTAACAGTATTGTGCCTTCAGTTGAATAGAGCTGCCCCTTTTGGGGCCGAAGCCTTTCCAAACCCTTTCTTGTCGTACCGGCAATACAATCCCATATGTGAGAGCTACTTCCACTTTCCTGATTTTACTCTTGATGCTTAGGGCTTTCCCCTTTTATCTACCCTACTATGATCTGCGTAGGTGCTTTCTGTTACTAGCAGTAATCCACCCTTCAATCTAAACAACACATCACTCATAATTCCAAAGCTTAGTTGTTCAAATATGATTGTGATATGATACTAATATTAGTTAACAGACACATTTCATTGGTTAGCTAAAGGTCCCACTTGAGTTTCCAAATGCATGTCACAACATATAGAGAGAATTGCATTTCTTTGTCACTTGTTGACTGTACTTTCTTGTCCATACCAAATCTTAGTTGTTATTCAAAGCAAACATTGGTTGCAAAGTACCCTTTGCACGGTTTGCAGCTTCAGATCATCCATCCCATTGCCACGGTCAACACTATACTTATCATGCTTACGGTTTCCCCATTTTATGATGACCACGATCAGCCTACGTGGTTCATGTCGTAATAGCACTGCTCCACCCATCAAGCTAAACTAGTTAGGTTGTACAAATTCAAATCTAATATTATGCTGATATTAGTAAAACTGAGACATGTTTAATTGGTCAGCTAAAGGTTCCTACTTTACTTTCAAAATGCATGAGAGCCACATATGGAGAGACCGGAAGGAATAGTATTTCTCTGTGCGCTCTGGTTCATCATGGGTGGGCAACACACATTGTATAGAAAGAATTGTAATATCTTCAATATGCTTGCTCTTCTGCTCTTCTTTAACATGATGTTGTTCTCTGCTTTAATAATTATGTTCCTTGTTGGGAAGAGTAGCAGAGACATTTGCGGTCGACTGGTCAGGTCGAGTTGTTCTCCCTTAGTATATTTTGAATCTGTCTGGTCAGGTCGCCTTGTTCTTCTTTACTATATGTTGAAGTTGTCATCACCGAAGTATCATCACTTCTCGAGCTCTCATATTTTGAGTAGTAGGCCACATTATAGTAGTGCACACACCAAATTACAGCATGCATGGCATCTCTCTGAAGAATTCCAGAGACAGCACAAAGAGGTTTACAGGGAGGCAGTATTGGAATAGAATCACTTCTCCATTACAAAGATAGTCTCACTTATTTTTATGTTTTCATGCATGTCAGGTATTGAACATGAACAAATTTAATAAGAGAATGGGTGCACAAGATGAATATTGCAGAACAATCCACTGGCTGAAAAACTTGGCATGGTGGAGGATGACCTATCTTATTCACCCATCAAGGTGCTTGCTCTAACTTGGCAAGGTTGTATTGGTCACACATATTTTGCATATGACCTCTTCCATTACTTCTACTTTGTTACAGCACATGTGTCATCATACTATGTTTTTCCAGTCAAATGTTGTTCTTTCGTAATAGATGTCCAAAAGGAAGAGGGTGAGTGCAGATCCTCAAGCAATACAAACTAGGTATTCGGAAAAGGTGGTGATACCTGTTAAATCAGATATATCAGTAGACATAGAAAACACAGGCCCAACTGTACTACACTTTACCCCTACTCCACTGGCCAAACCCCTATTAGAACTGCAGAGAGCCCAGTGTCAGGTACTGTCTATGATATCAATTCAAAATTTGAACTCCTAAATTTCTAAATGTGCCTTACCTTATCTCTTGTATGAAAACTAATTTTACATGAATCTCCTTTCTCAAAGGATCATAGGATCTCACAACAATATTGGGCATTGCATTGCTCTTGTTAGTACCGCTTGCCTTTTGTCAGCATACTTACACTCATTGTTGTTTGATTACGTAGCATCACTGTAAATGTCCGCTTCCTTATCCTTCATTTGCTCGAAATTATAAGATCTATATTTACTCTTAGATAAATGTAGAATTAACACAATGGTTGTGAAGTTTTGGATTGCTCATGTAAGTACCTGTTGTCATGTACTCCCTCTGTACCAAATTAATTGTTGCTCAATTGGATGTCTTTAGAACTTAATAGTGCTAGATACATCCATTTGAGCGACAACTAATAACGGACGATGGCAGTATTACTGTACATGCATTGTGAGATAGTTGATTGTCTAGCATTGCTCTGCATCTTATCTGCCTTGCCCTCCACTTTCTCCAAATTATCATATCTACATTTACTCTTACCAAAATGTTGAATAAAGCCAATACCACTACACACGTTGATGTGTGCATTCCTCTTGTTAGTACCTTTTTCCTTGTAACGTTGTACTTAATTAATTGCTATTTTATTATGTATCATCACTCTGCACCTGAGCTTCATTATCCTCTATTTCTTCCAATATTATTTGACCTATATTTACTATTTACAAAATGTAGAATAAAGGCGACACTTATAAAGAAGTTTCTTTGGGGAATTTATAGAATTATCCTTCCATCAACATGGAGAAGGCTTTGTCCAGCCCGTGTTAACATGTAATGTAAGTTCAACCTTTTCAAGCCTTCAAACTTTGTTCTAGTATAGATTTGGATAGGCATCATTTCCTCCACTTCTGTTTACTTTGGTGTTTACATCTGATTGGATGTTTGCAACGACTACAAGTTTTAAATTGTAGTTGTGAAAACATGTTCCTTATGCAGAACAGATCCATTTATTTGCTTATATAATTGTGAAACCTGTTATGTGTCTCCTTGTTTCTCTTTCAGAGTCATATCTCTTATGCCAGGCAGAACTTTAGGGAAGATAGTGAGCCAAACCGTCTTGAAGAGAGCGAGATAACCCCAAGGTCATGTCTTGATGGAGACAGTGAGTTGAAGCTACTCACCATCAGCTGTGAGACAACCTCTGTGCAGTTGTTACCTCAATTAGTTTGACTTCTTCAGTCTCAACTTAAAGTGGAAAGGCTTGCTTCAGCTCAGCTCCCACTTGATATCAACGACATAAAGAAGGCTTCAGAGGACACCCATGCGTGCTTTATTGCTACGCAACTATGGTTAGAGTATCTGTCATTGACACAATTGAGGTCTCGTCAGCTTGTTCTGCTGCTTTTGCTGCATGGCCAGGGCAGGCCTAATGCCTTCTAAAGTGCTCTCGGTTTTGTATATTCTTTTCTCGGTGTGTTTATATGCACTGGTGGTGACCTTTGATGCCCCGTGTATGTAATCCGCGGTCTCGTTGCGCTTTATTATCACCATGACAAACTTTGATGCCCAATGGCTATAATATGTTGTAATTTCTTTATTGTATAGTCTAGGTTTATTCTTTGTCGGTATGTTGTAATTTAGGTCGAAAGCTTCAACGGATCTCATGTTGTCGGTCTTCAGGCCAGCCCGTAACTCATTATATATGGGCCAAAACTTGGGCCTATAATCATCTTGGGCCATTAGTAGGTCTAAACGTATATTAGTTTTCCTCCTTTAACAGGCCGAGTAAAGTTCTGGCCAGCTAGGCTAGAGAATACCGTGGGCTTTTAATAGGCTAAAAACTAGGTTGTGCTATCGCTGAGCCAAAAAATTCATGGGCCAACATAGGCCGAAGCTGCCTTAGTCCCATGTTTGGCCCAAATAGAACTAGTCGTTAACACGCCAAAATATATCTCGGGCCCTATTTGGCCCAATAAAATTATGGGCTTTAAGCAAGCCAATATCAACGCGGGTCGTAGGCCCAACAGTGTCACGGGCCATTAACAGATGGTCTGTAAGCAGGACGGATTCAACACGGGCTATAATTAGGCCCAACTGTTACACGGGCCATTAATAGGTCGATAGGCCAGGTGGGCTGAAATTTATCCATGAAGACTACGGGCCGTTAAGAGGCCTAAACTTACTTTGGGCAAGAAGTAGCCCAGTTTCAGCATGGGCCATTAAATGGCCTAAAGTGAAACCGGGCCGACAACGGCCTAGATGTACCACGGCCCGCTAACAGGCTGAAACTATTATAGGGCCAAACTGGTAAACGGTCATTTAATAGGAAAAAATACAAATCGGGCTTAGAATGGGCCCAAAAGAATAGTGGCCTATTAACTGGCCTAATCTGATATGGGTTGTAATTTAGCACAAAACATGACAGGCTATGAACGGTCCTGATCTGCTATGGGCCTTAATTTGACCCAAAACATGATAGGTTGTTAACGGGCCAGCCCACTAGTGTCTGAAAAAAATATGGTGGGGCTTTAGCTAGGCCACTGTTGGGATGTGCCACGTGTTGACATAGCATAGGCGTCTTTCATCCATTGTAGGGATGACATCTATCCCAACGATGAGCCAACATGTGGATCATTCGGCGAATGAGAATTTTAGACATGGAAAATCCACATTGGTCGGGGTTGTTAACGGGTTACCGGATCCAAACCGGAACCCGATAGCTTAACAGCGACCCGTTATGCTGGATGCCACGTGTCGGTTACCCTTGACAAAAACACTCCCATGACGCGCCATTTATTGTCATGGAAGTGGACACTTCAGTGATGATAATTTTGGTATTGTCATGGAACACTTCTACGACAGCACAGGTATGACTATCTTGATTCTGTCTTAAAATCATCATGGATGTACATGCATGACAGAAAACATGACCTACTATTACAACCACGTATCATCACGGAAGTGTATTTTTGTAGTGGAGCTCTGGTACCTCTGCAAATCCTTGCTTCCCACTGTGAAGGGCCTATATATTTACTTTAATTGTTGAGTCATCATCCTCTTATTAAAGCACCATCTAGAGAGCACTTCTGTCATTTATATGCCTTGTTTTTATTCATTATTGAGTATGACTGTGACTAGATCTCTTTTGCCATGAATTACAAAGTCCAGTCAGTCCTTGATCTTCAGGGGTGCTCTGCAGTTATGTTTTGCGGTCTCGGAAAGGACTAGCGAGATACCATTATGTCATATTATATCATGATTTGTTTTAAGAAAAGTGTTGTCATCCGAGATATCTTATTGTTGCCCGCTAGTTGGTTATGTCATTGATATGAGTAAATGTGAGACCCAAATGTTATTGCGAATATGGTTAGTTCATAATCTTTGCTGAAAACCTAAACATCAGTTAGACATATTTGCAACAACAAGATCAAATAGAGTTTGTAAAAGTTTTTCTTTGTCACTTTCAGTTTTTCAACTGAATTGCTTGAGGACGAGCAATGGGTTAAGCTTGGGTGAGTTGATAAATCTCCATTGTATCTACTTTTCCAAACTCTTTTACCCTTGTTTTGGACCCTAATTTGCATTATTTGAATGAAACTAACCCAGACTGACGTTGTTTTCAGCAGAATTGCCATGGTGTTATTTTTGTGCAAAAATCAAAGTTCTTGATTGACCTGAAGATTAACGAAGATTTTTTGTGGAATAAATAAATAATATTGGTGCAAGAAGATACCAAAGGGGGCACCCAGATGCCAGAAGCCCTGGGGCGCGCCCACCCACCTAGGGCGCGCCCTGCAGGCTTTTAGGCCCCCTTGGACCGCCTCCGACCCTAATTTCAATGCTATATGTTCCTATTCAGGGAGAAAAAATGAGAGAGAAGGATTCATCATGTTTTACGATACGGAGCTGCCGCCGCCTCCTATTCTTCATCAGGGGCTGATCTGGAGTCTGTTTTGGTCTCCAGAGAGGGGAACCAGTCATCATCAACCTTGATCCATCACCAATTTCATGATGCTCACCGCCGGGAGTGAGTAATTCCTTCGTAGGCTTGCTAGACGGTCATGGGTTGGATGAGATTTATCATGTAATTGAGTTAGTTTTGTTAGGGTTTGATCCCTAGTACCCATTATGTTCTGAGATTGATGTTGCTATGACTTTGCTATGCTTAATGCTGGTGACTAGGGACCGAGTGCCATGAATTCAGATATGAACCTATTATGTTTTCATGAATATATGTGAGTTCTTGATCCGATCTTGCAAGTTGTAGACACCTATTACGTGTTATGATCTGCATACCCCAAGGTGACAATAATTGGGATTCTTTCCGATGATTACTGTAGTTTGAGGAGTTCATGTATTCACTAAGTGCTAATGCTTTGTTCCAGTTCTTTATTAAAAGGAGGCCTTAATATCCCTTATTTTTTATTAGGACCCCGTTGCAACGGGAGGGTAGGACAAAAGATGTCATCCAAATTATGACTGCTACATCATGAATATTATCCAACATAATTATCCATTGCTGATCCAATGCCTTCATGCTTTTCACATATTGATCTTTGCCAAGTTACTTTGTCGTTGACATTGTTACAATCACTATACAACTGCTATTGTTACTTTTTTCACTGTTATCTTTACTATCATACTACTTTGCTACTAAATACTTTGTTGCAGATATTAAACCTTTCAGGTGTAGTTGAATTGACAACTCAACTGCTAATACTCGTGAATATTCTTTGGCTCCCCTTGTGTCAAATCAATAAATTTGGGTTGAATACTCTACGCTCAAAAAATGTGGGTTATCAGCTATCATCAGGGAAAACTTTAGGTACCATGGTTCACGCCCCTAGCTCCTCCTAACGACCTCATGGTCCCCTCCCCGGCAACTGGGCGAGCTGCTCTGTCTCGCGCCTCCGGTTGAGCGAGCTACAGAGGCAAGGGTACCTTCTCACCCCGGAGCTTGTTCCTGTCTGCGCAGTACTAGTCTCCATGGATGGCCAAGAGTTTGTCGAGAACTTCCCCGCTCCAAATCAGAAAGAAAGGGTATGCTTTGTGCCCTTCTCCTCTAGGGTCTGGGCTTTCCCGTTCACCCCTTCCTATGGGGTTGATTGGAATTTTACGGGATCTGCTCCAAATAAGAAAGAAAGGGTATGCTTTGTGCCCTTCCTCCTCTGGGGTCTGGGCTTTCCCGTTCACCCCTTCCTGTGGGGTCGATTGGAATTTTACGGGATCCAGCTCCACAACCTCACCCCAGGATCCATACTGCATATTTCCGACTTCGTGGCACTTTGTGAGATATTCCTGAGTTGTGAGGCCCACTTGCATCTATGGAGAAAATATTTTTGCCTTGTTCCTCGCACCCATGAAGGGTCAATCTTTGAAGTAGGAAGGCCGAGGTCTGCCGGATAGCTGGGACAGGGTATCCCATCGGGACCCCATGAAAAGATCCTGAAGAATGGACCTCAGAATGGTTCTATATCGAAGATGTCCCCCTCTCCGATCTAGTCTAGAGAAGGCTACCCGAATACTCCAGCGCTCCGCTAAAGAAGCAGTTAAAATGGAAACCCAAGAGTCCTTCCCAAGAGGACAGCGTGGAGGTGCACCTACTAGCCACCAAAGTTCGGTTGCAAGCTCACAGCAAACTGACCATGGTCGAGGTAATGGTCGTTGCCATATTTTAGTGTGTGCAACCCCTTCAGCAAAGAATGCATCCTTTGTGGTGCTACAACGGGATGAGTGACGCGACCCGCTACAAGCGACAAGGGCCCGGCAACAAAGAGGCTATGGACAAGATACTAGTCGATCTCTTCAAGGGAGAAGAAGAAGACTTTGCTCAGCTGGGTATTCGGGAGGGGTGCTCCAGCTACAATCCGGCTGAATGGGAAAGCTTTAATCCCTTGTTTTAAGTTCAAAGATTATGACCGGACGTTCATCGGATCTATTGCCCTTTTGAATAGAGTTGGAGGCGTCAAATCAAATTTGTCCATTTCCCTTCCCCTCAACCGGAGGACCATTCCCACGACGATGACCCGGGATATCATGACGGACATCTATTGATTTCGAAGACGGTGTATTTTATAAAGAAAGCCTTGACGGCACCAAGCTAGCCCTGACAGCAGACCATCCTGGGGCTCTTCCTTCCTCCATGGTAGGTGAACGGAAGACCTCTTCCCATGAAGCATGACCGCCTCACCCTGTCCCGAGTGTGCTCACTTCTACTCCCAAGGGTCATCGTACTGCGTGCCAGACACCTGCGGTAGGAGCACGGGATGCTCCAGCCGTGACCCGGAACAGGGCGTCCAAGCAGAAGGCCTCTGCTAGACCGGCAACGACTGCCCCCTCGGCCCAGAGGTAATGTACTTAAAACCATCAAAAGAGTTGTTCCCAATATCTGGTTATGATGTTGTCCTTATTTCGCAGAAGAAAGGTGCTGCCATGCCAATCTGAAGAATCTCCCCTCGCACCAAGGCATAATCCCAACCTTGGTTCTTCGGCACTGTCTAGGGACCATGTTGGCCCTATGGCGACTAGCGCACCTTTGGATGATCCTGGCGCAGTTTTGGTTACCATTCTGAAGTAGAAAGTGTGATGAATAACCGCCACCAAAGAGAATCCTTGTGCCATACCGCCTTTACCAATCAGGAGTTTAATGCATTTAGCTTGGTGGATGCTTACCTTGTAGTGGCCTGAATGGGGCTTGAGGGGATCGCCAAGCTTTTGTACTCCAAATTGCAGGTGGGAGATAAATGTGTTGGGAAAAGATCATAAATCCTAACCCAGTAGCCCCCAAGCCTTAATTTGGGCGGGACAGCCGAGTTAAGGATCTTTGAATAAATAGTACTTTGAATTTGTAGGTCACGAGGGAACAAAAGAACAAGTTATCCGAAGACCTAGGGCTGAGTCGGACACAACTGGCCGATGCTATAGCCGAAGTGGATTCAGCTAAAAAGGCCGCCAGCAAAGCCCATGGTAAGCGGGGAAGCTTTAGAATACATAAGATTTTATGGCATTCCTTGCTTATGACAGAAGGACCTGAAGAGGGCCAGAGAAGCGTAGCGTCACACGGTATCGCAGCACGAGGCCGACAAACGAGTGCTAACGTGAAGCCATGAGGAGAATAATAAGCTCAAGGCAGAAAACCACCAAAAAGTCGAAGAAATTGAGAATTTACAATCTCAATTGGCACAAGCCCTGGAGGAGAATCAGAAACTCAAAGGCACCATCTTTAGTAAGAGATGAATCCAACTTACATGTTTGTGAATAATCTCAATATTTTTGACAAAAACATGCTACGCCTATTTGCCAAGTCTCTTGACAGGGCGGCCAGAAGAGGAGGTAGGTTCCTTTAGCGGGAACCTTTTGAAAGAGTTGACCAAAGCACATGAGAAAGCTCAAAAGGCCATGAGGGCCATGGTTAAAGCCTTATGGCCATCAGACGTACCTCTAGAGAGCATGGCCAAGCTAACTAGCTGCTTCAAAGGAGGGAGGCGGCGCTTCGAATTGTGGAAGAAGTCGGCCTGTCTAGAGGGGGCACGCGAGGCTTGGGCAATGGTGAAGACCTGGTTTACCAAACTGGATCCTGAGCACATGGCTCGAATTGCACCCATAGGGCCGGACGGGTAAGAGATACCCCTTAGACTAGTCTATGATCAATTATTGCCTGCTGCTCGATACTCTCAATGATACTATGCTTTGGACAGCTTGATAGATGGGATAGACAAAGAGTAGGGTGTGTGGTTCTATGTATCCATGTACTTTACATAGCGTTATCTCGATCTGCAGTAAAAAAAGTTGTCTTGACCGGCCATCGGCTTCCGCCTCCCCGACCAGTGATCTAGGAGTGTTCGTACTATGTGCCCTGAAGAACAGGGGACTACTTCCTGGAACCAGGCAATCCTGCCATTTGGCGTGAATAGACAGAACGTGTGCGGAGAGCTATGTTATATTACTTTTTAATGTAAGAAACATTGTCCGAAGAAAATAGTTCCTCCAAGGGTTCCTTTCTACGGGTGTTGTATGTTAACCATACATGTGTAGATCCAGATACCAGTGGTATGCGGCCAGAATGGTAGTTAGAAAGAAAAAGTTATAGGATGGCGGCGAGTGCCTTCTTATTTTCACTTCCCTTCTGGCCGACCTGTTATTTTATGTAAGAATGCCAACTTTCGGCTTCACCCATCTGAGGTAAGTATCCGGGTTATATGGTTATAAAAAACATAGAGGTGCTCCCTTTACTCCCTAGCCGAACAATCGGGAACGTAGGGGTAACCACAAGAGCCAGGTAACGCAGCTTAGCAAAGGACTTAAGTCAAACATGTGCATATGATGGCTTAAAAGATAGGAGAAGGATGAGAAAGGTGAATGCATTGCACGAAAATCATATTAATTGGCTCTTTTATGAAAAAAAACACCCAGGCAAAGTTGGGTAGTACATCCGAGGATGTGTACAATAGCGACCTGGCACAATGCGGTTTATCCGGACTATTTTATCAAGAGGGAGAAAAGAGAGACGAAAAAACAAAAAAGTGACGTTGATGATGCCGAACTATTCATAGAAACGCCGGAGCCAAGCTATGTTCCACGAGTTTGGTTAAATCCGGTTATCCGATGGGCGGCGAAGGCCGTATGCTCCTCCCGTGAGTACTTCATCTATAGTGAAGGGGCCCTCCCATCTGGGTGAAAGCTTGTGTTTCTATTTCTCAGAAAAGCGGAGGACGAGCTCTCCTACGTCGTATGCTCTTGCACCTCCCGATTTTGGTAACGCCGTGCTTGTTGTTGATAGAACGCGGAACACGCTAGAGCGATGTCGCATTCTCCTTCTAGGGCATCCAGATCGTCCTACTGGTCTAGCTCGGCCTCCTTATCCTCGTACATGCGTACTCTGGGTGCATCATGGATAAGGTTACATGGGAGGACTGCCTCGGCACCGTATAGCATGAAGAACGGGGTGTAGCCTATCGACCGGTTAGGAGTGGTACGCGGCCCCCATAGGACGGAGTCGAGCTCCTCAACCCAATGGTAGTTCGCTTCCTTCAAGGAGTGGACCAGGCGAGGCTTGATGCCACTCATTATGAGTCCATTATCCTGTTCTACCTGCCCATTAGTCTGTTGATGATACACCAAAGCGTAATCAAGATTGATGCTCATTTTAGCGCACCAGCCTTTAACTTCGTGGGCGGTGAAATTAGTCCCATTATCAGTAACTATTCTATGGGGAACACTATAACACTGTACGATGCTGGATATAAAGTCGACAACTGACCCGAATTCTGCAGAGGTTACCGGCTGTGCTTTGGTCCATTTAGTGAACTTGTCAATCATGACCTGCAAATACTTCTTTTTCTTGGTCCCCCCCTTTAAGTGGTCCGACCATGTTGAGCCCCCAGACTCAAACGGCCTAGTTATTGGTATCCTCCAAAGAGCGGTGGGGGCATATGACTTTGATTAGAAAATAGCTGGCACCCAATGCAATATTGTACTAGTGTGCGTGCGTTTTCATGGGTTGTGGGCCAGAAAAACCCTACTCGAAAGGCCTTGCTGACCAAGGTCTGAGCCACTGCGTGATGGCCACCCATGCCCGCATGTATCTCAGCGAGTAACTGCTGCCCTCCTCTTCCGAGATGCACCTCTGGAGGACCCCATAGTGCTCCTTTTATATAGCTCACCGTCGTGGACCTTGTATGCTTTAGAGCACCAGATTATGCATCGTGCCTCTGTCTGATCCTCGGGGAGTTCCTGTAGCAGGAGGTAAGCGAGGAAGGGCTCGGTCCATGGGGCGATTATGGCCATGATCTTGTGGGCCGAGGGGGTTTCTTCGAGTGTGGAGCCGCTGATGATGTGGTTGTCGGGCTTGATTTTCGTGGGGGTGATCTGAGTAGGCGCATTGGCTGTCCCGCCATTGTCCCCGTCTTGCCATACCATTGATGGCTTGAAAAGCCGTTCGAGAAAAGTATCTTTAGTGATTCGGTCGCGCTTGGCGCCCAGGAGGGCGAGGACGTTCACGGCTTGGTTGATGTCTCTAGAGACATGGTGGAATTCGAGCCCTTCGAATCGGGCCGACATCCTATGGATGGCGTCCCTGTAAGGTGCCATCTTAGGGTCGTTTGCATTGAATTCGCCTTTGACCTACGAGATGGAGAGGTTTGAATCCCCCCTTACTTCGAGGTGCCGTACACCCATTGTTATAGCCGTCCGAACATCTGTAATAGTGCTTCATATTTGGCTGCATTATTGGAGTCCATATTCATGATTTGTAGGACGTACAAAATATTGTCGCCTGTGGGGGATGTAAGGATCACCCCAGCCCCCAGTCCGGCTAACATCGTTGAGCCATCGAAGTACATAGTCCAGTGTGAATATGTGATGTATTCCCGGGGGAGTCCGGCTTCAATCCATTCGGCTACGAAATCAGCCAGCACCTGAGATTTAATAGCTTGGCATGATTTGTATACTGTTTCAAAAGGGAGGAGCTCTATGGACCATTTAGCTATGTGCCTGTGGCATCCCTGTTATTGATTATGTCGTCCGGCGGTACCTCGGATGCCACCGTGATCGAACACTCTTGAAAGTAGTGTCGCAGTTTTCAGGATGCCATAAAGATTGTGTAGGCTATCTTTTGGTAGTGTGGATACTTGGATCTGCATGGTGTGATTTCTGACACATAGTAGACTAGATTTTGCACCTAGAACTTGTGGCCCTCTGATGCTCTTTCTGCGACGAGTACCGCGCTTACCACCTGATTGGTGGCTAAGATGTATAACAGCATGGGCTCGGCGACGCCTGGGGTGGCTAGTATAGGGTTGGCTGCCAGGAGTGTCTTGATTTCCTTGAATGTCAAAGTTTCTTCATTGGTCCACTCGAAATTCTTTGTCTTTTTAAGTAGCATGTAAAGTGGCAATGCCTTTTCGCCAAGGCGAGAGATAAAACGGCTGCTACACAACCTTCTAGCTTCTGGACATGCTTAAGCTCCATCGGTATTGCTAGCTTGGATAGGGCTCTTATTTTGGCTGGGTTGGCCTCAATCCCTCTATGGGAGACAATAAATCCGAGCAGCTTTCCGACAGGGACCCCGAAGACGCATTTGTCCGGGTTTAGCCATATATCGTAAGCTCATAGGTTTTCAAATGTCAGGCAGAGGTCATCTACGATACAATCAAAGTTTTTGGTTTTAATGACCACGTCGTCTACGTATGCCTCAACTGTCTTGCCTATTTGCTTTTCCAGGCATGCTTGAATCATGCGTTGGTACGTGTCTCCCGTGTTCTTCAACTCGAAAGGCATCATGTTAAAGCAGAATCGCCCGTAGGGGGTTATGAACGTGGTTGCGGCTTGGTCTGACTCTTTCATCTTTATTTGGGGATATCCCTAGTAGGCGTCGAGGAAACATAGTGAATTGTGTCATGGCGTCGATGATTTGATCTATGTGGGTTAAGGGGAAGGGATCCTTAGGGCAAGCTTTGTTTAAGTCTTTAAAGTCGACGCAGAGGCGCCAGGATTTGTGTAACAGACCCAAAATTGGGTTATCAATTTTTGTGCTGTTATTTCTTCCTGGCACTCATTTTTCAAAATCTTTCTCCTGAGTTTTGCTAATGACCCTGAGAATTGTTGTCATTACCAACCTTTCAAACCTTGCTCATGTGTTTTTCAGTGGGCAAGACCTCAGGTGCATCACCTTAAACCCTCTCAAACCCTAATTCCAAATTTTTGGGATTTGAATATGCCCTTTGTGATTTCAAAGGGGCTATCATTTTCCTTGATCTGTTGATCATCCCATTTGTTCCTAGAGACCCTTCTATCCTTCTAAACCTTGGATATGCAAAATATTGCCAAGTCTCATGCAATATTTTTGAATTATGATTTATTCCTTTTCTTGCCTTTCTGAGGAATAAAATCAAAAGGCATATCTAGCCATCTCCTAAATTCATGTGAATTGGTGGAGTTGATAATTCTGCCTAATCCAAGCTCTGGAAATCATATTGGCCATAAATAAATAAGGAAAATTGACTTTTCCTATTTAATACCAATATTGCATTTCTGCCATTTTCTAAAGGAACTATATTTTTATAGTAGGGAAAATTCTCACATAAATTGTGGAGCTTGTCCTTGCTATATAATCACTAGTTCCACCCTCATCTCATGTTCCTCAAGTCAAGAATTGGGCACATGATCCAATGCAAGTTTCTGCCTTCTCTAAAATTTTGCAAAGGAAGTGCTTTATTCCTAATTCCATTTGAGCTGCAATTTAGCAGGGTGATTAATATTGATAAAACACCCAAGGAGACCAACTATGAGCTCAATCCAATCATCCTAGCTCCCTGTGCAAATTTCCAAAGTTTTTGACCAGATTAAAATTTTGTGAAAGAAGTACCTTCATAGAGTTTCCAAATGGGATGAAACATTACCATCTTGTCAAGTATCCCAAATCATTAGTCTCCACCCAAATGCAGATCATTGCATTGATCTATGTGAGCACAGGAGCAATTCTTGTATTCTGTCCATATTTTTAGGTTGTGAAGCAAGTATATTTTATCTTGCTACATTATGGCTAACAATATTCCCAAGCCTTGTACTATCCATATAACCTACCTAACCAAGATTTTGGCTAATTTTATTTAGCCAATATTTTCCTAGAATTTTCCCAAGTTTCTGGTCAAAGCTGATGCTTGTGAAGCAAGTACCAATTTGGTAAGCCCATTTGGTGTGATCTTTTTACAGCATCTACTTATGACCAAATAATTAGGATTTGCCATGTTATAGCTCAATCCAACAATCCTAGTGAGTGCTTGTTCATCATCAAGTTTCTGGACCAGATTTAGCAGTTGCACTACAACTATGCTAAATATTTGTCCCAGTGATCTAAAAACTCCCAGGACCGTCGTCCTTTCTACCCTAAGCCTACCAGACATCAAAGTTACCATTTACCCTCTGTGGTTTTATCTCCAGGATGTGGCCAAGTTTGCTGCAGTAAACTTGTGGAGCATGGTTTACTCAGCTCACTTTGTCACTGCATGTATCTTTACCGTAGTAACAATATATCTTCGAAGGACTACGTGGTAGACATGTTTTAACCTCAGTAAAAAAACCAGAGTGCGCTATGCCAGTGGTGATCACGGGTGCAGCCAGCCAAAACGGTGGTCTAGCCACTGTTCTCGTCGGCATCGCTGCTTCGACCATCCCTGACCTCGCCATTAATGTCCTACAGCTCCTCCTCCCGTCGCCGTTCATATGGACCCCGCTCCCCCCCCCCCCGTTTTCTTCTCTGACGAGCCGCGCCAAGGG
>NC_041381.1:144580158-144587837 GCF_002162155.2 Triticum dicoccoides
TCTTCCCCCTCGCCATGGCCGCCGCCTCGGACCTCTCTCGTTCCGGCGACCAGCCCCCCCTCGCCATTCCTCCTCCACCAGTGCACTCCCCAAGGTCCGGCGAGCCTCCCCATAGCCTCAGCCCCCTCATGCCTTCGCCGGAACCCCTAGCTCGCCCGATGCCCGAAGCCCTCTCCGCCATGGGTCGTGCTGCTCCCTCCCTGGTGTTACTCGGCGGAAGCTAGCACCACCCCGAGGTGCCCCTCGCTGCCCCGAGCATTTTGGTAGGTCGCCCGTCCGCTGTTGTGCCCGGATGTGCCGGCGAGCGTCGTCGGGGCGGGCATCATCCCTCGGTCGGGCGCGCATCGAGCGGAGAAGAAGGATCCGGCCAGGTGGGCGTTGACCTGGCCAGGCGGGCCCCGCGACCCCACCTAGCAGCGACCCAGACGTCGGCCCCGCCTCTGCCCTTTGACCCGGTCGTCGCCACGTCATTCAAGTGGAAGTGCCCTGCCGCGAAGCCGTTTCCCCCGATCGAAGACGTTTTTCTGTAAATACGCTTTCAGCTCAGCCCCAGCCCGCCGAAGTGTTTAAATTGTGAACGTTTGCTGTTTAGTGCATTTTCTGCCTAAAAAGTGAACGGCCACAACTTTGCGCTTGTAACTCTGATTGAGGTAAATCCAATGCCCACGTCTTCGTCTCATCGAGCCCGTTCCATTCCCATAACTTTCACTATGGTTTGACATATTGAAAACCATTTTGCCCTTGTCCATAAATAGCCCCTCCAAGAGAGAACTATTTTTGGCAAATTTTTCCGCGGTCGTTTCTCACTTCTTCCCGGAGTATCTGTCGACCCCCAGGCAAGCCAACCTCTTATAATAAGCCCTGAACTTGCATGTTGACTTTGCTTTCACCTTGTGTGTGTGTGTAGTTGCACTTGTTTCTTATCGTTTTCGTCTGTAGTTACTTTATTGTGCTTACCATGTGTGCTTGTGTGTTCATGATATCTTTTGCCATGCTAGTTAGAATGTTGCTATTGATGATGCCATGTCACTACTCTAATTTATTTTCATGCCATCATTATAAAATGCTATGATGATGGTAATGCACCGTGGATATGTTAGTACTTGGTATTATCATGTTCTTTATGCTGTAAGTGTTCACTTGAGAAGCTCGATGTTTTGTTAAAGCATTTTTATGATGTATGCTCATTGTTGCATTCATGTTCATGATGATGGAGAAGGAATTAAAATGACTTAATAATAATAAACCTCCTCCGTCATCGAGGGATCGAGTCATAGTGCCGCCAAATCAAACTTTTTCCAGTGCAACCACATTTGCCGGTATGGGACGGCCTTAATGCGGTCTATTGTCGTGCCTATGGTCGGTGCCTTCAACTAGGGAAGGTTATGGGCGCGTGCTACCCTGATCAGGAAGGCGGACATAAGCCTTGTGAGCCCGTTGTTAAGTTGAGTTTTGGTACCGGGTCCGAGTGTGGATCGTGGCCAGGAGAGTGTCATGGCAGTAGATCGGTTTTGTCGGAACGTTGTTGGTCCACCCGAATGGGAGTGCGAGGCCATAGGTTATGTGGTGTGGGTACAGTGCGCTACCTCTGCAGAGTGTATGTAAACTATCGATAGCCGCGTCCTCGGCCATGGGCATAAGTTCGTATTAGGGTACACTATCGGGTCTTGGTCGAAATGGAGGATAAAACGGAAATAAGTAACTGATTAATGTGGTTGTGATCGATGTAAGGATCATGGGCCAAATGTGGTCGGGTTGTGATCGCTGTAAGGATCACGGGCCAAATGTGGCCGGGTTGTGATCGTCGTAAGGATCACGGGCCAGTTGTTGGTCGGGTGGTGATCGCCGTAAAGATCATGGGCCATTTGTTGGTCGGGTTGTGATAGCCGTAAGGATCACGAGTTTGTCTCTATTGGTGATCAGGAAATGAGGTGACCACCGTTCGTAAAAGAGTCTGAGGGACTCAGTGCACAAATTTATGTGTATTGCATGAGTTATATGGTTGCATTTAAAGAACCATGGTAGATCATGAGATGGTTGCGTACAGTTAACATGCTATGTCTACATTTGATATGATTGGTAGTTTACTTTCAGCATAGTTTCATGATGCCATGCCATGCTTTGATGGATATGATTAAGATGATATGCTATGTTTTGCTGTTGCCATGTTAGAAATAAATTTGCTTTGCCATGTTGTTGACATGCTAGTGGATGCCATGATGTTGATCTGATTTATGTTTTTAGTTGATATTATGCCATGCTTAGTTTCTGATATGAGCTAGATTGTTGCAGACGCTTGGTTCTTGCTTTGTCTTGTGCTTATTTGGTTGCTATGTATTTGGTTGTCTTGCAAGTACATTCAGTGTACTGACCTGGCGTGTCATGCCAGTTTTGTAGGTCGTTCACTTGTTCCGTCGTGCTAGGCCGTAATCTTGCCAGTCATGTGAGTTGTGGAGCCCAGCCAGAGTGATATGCTGCCAAGACTTCCGCTGCCATGTAAATAGCCGTAGGGCTATGCCAGAAGATTATATTCATCACCGATGGAATCATATACACATGTATTTGATGAATATTCTTGTACCTGGAATGCTGTATCATGGACCTGTCGTGCATCAGGTGTTATCCTGGGCTGACGTGCAAAGGCCCCCTGCTCCATGCGGATCGGGGTGCCACTGGGCTTTGTATTAGAGCAGCCAGGCTGGCATAGATTATCCTAGCATTAGATCACCGCAACCATTAACCCGTAATGACCCTAAGGGATTTGACCCATCCCTGGCATCTGGCATGGCCACTGTTAATCAACAGGTGGCGCAGTTGGGACTGACACGTCCTCACCCCGTTGTCCCCGCCTAGTTATCCATGAAACATGCAGCAATCCTATCCTTTCTGGTCGGTCACACCGCTTTCCCTTCGCCATTAAGGGAAAGGGGCCACACCATGTGGGCATGTCCCGCGTAGCTACCTATAAATGCCCTTTCCGCTAGCCATATCGCTCGCTCCTCAGTCCGCCATGTCCCTGCAGAGAAGCTTAGCTAGTAGCACCCCAGTCATGGCTAGCAGCTCCAACACTCCCACGTATTACACCCGCACCTATGTCGTCAACCACCCTGGTTTTCCACCCCTTCTTGCCGAGATGCTTACCAAAGCATTTGGCGGTAAGACTAGCCCCGATTACCTAGTGTTCCAATCGACACCCGTACCTCACCTTCATCGCTTTGTTGCAAGAGTGCACATAGCCTAGGTCCTGCAGAAGATGTCCAGCCTCTGGTTTTACAGGGTAGAGCCATGCCTACCTCTGGTCTAGCCATTCAAGCCGCTGCTGTGGAGGCTATCCTACACCTCTGAACCAACTTCCCGCATGTAGCAACAAGGCGGGAGTTCTGCTTTTTCCCCGCTGTGTCAAATGCAGTAATGCAGCCTTCTTCCATTAGCCAAGGAGATGATCCTGCAATCGCTTGCCTGGTGCAATACATCACTGCCCAGGGGATGTTGATTTCAATGTTGCTTGCCGAGTTTAGAGCCATGGACAATAATGTGGTACGAGTCGTCAAGGAAGCTTATCGTGAGGCTCATAAGTTCGCATCTCAAGATGTTGGCCCAACGCCATCCGAACCAGTGCTATCCTCTCAACCTGTGTTATGGCCCAAGCCAAACATCATCACCCTCGACAAGTCTCTTCTCCGGATCCATCAACTGCATTTTCCTGGAGCAATTTCAGCCCCACCGCCCCAACCCATAGAAGTGTCAGACGATGAAGATGGAGATTCGCTTAGTCTTTGTCCTCCAGGAGAGCCTCAGCAAGGCCAGTCTTCTTCCTGACCTGAGTCTCGCAGTCAATGGTTCCTGCTATTCGATCGGTCTGTCAGTTCGTCCCCGATATGAGGATCGAACCATGTATCCCACAGTGAGTAGTTTTGATTAGCGCATAGTGCGTCTGTGCTTTGATGTATGCTGGTACTGTTGTAACCCATATGCGGTGTTATTTGCTTGCTTGCTTTTGTTTGTGTGTTTGTTTTTGCTTGTGTCTCTGTCAAGCAGAAATGTTTGACAGAGCTGGCAATGGGTGCTAACAAGATTTTAATCAGTAGACCACATACACTAAAAACAACATTGACTCGTTCCAAGTCTCTAATAAAATGCGCGCTGGTGTAGGTATATGTATACCAGGAGTACATATACCCACTAGCATTAAAACACCTTAGTGTGATTTGTCTGGTGTGTTTTTTCGTTGCCTGTTTATTGCATCTATTTGTTTGTTTAGATTTTACTGCATACTGCATGCATACTCGGTTCACCCATGAGTACAATTAAGCAGTACTCAGGGGAATGCAAAGTCACATATCCCTCTCTATCTGTGCATACCCCGCGTGCCAGATTTTCCAAACCCAGAACCTCGAAGAGGGCATTTTCATCTGGCCATTTCTCGTCCCTGATTCTTTTTCGTGAACCCAATTTTGTTTCCAGAGAAATACTGCCAGCTTTATTTCTCGCAATCCATTACAACTCCCCGATACAGATTTCAACTCCGATTCTACCTTGACACCTAAGTTTCGTGGAGTAATCCGCGAAATTTTTCCCATGCCCTAAACTGACTCCTGAGCTGGCGTAGCCACCTCACCCGCATCCGAACCCATCGTCCACCTTCACTGCCTCGCGTGGTGCCGCAAGTCGCCACCACCGCTCCACCGCAGCATGCAATTCCTCCACTGGTGCAAAGCGATGGAGGATCAAGCATGGCGGAGGACCACCCCGTGCACCATCTTCTTCCACACCTCAAGCCACCAGCCGCGCGTTGTCTCGAGACCACTCGTTCCTGATGAGAATCACCATGAGGATCGACGAGCCGGTCAGCGTGCCTAGCAGAGCCGCTAGGAACAACCATAGCGCCACCATGAACACCTCCTCGCCGAAGGAGCTTGGCTCGATCTCGCCCAAACCGAAGAGGTAGTAGAGTGGCATTGTGTTTGTGTCCTTGGAAGCAAGTTGTGCTCCCGTTTTTATAGCCCAACCCCGGTGTACGGTGAGCGGAGTCCAGGAAAACTCCCTCGTCGCCCGATCACCGGCGACCAGGAGGCGAATCCGTGAGCAGTGCCGACAAGGTGCTGGCCCGTGACGTGAGTGCTCGCTGCACCGGTGCCGTGCACGACACGCACTACGACACTAGGGTCATCATCGCCCTAGGAGCTAGATGCGTGTTGCGCCAAGCCGCACACGAAGCAGCAGCACGGGAGAAGCACTTAGCCGGAGGTAGAAGAAGGAGGCTGCTAGTGGGCCTTGGACCCACGTGTCAGCAGGTGAGTCCACTGTTCAGTGGGTGCATCTAGCAATTTTTCGATAGTTTGATCTTGAGTGCCCCTCGCCGTGGATTTAACCGTGTTTTCCAATATCTCTTTCTGGGTGTACCAATTATCCGTGCCCCAACTTGTTCAAATTCGACCAAAGGGTTAAAATTCTAACCCAGAGATTTTTCCCTGGAGAGGTTATCTTTTCTTTGTGTTGTAACCCTAGGAATCTCGAGGACGAGATTCTTTTAAGGGGGGAAGGTTTGTAACAGCCCCAAAATTGGGTTATCAATTTTTGTGCTGTTATTTCTTCCTGGCACTCATTTTTCAAAATCTTTCTCCTGAGTTTTGCTGATGACCCTGAGAATTCTTGTCATTTCCAACCTTTCAAACCTTGCTCATGTCTTTTTCAGTGGGAAAGACCTTAGTTGCATCACCTTAAACCCTCTCAAACCCTAATTCCAAATTTTGGGGATTTGAATATGCCCTTTGTGATTTCAAAGGGGCTATCATTTTCCTTGATCTTTTGATCATCCCATTTGTTCCTAGAGACCCTTCTATCCTTCTAAACCTTGGATATGCAAAAATATTGCCAAGTCCCATGCAATATTTTTGAATTATGATTTATTCCTTTTCTTGCCTTTCTAAGGAATAAAATCAAAAGGCATATCTAGCCATCTCCAAAATTCATGTAAATTGGTGGAGTTGATAATTATGCCTAATCCAAGCTCTGGAAATCATATTGGCCATAATTAAATAAGGAAAATTGCCTTTTCCTATTTAATACCAATATTGCATTTCTGCCATTTTCTAAAGGAGCTATTATTTTTATAGCAGGGAAAATTCTCACATAAATTGTGGAGCTTGTCCTTGTTATATAATCACTAGCTCCACCCTCATCTCATGTTCCTCAAGTCAAAAATTGGGCACATGATCCAATGCAAGTTTCTGCCTTCTCTGAAATTTTGCACAGGAAGTGCTTTATTCCTAATTCCATTTGAGCTGCAATTTGGCAGGGTGATTAATATTGATAAAACACGCAAGTAGACCAAAGATGAGCTCAATCCAATCATCCTAGCTCCCTGTGCAAATTTCCAAATTTTTGACCAGATTAAAATTTTGTGAAGGAAGTACCTTCATAGAGTTTACAAATGGGATGAAACTTTGCCATCTTGTCAAGTATCCCAAATCATTAGTCTCCACCCAAATTCAGATCATTTCAATGATCTATGTGAGCACAGGTGCAATTCTTGTATTATGTCCATATTTTCAGGCTGTGAAGCAAGTATCTTTTATCTTGCGCCATTATGGCTGAAAATATTCCCAAGTCTTCTCCTATCCATATAACCCACCTAACCAAGAGTTTGGCTAATTTTATTTAGCCAATATTTTCCTAGAATTTTCCCAAGTTTCTGGTCAAAGCTGATGCTTGTGAAGCAAGTACCAATTTGGTAAGCCCATTTGGTGTGATCTTTTTATAGCACCTACTTTGACCAAATCATTAGGATTTGCCAAGTTATAGCTCAATCCAACACTCCTAGTGAGTGCTTGTTCATCATCTAATTTCTGGACCAGATTTAGCAGTTGCACTGCAACTATGCTAAATATTTGTCCCAATGATCTCAAAACTCCTAGGACAGTAGTCCTTTCTACCCTAAGCCTACCAGACATAAAAGTTACCATTTACCCTCTCTGGTTTTATCTCCAGGATGTGGCCAAGTTTGCTGCAGTAAACTTGTGGAGCATGGTTTACTAAACTTACCTTGTCACTGCCTATATCTTTACCGTAGTAACAATCTATCTTCGAAGGACTACCCGGTAGACATGTTTTAACCTCAGTAAACCCAAGAGTGCGCTATGCAGGTGGTGACCACGAGGGCACCCAGCCAAAACTGTGGTCTAGCCACTGTTCTCGTTGGCATCGCTGCTCTGACTATCCCTGACCTCGCCATTAATGTCCTACATCTCCCCCTCGTCGCCGCCGTTCGCATGGACCCCGCTCCCCCTCCGTTTGCTTCTCCGATGAGCCGCACCAAGGGTCGAGCTGTGCGCCCGTGGCCATCTTCTTCTTCCTCTCTTCTGTTTTCTTCCCCCTCTCGTCCGCGTGTGCCCCTCGTCTCCGTGAGCCTCTGGCACTCGTCGTGATCCCCCTCGTCGCCTTCCCACTGCCTCCCGTGAGCCTAGGCCGCGACTGCCGTCGACTGCGCCGTCACCGATGCGCGGATAGGTCGCCCGCCGCGTGCCACCTTGCCCCCTCCCCCTCGAGCTCTCTCCGCGGCTATAAGTAGCCCTCCCAAGCCCCCTCGCAGTCCACTATCCCTCCCCGCAGCTCTCCCCCTCGCTCGGAGCCTCTCCATCTCTTCCCCCTCGCCATGGCCGCCGCCACGGAACTCTGTG
>NC_041381.1:144588166-144691685 GCF_002162155.2 Triticum dicoccoides
GTGCACTCCCCAAGGCCCGGCGAGCCTCCCCATAGCCTCAGCCCCCTCATTCCCTCGCCAAAGCCCCTAGCTCGCCCGATGCCTGAAGCCCTCTCCGCAATGGGTCGTGCTGCTCCTTCCTTGGTGTTCCTCTACGGAAGCTAGCACCACCCCGAGGTGCACCTCGCCGTCGCGAGCATTTCGGTAGGTCGCCCGTCCGCTGCCGTGCCGGACGCGCCGACGAGCAATGTCGGGGCGGGCGTCGTCCCTCAGTCAGGCGTGCAACGAGCGGAGAAGAAGGAGCCGGCCAGGTGGGCGTTGACCTGGCCAGGCATTCCCCGCGACCCCACCTGGCAGCGACCCAGATGCCAGCCCCGCCTCTGCCCTTTGACCCGGTCGTCGCCACGTCATTCAAGTGGAAGTGCCCCGCCGCGAAGCCGTTTCCCCCGATCGAAGACATATTTCTGTAAATATGCTTTCAGCTCAGCCCCAGCCCGCCGAAGTGTTTAAATTGTGAACGTTTGCTGTTTAGTGCATTTTCTGCCTAAAAAGTGTACGGCCACAACTTTGCGCTCGTAACTTCAATTGAGGTAAATCCAACGCCCACGTCTTCATATCGTCGAGCCCGTTCCATTCCCATCATTTTCACTATGGTTTGACAGATTGAAAATGACCATTTTTCCCTTGTCCATAAACAGCCCCTCCGAGAGAGAACTGTTTTCGGCAAATTTTTCCGCGGTTGTTTATCACTTCTTCCCGGAGTATTTGTTGACCCCCAGGCAAGCCAACCACTTATCATAAGCCCCGAACTTGCTTGTTGACTTTGCTTGCATCTTGTGTGTGTGTGTGTGTGTGTAGTTGCAGTTGTTTCTTATTGTTTTTGTCTGCAGTTATTTTATTATGCTTACCATGTGTGCTTGTGTGTTCATGATATCTTTTGCCATGCTAGTTAGAATGTTGTTATTGATGATGCCATGTCACTACTCTAATTTATTTTCATGTCATCGTTATAAAATGCTATGATGATGGTAATGCACCATGGATATATTAGTACTTGGTATTATCATGTTCTTTATGCTGTAAGTGTTCACTTGAGAAGCTCGATGTTTTGTTAAAGCATTTGTATGATGTATGCTCATTGTTGCATTCATGTTCATGATGATGGAGAAGGATTTAAAATGACTTAATAATAACAAACCTCCTCCGTCATCGGTGGGATCGAGTCATAGTGCCACCAAAACGAACTTTTTCTAGTCCAACCACATTTGCCGGTATGGGACGGCCTTAATGTGGTCTATTGTCGTGCCTCTGGTCGGTGCCTCCAACTAGGGAAGGTTATGGGCGCGCGCTACCCTGATCAGGAAGGTGGACATAAGCCTTGTGAGCCCGTTGTTAAGTTGAGTTTTGGTACCGGGTCCCAGTGTGGATCGTGGCCACGACGGTGGTCGAGGTGTCTTGAGGTAGACACGGAGCCACCCAGGACTAGCCTAGTGGGGAGTGAGCCGGAGTGGCCGGGAGAGTGTCATGGAAGTAGATCGGTTTTGTCGGAACGTTGTTGGTCCACCCGAATGGGAGTGCGAGGCCATGGGTTTTGTGGTGTGGGTACAGTGCGCTACCTCTGTAGAGTGTATTTAAACTATCGATAGCCGCGTCCTCAGTCATGGGCATAAGTTCGTAGTAGGGTACACTATCGGGTTTTGGTCGAAATGGAGGATAAACCAGAAATAAGTAAGCTGATTAATGTGGTTGTGATCGCTGTAAGGATCACGGGCCAAATGTGGTCAGGTTGTGATCGCTGTAAGGACCACGAGCCAAATGTGGTTGGGTTGTGATCGCCGTAAGGATCACGGGCCAGTTGTTGGTCGGGTGGTGATCGCCGTAAGGATCACGGGCCATTTGTTGGTCGGGTTGTGGTCACCGTAAGGATCATGAGTTTGTCTCTGTTGGTGATCAGGAAATGAGGTGACCACCGTTGGTAAAAGAGTCTGAGGGACTCAGTGCACAAGTTTGGTTGTATTGCATGAGTTATATGGTTGCATTTAAAGAACCATGGTAGATCATGAGATGGTTGCGTACAGTTAACATGCTATGTCTGCATTTGATATGATTGGTAGTTTACTTTTAGCATAGTTTCATGATGCCATGCCAATCTTTGATGGATATGATTAATATGATATGCTATGTTTTGTTGTTGCCATTTTAGAAATAAATTTGCTTTGCCATGTTGTTGCCATGCTAGTGGATGCCATGATGTTAATCTGATTTATGTTTTCAGTTGATATTATGCCATGCTTAGTTTCTGATATGAGCTAGATTGTTGCAGACGCTTGGTTCTTGCTTTGTCTTCTGCTTGTTTGGTTGCTATGTATTTGGTTGTCTTGCAAGTACATTCAATGTACTGACCTGGCGTGTCATGCCAGTTTTGTAGGTTGTTCACTTGTTCCGTCGTGCTAGGCCGTAATCTTGCCGGTCCTGTGAGTTGTGGAGCCCAGCCAGAGTGATATGCTGTGAAGACTTCTGCCGCCATTATAATAGACTTCTGCTGCCATGTAAATAGTCGTAGGGCTATGCCATAAGATTATATTCATCACTGATGTAATCATATACACATGTATTTGATGAATATTCTTGTACCTGGAATGCTATATCATGGACATGTCGTGTGTCAGGTGTTATCCTGGGCTGACGTGCGAAGACCCCCTGCTCCATGGGGATCGGGGTGCCACAATTTGCTAGCCACTTGGGGTGTTTGATCTCGTGGATGAATCCGGCCTCCAATAGCTTCGCCAATTCCTCACCCATTGCATGTCGTTTTGGTTCGGAGAATCGGCGCCGTGTCTGTTTGACTGTCTTGAAGCCTTTTATGATGTTCAGGTTGTGCTCTGCCAACCTCCTTGGGATGCTTGGCATATCCGAAGGGTGCCAGGCAAATATGTTACAGTTCTTGCGTACGAACACCCCAGTGCTTCATGAACTGTGGGGTCCAGCTATGCTCCGATGGATGCAATTATATTTTGGTATGTCGGATGTACATGAAATTTCACTATTTCGTCAGCCGGTTTAAATGGCGGTGATTTTGACCTTTTACTGAGGACCACGTCGTCCCTATTGACGGTTGTGTGAAGCACTGTCAGTTATTCAGCTGCTAGGGCCTCGGATAGTGCCTCGACAGCGAGTGACGTTGTTTTATTCTCAGCTCGGAGGGTTGTGTCCGAATTGCTGGCGAGCGAGATCACGCCATTGGGCCCTAGAATTTTAAGCTTCATATACCTGTAATGTGGTATAGCCTGGAACCTTGATAATACCTCACGTCCCAATAGGGCGTGGTATCCACTATGGAAAGGCACAATGTGAAATAACAAGGTTTCAGATCTATAGTTATCGGCAGTAACGAACACTATATCCAAGGTGATGTGTCCGGAACAGCGCGCCTCCCTGCCGGGGATAATTCCTCAGAATGTGGTATGACTGCTCAATGCGGGATCTGTTGATCTGCATCTTGTCGAGTGTGTCCTCATAAATGCGATTAAGGTCGCTGCCTCCGTCCATCAGTACTTTAGTTAGTCTGAAGCCATCAATGATGGGTGCTACGTCTTGAGCTTGCGTTGGTTTTCCTTGAAGAGGAAAGGGTGATGCAACAATAGTAGCGTAAGTATTTCCCTCAGTTTTTGAGAACCAAGGTATCAATCCAGTAGAAGCACGAACCTACACAAACAAACAAAGAACTCGCAACCAACGCAATAAAGGGGTTGTCAATCCCTTCACGGCCACTTGCGAAAGTGAGATCTCATAGAGATAATATGATAAGATAAATATATTTTTGGTATTTTATAATATAGATGCAGAAAATAAAGATGCAAATAAAAGTAGATTGCAAGCAAATATGATAAGAGATAGACCCGGGGGCCATAGGTTTCACTAGAGGCTTCTCTCAACAGCATAAGTATTACGGTGGGTGAACAATTACTGTCGAGCAATTGATAGAAAAGCGAATAATTATGATGTTATCTAGGCATGATCATGTATATAGGCATCACGTCCGCAACAAGTAGACCAACTCCTGCCTGCATCTACTACTAGTACTCCACACATCGACCGCTATCCAACATGCATCTAGAGTATTAAGTTCATAAGAACAGAGTAACGCATTAAGCAAGATGACATGATGTAGAGGGATGAACTCAAGCAATATGATATAAACCCCATCTTTTTATCCTCAATGGCAACAATACAATACGTGTCTTGCAACCCTTTCTGTCACTGGGTTAGAACACCACAAGATTGAACCCAAAGCCAAACACATCTCCCATGGCAAGAAAGATCAATCTAGTAGGCCAAACCAAACCGATAATTCGAAGAGACTTGCAAAGATAACTCAATCATATAAAAGAATTCAGAGAAGATTCAAGTATTATCCATAGATAAATTTGATCATAGACCCACAATTCATCGGATCTTGACAAACACACCGCAAAAAGATATTACATCGAATAGATCTCCACAAGAGAGGGGGAGAACATTGTATTGAGATCCAAAAAGAAAGAAGAAGCCATCTAGCTAATAAATATGGACCCGAAGGTCTGTGGTAAACTACTCACAACTCATCGGAAGGGCTATGGTGTTGATGTAGAAGCCCTCCGTGGTGCAATCCCCCTCCGGCAGAACACTGGCGACGGCTTCAAGATGGGATCTCGCGGATACATAAGGTTACGGTGGCGGAAATTGTGTTTCGGTTCCTCCCTGGATGTTTTCGGGGTATGTAGGCTTATATAGGAGGAAGAAGTACGTCGGTGGCCGCTTGAAGGGCTCACGAGACAGGGGGCGCTCCCTACCCTCTCATTGCCGCCTCGGCTGCTTCTTGACTTGCACTCCAAGTCCTCTGGATCACGTTCGTTCCAAAAATCACGCTTCCGAAGGTTTCATTCCGTTTGGACTCCTTTTGATATTCCTTTCCTTCGAAATACTGAAATAGACAAAAAAACAGCAATACAGGCTGGGCCTCCGGTTAGTAGGTTAGTCCCAAAAATGATAATAATGTGTAAAATAAAGCCCATAAACATCCAAAATAGGTAATATAATAGCATGGAACAATAAAAAATTATAGATACGTTGGAGATGTATCAAGCATCCCCAAGCTTAATTCCTTCTCGTCCTCGAGTAGGTAAATGATAAAAATAGAATTTTTGATGTGGAATGCTACCTAGCATAATTTCTCAATGTAATTTCTCTTTATTGTGGCATGAATGTTCAGATCCAAATGATTCAAAATAAAAGTTCATATTAACAAAAGAAATAGCAATACTTCAAGCATACTAATAAAAGCAATCATGTCTTCTCAAAATAACATGGCTAAAGAAAGTTCATCCCTACAAAATCATATAGTTAGGTTATGCTTCATTTTCGTCACACAAAGATGTTCCCAACTTCTACACCCCTGATGACAAGCCAAGCAATTGTTTCGTACTTAAATAATCTCAAACTTTTTCAACCTTCACGCAATACATGAGCGTGAGCCATGGATATAGCACTATGGGTGGAATAGAATAATGATTGGGGATTGTGTGGAGAAGACAAAAAAGGAGAAAGTCTCACATTGACGAGGATAATCATCGGGCTATGGGAATGCCCATCAATTGATGTCAACATGAGGAGTAGGGGTTGCCATGCAACGGATGCACGAGAGCTATAAATGAATGAAAGCTCAACAAAAGAAAACTAGTGGGTGTGCATCCAACTTGCTTGCTCACGAAGACCTAGGGCATTTGAGGAAGCCCATCATAGGAATATACAAGCCAAGTTCTATAATGAAAATTTCCCACTAGTATATGAAAGCGACAACACATGAGACTCTCTACATGAAAACATGGTGCTACTTTGAAGCACGATATATATGAGACTCATTACATGAAGAACAAGGTGCTACTTTGAAGCACAAGTGTGGAAAAAGAGATAGTAGCATTGCCCCTTTATTTTTTATTATTTTTTTTTCTTTTTTTTCTTTTTTTCTTTTTTTTCCTTCCTTTTTTTCTTTTTGGGCAATGCTCTAATAATGATGATCATCACACTTTTATTGATTACAACACATGAATTACAACTCAAAACTAGAACAAGATATGACTCTATATAAATGCCTCCAGCGGTGTACAGGGGTGGTGCAATGAATCAAGAGTGACATGTATAAAAATTATGCATGGTGGCTTTGCCAAAAATACGATGTCAACTACATGATCATGCAATGGCAATATGACAAAAGTAATGTATGTCATGATCATGATGAACGGAACGGTGGAAAGTTGCATGGCAATATATCTCGGAATGGCTATGGAAATGCCATACATAGGTAGGTATGGTGGCTGATTTGAGGAAGATATAAGGAGGTTTATGTGTGATAGAGTGTATCATATCACGGGGTTTGGATCCACCGGCGAAGTTTGTACCATCTCTCAAGGTGAGAAAGGGCAATGCACGGTACCGAAGAGGCTAGCAATGATGGAAAGATAAAAGTGTGTATAATCCATGGACTCAACATTAGTCAAAAGAACTCATATACTTATTGCAAAAATTTAGAAGTCATCAAAAACCAAGCACTACGCGCATGCTCCTAGGGGGATAGATTGGTAGGAAAAGACCATTGCTCCTCCCCGACCGCCACTCATAAGGATGCACAAGCCAGGTACACTTCATGCTTCAAATTTGTTACACAACTTTAACCATATGTGCATGCTACGGGACTTGCTAACTTCAACACAAGCATTCTTTAAATTCATAATCACCCAACTAGTATGACTTTAATATCACTACCTCCCTATCTCAAAACAATTATCAAGTATCAAGTTGATCATAGCATCCAATTCACTTCCTACGATAGTTTTTATTATACCCAACTTGGATGCTCATCATTCTAGGACCAATTTATAACCATAGAAAATACCATGCTGTTCTAAAAGACTCTTAAAATAATATAAGTGAAGCATGAGAGACTAGCAATTTCTTCAAAATTAAACCACCGCCGTGTTCTTAAAGATATAAGTGAAGCGCTAGAGCAAAAACTATCAATCTCAAAAGATATAAGTGAAGCACATCGAGTATTCTATCAAATCCTAAGCAAATAGGCTTCTCCCAAAAGGTGTGTTACAGCAAGTATGATTGTGGTAAACTAAAAAGCAAAGACTAATATAATACACGATGCTCCAAGCAAAACACATATCATGTGGTGAATAAAAATATAGCTCCAAGTAAAGTTACCAATGAACGAAGATGAAAGAGGGGATGCCTTCCCGGGGCATACCAAAGCTTAGGCTTTTGGCCATCCTTGAATACCTTGGGGTGCCATGGGAATCCCCAAGCTTAGGCTCTTTTCCACCCTTTATTTCATAGTCCATAAAAGCTTTACCCAAAACTTGAAAACTTCACAACACAAAACTCAACAGGAAATCTTATAAGCTCTGTTAGTGAAAGAAAACAAAACCACCACATAAGGTACTGTAATGAACTCATTCTTTATTTATTAGGGTGTTGAACCTACTGTATTACAAGTTCTCTATGGTTCATACCCTTACATACTAGCCATAGATGCATCAAAATAAGCAAACAACACACGAAAGGCAGAATCTGTCAAAAACAGAACAGTCTGTAGCAATCTGTAACTAACGCAAACTTCTGGAACCTAAAAAATCCTACCAAAATAGGACGTCCTAAAAAATTTGTTTATTGATCATCATCAAAAAGAATCAATGCAAAAGCACGTTCCTGTGATTTATTGATTTTTTTTCTCGTGAGGGCAAAGTTTCTGTTTTTCAGCAGAATCAAATCAACTATCATCACAGGTTATCCTATAGGTTCTACTTGGCACAAACACTAATTAAAAGAAGAAAACACATCTAAACAGAAAGTAGAAATAAAATTTATTAAATAACAGCAAGGAAAAATATTGGGTTGTCTCCCAACAAGCGCTTTTCTTTAAAGCCTTTTAGCTAGGCATTGATAATTTTAATGATGCTCACATCAAAGACAAGAATTGAAGCACAAAGAGAGCATCATGAAACACGTGACAAACACATCTAAGTCTAACATACTTCCTATGCATAGGCATATTATAAGCAAACAAATTTGCAAGGCAAGCAAAAACTAGCATATACGATGAAGAAGAAAGAGACGATAGCAATCTCAACATGACGAGAGGTAATTTAATAAGATAAAAAATTCTACGACCATATTTTCCTCTCTCATAATAATTACATGTGGGATCATAGGCAAATTCAAAAAATAGCTATCACAAAACATATTCTCAACATGATCCACATGCATGCAAAGTTGACACTCTTCCAAGATAGTGGGATTAACATTAACTAAAGTCATGACCTTTCCGAACCCACTTTTATCAAAAATATCATAAGATTAAACATACTTCAAATATGTGGGATCTAAAGTTGACACTCTTCCAAACCCACTTTCAATATTATTGCAAACACTATTATCAATCTCATATTCATCATGGGGCTTAAGTAAATTTTCAAGGTTATAAGAAGAATCACCCCAATCATGATCATTGAAACAAGTAGTACACATAGCAAAACTAGCATCCCCAAGCTTAGGGTTTTGCATATTATTAGCACAATTGACATCAAGAGAATTTATAAGAAAATCATTGCAATCATGCTTTTTATTCAAGGAGCTATCGTGAATCTCTTCATAAATTTCTTCATCATAATTTTCAGATTCACAAATTTTGAGCAAAGCTTCATAACGATAATCTAGTGCACAAAACTCACTAGCAATTGGTTCATCATAATTGGATCTCTTAAAAAGATTAGCAAGCGGATGAGGATCCATAGATCTTAGGTTCCCTGTTTAGCAGTAAATAAGCATCTATTCCAACCAAACAAGCAAACGAAAGGGCAAGCAAAAGAGAGAGGAGAAGATAACGGCAAGCAGAAAAGAGAGGAGATTGGGAAAGAGAGGGCAAATAGTACTGCAAGCATGAAGTGGGGGAGAGGAAAACGAGAGGCAAATGGCAAATAATGTAAATGCGAGGGAGATGAGTTTGTGATGGGTACTTGGTATGTCTTGACTTGAGCGAAGACCTCCCCGGCAACGGCGCCAGAAATGCTTCTTGCTACGTCTTGAGCTTGCGTTGGTTTTCCTTGAAGAGGAAAGGGTGATGCAGCAATAGTAGCGTAAGTATTTCCCTCAGTTTTTGAGAACCAAGGTATCAATCCAGTAGGAGGCTCCTCAACAAGTCCCAAGAACCTACACAAACAAACAAAGAACTCGCAACCAACGCAATAAAGGGGTTGTCAATCCCTTCACGGCCACTTGCGAAAGTGAGATCTCATAGAGATAATATGATAAGATAAATATATTTTTGGTATTTTATAATATAGATGCAGAAAATAAAGATGCAAATAAAAGTAGATTGCAAGCAAATATGATAAGAGATAGACCCGGGGGCCATAGGTTTCACTAGAGGCTTCTCTCAACAGCATAAGTATTACGGTGGGTGAACAATTACTGTCGAGCAATTGATAGAAAAGCGAATAATTATGATGTTATCTAGGCATGATCATGTATATAGGCATCACGTCTGCAACAAGTAGACCAACTCCTGCCTGCATCTACTACTAGTACTCCACACATCGACCGCTATCCAGCATGCATCTAGAGTATTAAGTTCATAAGAACAGAGTAACGCATTAAGCAAGATGACATGATGTAGAGGGATGAACTCAAGCAATATGATATAAACCCCATCTTTTTATCCTCAATGGCAACAATACAATACGTGTCTTGCAACCCTTTCTGTCACTGGGTTAGAACACCACAAGATTGAACCCAAAGCCAAACACATCTCCCATGGCAAGAAAGATCAATCTAGTAGGCCAAACCAAACCGATAATTCGATGAGACTTGCAAAGATAACTCAATCATATAAAAGAATTCAGAGAAGATTCAATTATTATCCATAGATAAACTTGATCATAAACCCACAATTCATCGGATCTCGACAAACACACTGCAAAAAGAGATTACATCGAATAGATCTCCACAAGAGAGGGGGAGAACATTGTATTGAGATCCAAAAAGAGAGAAGAAGCCATCTAGCTAATAACTATGGACCCGAAGGTCTGTCGTAAACTACTCACAACTCATAGGAAGGGCTATGTTGTTGATGTAGAAGCCCTCCATGGTGGAATCCCCCTTCGGCAGAACACCGGCGACGGCTCCAAGATGGGATCTCGCGGATACAGAAGGTTACAGTGGCGGAAATTGTGTTTCAGTTGCTCCCTGGATGTTTTTGGGGTATGTAAGCTTATATAGGAGGAAGAAGTACGTCGGTGTCCACCCGAAGGGCCTAAGATATAAGGGGGCGCCCTATAGGGGGGCGCCCTACCCTCTCGTGGCCGCCTCGGCTGCTTCTTGACTTGCACTCCAAGTCCTCTGGATCACGTTCGTTCCCAAAATCACGCTTCCGAAGGTTTCATTCCGTTTGGACTCCGTTTGATATTCCTTTCCTTCGAAATACTGAATTAGACAAAAAACAGCAATACGGGCCGGGCCTCCGGTTAGTAGGTTAGTCCCAAAAATGATAATAATGTGTAAAATAAAGCCCATAAACATCCAAAACAGGTAATATAATAGCATGGAACAATCAAAAATTATAGATACGTTGGAGATATATCAATGGAGTCAAGGACTAGTGTGGCGGGCGCATGGGTGAGGCGGGACCTTGGCTCATCCTTCAGATCAAAGGTGATAGGTGTATCCGCCCATGGCTGCATGGCAATTACCTGGTAGACCTGTCCGAGCTCTCGAAGAGCCTTTTTCCTTTGGTTGTTTGAAGAGAACGTCTCATAGACTGTCAGGACGTTGTTGTCATGGGGTGGCGTTGTTGATCGTCTCTCGGGGAGTGTGAGGCCAAGGATATGTTCGCCACTTTTGGCCACCTGCCTCACCACCCAGCAACCTCGAAGCCTGTGGTCGGATTTGCGTTAAGCAGGGCTGAGTGTATGGGGCATGGTTTATCCAGTAACTCATCCAGGACCGTTCTTGGTATGTTTTTCTTTTCGGTAGGCTCATGCGCGGTTGACCGTGTGTATGCCCATTTTGCCTGGGCTCTTTTGGGTTGTGCGGAGGGGACTGACTCCGTGTGAATTTGCTGCAACTTCCAGGCACTTTCCATGGTGCAATATTTGTGTACCATGTCCGATAATTCAGTGAAGCTGCACACACTGCGATGGGCGAGGGCGTTCAGAATTCCTTTGTCCCGGCAATAAAACTGAAAAGCTTCGACTATTTCTTTGTTGCAGCAGTCCGCTATCTTGTTCTTGACCAAGAGAAATTTGGCCCAGCAATGATGGACCATTTCATCGGGCTATTGCTTGGCGTACATTAAGTCCCATACATCCGGACTTCCAGCGTCCAGAGAATATTCGGCGTGGGAGATGGGCGGGAAAAGTTTCAGCATTCCTATTTTCCGCGGGTCCGGAGCGTCAGCGGCGGAGAACCGTGCTTGGGCCGTGTTCGGGTCTGGCCGAACAATGCTCGGGCACAAGCTCGTATGCAATGGGGCCGGCTCGAGGTCGGATCCCGTATCATGAGTTTCCAAGCTCCCCTCTCGGACGTCTGTGTCCGGGCTAGAGACCCGGGTGCATACTGTCTTCAACTTCGGAGGTCGCGATCCCTCCGCTGCTTCCTCGATGGTAGCAACAAGATGGGTGATCGACGAGGTGTGGATCTCCCTCCTGTTGGTGTTAAGTCTGATCTAGCTATATGTCGTAGGCCTGCTAACAGAGATTCCTGATACATCTCCAACTTATCTATAATTTATGAAGTATTCATGCTTCTATTTTACCATTCTTGGGTGTTTTACAATCATTTTATAGCAAGTTTATATCATTTTTTGGGACTAACCTATTGACCAGTGCCCAGTGCCAGTTGCTGTTTTTTGCTTGTTTTTTACATCGCAGGAAATCAATATCAAACAGAGTCCAAACACCGCGTAACTTTTGGGAGATTTTTTATGGACCAGAAGGAACCCAATGGGCCTGAACAGCACCTAGGGGTGCCCCGACGGGGGCACAACCCACAAGGGCGTGCCAGGGCCCCCTGGTGCGCCTAAGTGGGTTGTGCCCACCTCGGTGGCCTCCCGCACCCCCTCTTTGCACTATAAATTCCCGAATATTCCAAAACCCTTCAGGGTAGCCCTAGATCAGAAGTTCCACCGCCGCAAGGGCTCTGTATCTGCAAAAACCAATCTAGAACCTATTTCGGCACCCTGCCGGAGGGGGGAATCATCTCCGATGGCCATCTTCATCATCTCAGCGGCCACCACGATGACGAGGGAGTAGTCCACCCTCGGGGCTGAGGGTTTGTACCAGTAGGTATGTGTTTGATCTCTCTCTCTCTCTCTCTCTCTCTCTTTCGTGATCTATATCATGGGCTTTGTTAATATAGTCGGATGATATGATGTTTCTCCCCTCTATACTCTTGTTATGATGAATTGAATCTTTACCCTTCAAAGTTTTGTCTTATCGGATTGAATATTCAGAGATCAGAACACATGATATATGTCTTGCAATATGAATACTTGAGGTGACAATGAGGTGTCTTATTGATTCACTTGATATGTGTTATGACATTCAACTCATGGATTCCCGCGGTGATATTGGGGTAATCTATGCATAGGGGTTGATGCACATTTTTCTCCGACGAAAACTTTGGGGTCTCTTTATAGTTCTTTGTGTGGATTGAGTATTATGAATATGAATTTGCTTTGGTGTTATTCTAGTACGAACTCTAGGACAGATCAAACCGAAAAAATAGCTTTGTGTTATTTTAGTACGAACTCTTGAATAGGTCGAACGGAAAGAATAGCTTTGAGGTGGTTCCGTGACCTACAAACAATTCCTATCTTTTGTTCTCCACTAATAGGAACTCGGGAGTGATTCTTTATTGCACTTGGAGGGATAATCATATGATCCCACTATGTTAGCATTGTTGAGAGGTTGCACTAGCAAAAGTACGGACCCTGGGCCTCATTTTTAAGCATTGCAACACCGTTTTTGTGCCAGTTTACTATTTTCTACCTTGGTGTTTTTATTTATTCAGATTATAAAAATAGATTTCTACCATCCATATTACACTTTTATCACCATCTCTTCGCCGAACTAGTGCACCTATACAATTTGCCATTATATTGGCTGTGTTGGGGACACAAGAGATTTCTTGTATTTGGTTGCAGGGTCGTTTGAGAGAGACCATCTTCATCCTACTCCTCTCACGGATTGATAAACCTTAGGTCATCCACTTGAGGAAAAATTTCTACTGTCCTACAAAACTCTGGGCTTGGAGGCCCAACATGTGTCTACAAGAATAAAGTTGCGTAGTAGACACCAAGCTCTTTTCTGGCGTCGTTGTCGGGGAACTAAGTGCATGAAGGTATATCTTTAGATCTTGCAATTGAATCTTTTAGTTTCTTGTTTTATCATTTGGTTTCTAAAAAGAAAACTACAAAAAAATGGAATTAAGGTTGCATCATATTATTGATCATCTATATAATGTCTTTCTTGTAAATGATGGTTCGGAAAATTGTGCTCAATTGTTATAAGAAGAAGTCAATAAAATGTTTGGCACAAAATATTTTAATGATGAGCATGATTGCAATGTTGATGGCATGAACTCTTTGAATATCCATGATGCTAATGATATGCAGAGCCACAAGCTTGGGATGCTATCTTTGATGAATATGATATTTTTAGTCCCCCAAGTTCTGATGAGAAAATTTATTATGATGAAAGCATGCCTCCTGTCTATGATGATTACGGTGATGACATGTATTCTGTAAAGAACAATGATAACCATGAAACTTGTCATCATGATTTCAATTTTCAACCCCATGATAGTTATTTTGTTGAATTTGCTCCCACTACTATTGATGAGAATAAATTTGCTTGTGTGGAGATTAACAAAAAATTTATAATTGTGGATCATGAAAAGAATGCTTTATGTGATAGTTATATTGTTGAATTTCTTCATGATGCTACTGAAAATTATTATGAGGTAGGAACTTATGCTTGTAGGAATTGCAATAATATCAAGTTTCATCTCTATGTGTTGAAAGTTTTGAAGTTGCACTTGTTTTGCCTTCCTATGCTAGTTGATTATTGCTCCCATAAGTTGTTTTCTCACAAAATTCGTATGCATAGGAAGTGGGTTAGGCTTAAATGTGCTTGCTATGTGATCCATGATGCTCTTTTTCATGTTTCAATTCTTATCTTTTATGTGAGCATCATTGAAATCATCATGCCTAGCCTAAAAGGCATTAAAGAAAAGCGCTTGTTGGGAGACAAACCAACAGTTTCACCTACTGTTTTTGTGTGTTCACATGATTATGCTACTATATTAATTATGTTTTATTGCTTTTGTTTCAATAAAGTGCCAAGTAAAGCCTTGGGATGATGTTGGGTGATAGTTGATTTGATCTTGCTGAAAAATAGAAACTCTTGCGCTCACGAAAATAGCTCTCATTTTTAACATAAGAGTGATTTTGAGTTGATTATTTATTCAGAAGATTAATATACCAATTTCTCACGTGGTCCAATCATTTTCATAATTTTCAGAGTAGCAGAAGTATGGTTTGAGTACAGATTACTACACACTGTTCTGTTTTTGACAGATTCTGTTTTCAATGCATAGTTTGCTTGTTTCCTAGTTTCTATGGCTTATATTTATAAATATAAATTGTGGAGATGATGTGATACAGTAGGAATTGTGTGGAAACAATTATGAATCTTGTCTTTGACAGTACCAAAAGTGAAATGTTTTGCTCTTTATCATACTAACCTATCTCACAAAGTTTCGTTAAGTTTTCTGTGATTGAAGTTTACAAGTTTTGGGTGAGATGTCGATATGAGGAGAACAAGGAGTGACAAGACCCTAATATTGGGGATGAACAAGGCACCCCCAAGGTAATATTCAAGGAAGATCCAAGCAACTAAGCTTGGGGATGCCCCGGATGGCATCCCCTCTTTCATCTCCAACATTATCGGTAACCTCACTTGGAGCTATGTTTTCATTCGTCACATGATATGTGTTTTGCTCGGAGCATCAATTTATTTTGCTAGAATTTTCTTGCTGTTATTTATAATAATGTTTTGCATCTTTTATTTCAATAAAAGTGGCAATTATAGCCTTTGCCATGCTTATTTTGCAAGTATACTTGTTGCTGTTTGAAAACAGAAAGTTTATCGATGTTGCAAAAATTCCCTAGAAAAGTCAGAATGTGATAAATTGTTGAATTTTTTTGAAAAATAAGCTGTGATAAATTTTCTACAGTGTATTATTCTTCTCATAAGTTTTTGAGTTCGGGAAGTATGATGAATCTTGCATTCTTTACAGACTATACTGTTTTGGCAGATTGCTGTTATGTTTGCATATGTTTGCTTGTTTGATGATTCCATTTGAGGATAGGTGTTCGGGGTATAACTATTAGGCATGACCCGCCAGGAGGGGACGGGTCACGCCTACGATAAAGCCCATGAAGACACTTGAAGATGACGACTCACTTAAAGGATTAAGGCCCAGAGGCGATTTAAGGCATGTAGAGATAAACCGCCATGTATACACAAACTTGTATTGTAAGTAAGGAATAGAGAGAGACCGAGCCAGACATTGTTTATGAACCGCTCGGGACTCTGTGAGCCGTTGGGCATCAACCTTTGTATATAAAGGGACGACCCAATGGCAGTTCAGGGCAAGTAAGATCAGATCGAGAACTAGGTCAAGCGGATTCGCTCCCCGGTGATCGATCCACAAGCAATCCCACCCAAAACTGGATCGTAGGCTTTTACCTTTGTCCTGTTTAACCCCTTTAAGCTTCCTAGTTGTGATGGCTCCGCGACTAAGTCCTTCGCTAGGACATCTGACGTGACAATTTCACGACAGTTGGCACCCACCGTGGGGCCAGCGCATGGTAGATTTGAGTTCTTGAAGGGCAGCTTCAAATGGCTCAAGGGACACGCTATGGGTCGGATGACAGAGAGTCGTCGCGGCAAGCTCTACATCGATGACGCAGGCTGGGGCCCCGACGCCGGCTCAATTGAGTACAGGTACCGGGTCCCCTTCGGCGGAATCCACGTCTTCATCGGCAAGATCGGCGAGCCGGGCCCTGAGCTGGACATCTGCACCGACATCATCGAGACGTCTCAGTGTACGAGACCTGCACGGGCTCAACCTGCTATGAGGTGTGCCTTCATGGGATGCATCCATGGAGGAGAATTTTCTGAAGGATCTGACTCCGGCGGTGAGACGGTCATCTACTCCGATGGTGAGTCGTCCACAAGTGAGACGGATTCGTTGTATCAACTGCAAGACAGTTCCGATGGCGGTAGTATTCCGGACCCCTTTGAGCCGCCAAGCAGAGTTGTAATCTTTATGGCAGGTACCCAACCTGCGTTAACTTCATCAACTGCGGTGGCCATGACCTCCGGGACAGCAACAGCCGGGGCAGAAGGCCCTGTGCGCTCGCCGGCTCAGGTGTTGATGGATCTCACTGATAAGTTGATGACCCTATTAACCGCCATGGTCAACCTGGCGGATCAGGCTCAAAACAATGCAGAAGTGGCACAGTTGAAGCTTGATATAGCACAGGCTAAAGAAAACCTGGCGGCAGAAGACGTCAGGATGACTGCTGAGCGGGCAGCTCTGGATGTCCGAGCACAGCAGATTCAGTCACAGGCTTTTCAGCTCACGATGGAGCAGAATGCGCCAAATGAGGTTATGAGGAGAAGGTACCAGAAGGATCAATCTCGTCTGCCTCCGATTTATGATCCTAGGAACCTTTTCCAGACACCCGGAGCGGGACCTAGTAACCCGCTAGGAGTAAATCAGGTCACAGCGCCCGAGACCAAAATGCCGATTCAACCACAGGTTATGGAACCCCCACGTCTGAATACTAGTCTTCCCCCTTATGTGCCGACACCACCGGGTCATTACTCTAACCCGCTGGAGAACATGATCACGGCGGCAGCACAACTGGTGGCTCTCCCGGCTGATGGCGATTCACCGACGGCGGTTCAAACACGAAGAGTCCAAGATCTTCTTCAGACGGCCTTGGCGCAGCAAGAGGCATACTCTTACAGTAGAGGCATATTTCATTCTACCCCGCGCCCGAGCCGGAGCAAGAGTTACAGCAGGCACTTGGATTCACTAGCCGTGTCAAGCAATGCCCAGCGTCGTAATCAGCCGCGTGGGTACTATCCGGCTCAGGGTGGGGCTCCTAATATGCATAATCAGAACAGAGTGCGTCAGCAAATTGAGAAGGCGGCTCAGTAGGCAGCACAGGTGGCGGCTCAACACGCAACGGAAATAGCAGCTCAACAGGCGGCTCAGGAGGTGGCTTATCAGCCCCTGCCAGTTTATCCAGCAGTGTCGGTTGAGGCAGGAGTGGTCACCAGAACCGGGGGTGTGCCTTGTTTGGTGCCGGCTCTGCGTAACGAGCGGTTGCCCAAGGATTTTAAGGGGCCTCGTAAGGTACCGAATTACACGGCCAATTTACAGCCCGGAGCGTGGATTGAAAGTTATGAGATGGCCATGGAGTTACTAGAAGTTAGCGACGCTGCGATGGCCAAGTACTTCACCATGATGTTAGATGGAACGGTCCGTAATTGGTTGAAGGCATTGCCACCTAATTCCGTTGGTTCATGGGCAGAATTAAAGGACAAGTTTATCCAGAACTTTAAAGATACATGCAAGCAACCCATGTCGATTGTGGATCTGACTAGTTGCAAACATCAGGAGGGTGAGTCCACGACCCATTGGGTGCGCCGGGTTAAAGAAATAATACACTCTTCTGATAAGATGGATGCTGGCTCTGCAGTATTAATGTTAGAGCAAAATTGCCGTTTTGAGCCTCTGAAGATGAACCTGGGGTGACTCAAGCATGAATGTCCTGACATGGGTCAATTGATGGCGGCTTTGGTTAAATATGCTGACTCTGATAGTATCAAGGATCCCGAGTTTGACGATGAGAAGGCAGGGAAGGGAAAGAAGAGCAGCAACGCTAAGGGCACCCAGCCTAACCCGGCCAGTCACGGCGGGAGTAATAAGCGTAAGGTGGATGGTAGCTCAGAGTTTGTGGCTAACACCAATGCACAGGGCAACAATCGGCGGCGTAAGGGGAGGCCACCTCCTTGGTCTGGCAGGTCAGGCCCTACCCTTGAGCAGTTGTTAAATGAACCTTGCCCGAAGCACGTCACTGAAGAAAAGCCAGGTACTCACATGTGGAAGGATTGCACTATCATGAAGGCCTTCAAAAATTCCAACATGTTCAATGGAAATCACGGGTCGGGCGGCGGTTCAGGGGGCGGCGGTTTTCATGGCCCGAACAATGGAGGTGGCGGCTCTGGTTCCAGCTTTCAGGGCCACCAGAACAATCAAGGCAATTTCAATCAGGGTGGTCAAGGAAGCTACAATCAACAGTCTGGCCAGGGGGTCAACAGCAGCAGCGGCAGTCTGGCTATCAGAGTCAACCAAAACAATTGAGCAGTGGGCAGTATCATGTCTTCACCACAAGTTTATGTAAGCGGGATCAGAAGCTTCACAAGAGGGCAGTGAACACCGTTGAGCCGGCAGTTCCTCGATACTTATGATGGTCTGAGCAGGCCATTACATGGAGTCGGGAAGATCACCCACCCCGGGTTGACAATCCGGGTCACTTGGCTTTGGTGGTAGCACCTCAGGTTGGGGGGTACAAGTTCACTAAGGTACTCATGGATGGAGGCAGTAGCATCAATATCCTCTATTATGAGACGTTCCGTCGTATGGGGTTAACAGATAAAAATCTTAAGCAGTCCAATACTGTTTTCCACGGCGTAGTTCCTGGTAAGTGGACATACCCAGTAGGCAAGATCGAGCTGGAGGTAGCCTTTGGAGATGAGTATGATTCCAGAGCCGAGAAGTTAACTTTTGAGGTAGTTAAGATCAGGAGCCTGTATCATGCTCTGTTTGGGTGACCGGCTTACGCCAAGTTTATGGCACGGCCGTGTTATGTTTATCTGCAGCTGAAAATGTCGGGTCATAAGGGGACCATTATGGTTCATGGCAGTCGAAAGGTGGCTCTGGAGTGCGAGGAAGGCAACATGGCTTATGCTGAGTCGGTTTGTGCTATGGAAGAGTTAAAGTACTATAAGGACAATGTTGACCCGGCAGACATGACATCATTGAAGAAGCCCACCACAGAACGTGAGCCGGAGATGAAGTTTAAATCGGCTGAGGACACCAAGATGGTTGATTTTGTTCCTGGCGATTCATTTAAGCAGTTCAGCATCAGTACCAATCTGGATCCCAAATAGGAAAGCGTCCTCATCGAGTTCATCAGTGGGAATCGGGACATCTTTGCATGGAAACCTTCTGACATGCCAGGTGTACCGAGAGAACTCGCTAAGCACACTCTCAACATTGATCCAAAGTTTAATCCGTTCAAGCAGTTCCTTCGGCGGTTTAACAAAGAGAGACGCAAGGCCATTGGCGAAGAGGTAGCCCGGCTCTTGGCGGCTGGGTTTATCATTGAGGTGTTTCATCCGGAGTGGCTAGCTAACCCGGTGCTGGTGCCCCAGCAGAACGACACTTGGCGTATGTGTGTGGATTACACGGACTTAAACAAGGCTTGTCCAGCTGATCCCTTTGCTCTCCCGCGCATTGATCAAATTATTGATGCTACGGCGGGATGTGAGTGTCTGAGTTTTTTGGATGCTTATTCTGGATATCATCAGATCAAGATGGCGGTTAAAGACCAAGAGAAGACGGTGTTCATTACTCCTTTTGGACCCTTCTGCTATGTTTCTATGCCTTTTGGGCTTAAGAGTGCCCAGGCGACTTATGAGCATTGCGTGCAGAATTGCCTTCGTACTCAGATTGGCCGTAATGTGCATGCTTATGTGGATGATATTGTGGTGAACTCCGGAGAGAAGGAAACACTGATAGATGATCTCAAGGAGACCTTTGATAATCTCCGGGTGTACAACATGATGCTTACCCGGCAAAGTGCGTTTTTGGTGTGCGAGCAGGCAAACTTTTGGGCTTTCTGGTTTCTAATAGAGGCATTGAGGCTAACCCGGAGAAGATCAAGGCTATCACCTCTCTGGCAAAACCCAAGTGCATCAATGATGTTCAGCGATTGGCGGGTCGTATTGCTGCTTTAAGCCGGTTCATAAGCCGGTTAGGTGAGAAGGCCATACCGTTGTATCAGATGTTGAAGAAGACATATGACTTTGTCTGGAGTGATGTTACTAATGTTGCCTTTGAGGATTTGAAGAGACAATTGGCTGAGCCGCCGGTTCTTGCTGCTCCTATTGACAAAGAGCCACTTCTGCTATATGTGGCCGCTAATGCACGTGCCGTAAGTGTAGCCATTGTGGTGGAGCGCAAGGGGTCTGCTAAGAAATATCCAGTTCAACGTCCGGTTTACTCCATCAGTGAGGTGCTCATTGAGTCCAAACAAAGGTATCCACATTGGCAAAAGCTTGTTTATGGGGTGTTCATGGCCAGCCGGAAGCTTAAGCAATATTTCCTGGGTCATCCCATCACTGTGGTCAGTTCTGCTCCTTTGGGGGATATAATACAAAACAGAGAGGCTACAGGACGAGTCGCCAAGTGGGCCATTGAGCTTGGGCCTCATGGTGTGAAATATGTGCCTCGTACTGCTATCAAATCTCAAGCACTGGTGGATTTCATCAATGATTGGACAGAGTTACAGGCGCCTGAAGAGAAGCCAGATAACACATATTGGACGATTCACTTCGATGGATCCAGGCAATTGGAAGGCTCGGGGGCTAGAGTAGTTTTGGCTTCCCCTCGAGGTGACAAATTTTGTTATGTGTTGAGTTTGATGTTTCCTTGTACTAACAATGTAGCTGAGTATGAGGCCTTGCTCCATGGTCTTAGGATGGCTAAAGAGATGAACTTAAGTCGGGTAAGGTGCTTTGGAGACTCAGATTTGGTAGCTTAGCAAGTCTCAGGCAAGTGGGATTTCGAAGATCCTCTCATGGCGGCTTATCGCCGTGAAGTTGATGATGTGGCTGGACACTTCAAGGGTTATCAAGTGGAACACATAGATCGCATGAAGAACGAGGCGGCTGATGCTCAAAGCCGGCTTGGATCTCAGCGTAAACCGGTACCCCCGAATACCTTTTTGGATGTTTTGCATAACCCTTCTGTCAAATTACCTACAGAGGAAGACTTGGCTGTGCCCGACCCGGAGGCACAGTTGGTGGCGGCTCTTCATGTCATCCCAGATTGGATAGTGCCATACTTGGCTTACATGACCCGGGGAGACTTGCTTGAGGATGAAACCTTGGCTCGACAGATAACCCGGCGGTCTAAGTCAATGGCGATTACCAATGGCGAGTTACATCATCACAGTGTCACTGGGGCGTTTCAACGTTGTGTATCTCCTGAAGAAGGCCAAGAGATTCTTTGTGAGATCCATGAAGGGGATTGCGGCCATCACGCCGGTTCAAAGTCCCTTGTGGCCAAAGCTTTCCGTCACGGGTTTTACTGGCTCACGGCTCATGCTGATGTTGAGGATCTGGTTAGTAAATGTGACAGGTGTCAGAAATTTTCACGGCGAGCTCATGTGTCGGCTCAAGAATTGGGATGATACCAATTACTTGGTCGTTTGCTCTATGGGGGCTTGACATGGTTAGGCCCTTCAAAATATCCAAGGACAAAAAGACTCACCTCTTGGTGGCAGTGGATAAATTCACAAAGTGGGTAGAAGCAGAGCCAGTCAGTAAATGTGATGCGGCGACGGCGGTTCAATTCATGAAAAAGGTGATTTTCTGTTTTGGTTTCCCCCATAGCATCATAACTGATAATGGTACTAACTTGTCCAAGGGGGCTATGGAGGAGTTCTGTCAACCTGAGCATATCCGGCTTGACGTCTCATCAGTGGCTCACCCCCAGTCCAATGGTCAAGCAGAAAGAGCCAATCAGCAAATTTTGAAGGTTATCAAACTCCGGGTTTTAGTTCCTTTGCAACAAATGCCGGGTTGTTGGATGGAGGAGTTACCATCAGTGTTGTGGAGCATCAATACTACCCCTAAAAAATCTACGGGTAATACCCCTTTCTTCATGGTTTATGGAGCAAAGGCAGTTCTACCTAGTGACATCCACCATGACTCGCCCCGAGTGGTGGCTTATGTGGAAGCTAACAATGAGCAAGCACGTCGAGAGGCACTTGACCTGTTGGATGAAAAGCGTGACTTAGCAGCAGCTCGCTCGGCGATTTACCAACAGGACCTGCGGCGTTATCACAGCCGCCGGGTTAAATCCAGAACCTTTCAAGAAGGGGACTTGGTGCTCCAGCTCATCCAGGATCAGACTGATGCACATAAGTTATCCCCACCTTCGGAAGGTCCCTTTGTGGTCAGCAAGAATTTGCACAATGGGTCATCCTACCTTATCGACGTTCGAGAGCGCAAAGGCTCACGTAAGTCAGAAGAGGAGACCCGCCAGCCGTGGAACATAGCAAATCTTCAGCCTTACTACACTTGAGCCACTGGCTCTCATGATGTACATATCTTGATGATGTATATATTATCAGTAATAAAGCAAGACCTCTGTCCTTTTCATCCCCAAAGATCATATGTCTTCATTGTCATAATTTCACAATGACCATTGGGGGCTGATTGTATTCGAATCTAATATCCTCAAGGTCACTTGGGGGCTTCCTGTTCAAACATAGGTCATATTCGAACCAAAGAGAACATAGCTGTCGGTACCCACTTGATCGGAGCAATGCCAAAACTCACTTGGGGGCTTCATGATCGTATTCGAATCATAGCTTAACCTCTCTTGGGTCCGACCCATATCGTATTCGAATCAGAGTCATTAAATATTCTTAAGGTCATTTGGGGGCTTCCTGTTCAAACATAGGTCGTATTCGAACCAAAGAGAACATAGCTATCGGTACCCTCTTGATCGGTGCAATGCCAAAGCCATTGGCGGCTACATGGTCGTTTTCGAACCCTAGCTTAACCCCTTTGGGACGGTTTACTGATCGTATTCGAATCAGAAACCTTAAGTTTTCCCTTTTTTTCTTTTTTGCTTAAAGTCTTTTTGAAAGAACACTTTGGATTTGTCTTATGATCTTTTTTGTCCATGATTCAAGTCATATAAGGTTTCTTGAGCCGGCTTAACTTTGAAGCACTCAGTGGCCCGGCTTGTGACAAATTCCAAGAGAGTTGTGGTTTATAAACTGAGTCATCACCCTTACTATCCAGGTCATTTAAACCGGCGGTAAAAATTTGATATCTCAGGTATGATGTTATTGCAGTTATATTACAAGTTCTAATCAGAATTGTTTATAACTCATATTTCCCATCTACACATATGTGGGATAATTATGACCCGCCCTGCGGTGAGCCGCCAAGGATTTCTATGATCTACCTCTCTGTGCAGGATTGATTACATGATTTCTTATGCACAAAGGAAATAGCAAAGCATAAGATGAAGTGAATATATGATGGCGATTTAAACAGTGTTAAGATATCAAAACATGCGCGAAGGCACGGCACAGCAAAGTCATTTCTACTCCTATTACATGACTCCCCGAGTCAAAATGATTAAGCATTGTTTTTATCAAGGCTACAAACATGAGCCGCTCAACGGATTAATTCTCTTGGTTGCCTGAAGCTTCCGGATCAACCCTTTCCACTTCTTCGTCCTGCTCCCGGGCCTGGAAGGTTGATGACGGCCAATCAATGCCACTCAAAGCTTTAAATTCAGCTTTGTCATCGATTAGCCCAGCCGGGTCAATCTCAGGTGCGAAGGTATGCTTACGAGTTGGTGGAATCAGGCTGGTGAGGATGTATTGTGGTGTTGGGATCCTCCGGTTCTCTGCATCATAACCCGCCTGGTACTTGGAGAGGTCCGCTTAGCAATCATGGTGGCCACAGGGCGTATTGCCTTCACACAGGCAGCTAAATCTTCTTGTTCAAAGGGCGCACCATCTTCTTTGAGGCTCGGATACCCAATGGCAATGTCAGCCGGGTATAGTTCCGGAAGCCAAGCCTTGGCCCGGCTCAACGCGGGTACAGCACCAGATCTTGCAAACGCCCGTTTTAGTTCCGTAATCCGTTGGGGCAACACAGAAAGCTTTCTTATCACATCCGCCAAAAGTGTAGGAACTTCATTGGACAGAGCCACGGTAGCTAAGGCGCGCTGAGACCCGGTGTAGAGTTGCTCCACCAGGGTATAAACCGCCTTCAGCTTTCTCAGAGAGTCCTGGTTCAGATTTGAGCTCCTAGGGCCTGCATAGCAATGTCAGGTGCGTTAAGAAACAAATTTACATGATCATTGAAAAGTATAGTTTCTCTAACTTGTAGGGTGACTTACCAAAGATTGCGGTAACCATCTGGGTCACATGGCGTTTTAAGCCGGACAGTTCATTGGTTTCCTTTTCAAGAGCCACCTCTAAATCGATAGCCCGTTGGGTTAAGGCATTCTTTTCATCAGTCCAAGTTTTTCTCTCTGCTTCAAAGTCGGCCTTCAGTTTCTCTTGTTTAGATACACTGAATTCAAACTTGGAGTTGGCCTTTTGGGTCTCTCTTTCTTGAGCTTGCAGGCATTTCTTTAAGTCAGCAATTTCTGTTTGCAATTGACTGGTGGTAACCTGCACAAATACCGGATCAAAATCATGAAGCATAAAATATTCAAGTCCCAAGCACCTTCCAAGCAAGACTACTTGGCACTTGTGGGCTAATGTCTACCGCAGAAGTCTATGGCGGCTCATAAGATTGGTGATTCACAAAATTTAAAGTCCCAAGCACTTTGCAAGCAAGACTACTTGGCACTTGGGGGCTAATGCATATCGGAGTTGAAATTACACAATTGATATGATTTATATAAGCATCTGAAGGACCGGCTCATTCACTTTGATTAAACCGGCCCTTGGGGCCAACAGATTAAGCCGGCGTTTTTACAGGTTTCTAAGCTAAAGGCATTGTTAATCAGTGTCTGATATTTTCCTAAGTCTACAACATATTATTCATAAGCAATAGACTTGGGGAGAAAGGATGCCATACCTCAAATTTATGGTGCATCTGTTTCACCATGTCGATTTCAACATCGCGGCTACTGTGCACTTGGCTGAGATAGCCAGATAAAATTTCTCCGGCATTCATGTGAGAGTAATCCGTAAGGTCAAATCTGACCCTACGCCATTCCAGGAGTTCTTCCTTGGCAGAGCATTTGGCAAGCACAGTAGGCCGTCCCGGCTCAGTGTAGCTGGTCTTGGTAATCTCAACTTCAGATTCTTGAGGGTCACTTGTCTTAACTGGGCTTGAGACTTCCGGATTGACAGATCCATCAATTGCTTGCTCGGCAGGAGGGTCAGTAGCCGACATTGGCGGCTCGGTGCTGGCTCGGGTGGCGGTTCAGTAGCAGAGGTTTTAGGAACAACCGTCTGAAGCACCGGTTCTTGAAGAATTGGTTCATCAACCGGCTTGTCCTTCTTATCCTTCTTGCTCGCCTTTGCTTTACCGCTATACAAACGTTAAAAGGTTAGTATAAGCATTAAAATTCAAGAATACAAGAAAATTAAAGTCATCGTTACCCTGGAGCGGTCATGAAAGCCGGCAGATTCGATTGGATAGAGTCGCCGGAAGAAGGAGAGGTTTCCTGGTAATTCGAGTCAGAAGGATTCAGTGGCTAACGAGTGAGACCCGCCAAAGGGTAAGAAGAATCTAAGACGGATATGACCTTGTTCCGACGTCTTCTTGTTGTGTTGGGTAAGCCGGAGGAGAGCTCTACGTCTTTGCTGGTACGGGTCTGCCTCCGGCTCTCATAAATCTGTCGCTTCAAAAGAAATTGAGGATCTTGATAAGCTAAAGGATGTGAAAGTCTTACTTTTCGGGTTACTTGGCGGACTTTCGGGCGCGGCAAAGGCTCTGAGTCGTAGGAAATGATATTTACCTCTTCTTCCATCCCGTGGCTCGTGCCCGTGTCATCCTGATCATAATCAGTATCAATAAGATAATTAAAAAATGAGCCAAGGAAGTCAAGGGCTACCTCCGACTCAGAAGAATCATCTAGCTGAAGCTGCTCAGAACCACTGGGTTTCTTTCCGCGCTTCTTTGCAGCGGCTGTCTTAGCCTTCCTGTCTCTTTTTGCGGCTTCATGGTCGTACTTAACCTTCGAAAACTTGTCATCAGCCTGTGAAAGTCAGCAAAAGTTTGAGTACAAGTAAAAGCATCAATATTGGAGATAATTTGTTCGGCTTGGCGATTTACCTTTGGAGTCGGATTAGTTTTGCAGAAAGGGCATAAGCCCACCTTGCCGCAGTCTATCAAGCTTTCATTAAGAAGACATTTTGTCATGTCTTTGACGACATGATCAGGGAGATCATCAACTATGGCGCTGAGGGTCATCTTTCTTGTCCGAGTAATTGCACAACAGACCGGGGTGGCGGCTTAACGGAATGATCCGCCAGGAGTGCCAGACCCGGACCAAGTCAATGCCATTGAGTCCATTCCCTAGAAGAGCCTTGATTTTGGCCAAAGTGGGAGCAAGTGTCTTGCGTTCGGTGGCTGTTATTTTGTTCGCAGAGGATGATTTGAGTCCAGACCCAGGGCGCGAAAACCGGGCAGAGGATTTTCACCAGCCGGGGAGGTGTCTTGGCAGTAAAACCATGTTTGATTTCAGTCCTTTGGATGTCTTGGCGGGTTAGCATAAGGAAAAATAATGTTTCTATGGTGTTGGATTGAGACACCACCGAGTTCCAAGCTCTGTCCGCTGGCACATTCAATTTGGCGGTTTAAATAAAATAACTCCCTGAAGAGTAACATGTTGGGTTCTTCTCCAAGATACACCTCGTTGAACACTTGGAAATTGCAGATATTAGACACGGAGTTGGGTCCGATGTCTTGAGGGCAGAGATCGAAGAAGTGCAGAACGTCTCTAAAGAATTTTGACTCAGGTGGTGAGAAACCCTGGTTCATATGATCCGTAAAAACAATGACCTCCCCGTCCTTGGGTTGAGGTCTCTCTTCAGCCGGGTCTGGGGCACGGTATGACATGACATTCCTTTTTGGCAAATAGCCAACTTTTACAAAATCTTCGAGAGTCTGCTCAGTGACAACAGATGGGACCCAGTTGCATGAAATGCTTGTTTCAGGTGCCATGATGATGAAAACCTAGGAAAGGATAAAAATTTCCGGTTTAAGTTTAAGCCGGAGGAAGTGTCAATATTCAAATATGGCGGCTTATCTCGGGGCATAATGGTACGACGATAATTATGATGAATTATTTAAGTCGCCATAAGCATCATTGACAGTTCAGTTATTTAAGCCACCATGGGCGGTCAAGATTGTTAGTTAAAGCATTATCTTCTAAACCGGTGACAAGAGTCGCCATGGCTAGGGGGATCTAACAGATATAGATTTTTGCCTCAGTGCGGTATAAACAAGTTTCACAAAATGCATTTGCTATTTTGGATCAAACAGCTGTTCAAAAAAGAAAATATTCTAGACCTAAAAATAGAGTGCAGATGAGTTCATCAGTTCTACCAGGCCTTTTTGTAGCATAAGCGGATCTACTGATATCAAAAATGCGTGAGAAACATCTATTGTAAGAGTTTTACACCATTCTCGGATCAGAGGCGGCTGCGGTATAAAGCTGTGAAGAACCAAGACGAACAGCAAAGAACACAAGAAAAACCTACGAACCCTAATGCAGATCTGGAGCAAGGAAGAAGAAAAGCTTACGGCTGCAGGAGTGTTGCGGAGGTTCGCCGCCGTTTTCTGGGCAAGCTCAGGTTGATGCAGCGGCCGGAGTCGATGAAGACGAGGGGCACGGTAGCAGCGGTGGAGCTCGAGCAGCAGAAGGGTGCGCAAGGAAGAAGATGCGGAAGGAAGAAGAATGAGAAAGGACCCGGTCGGGTCTATTTATAAGAAAAAATAGATGACTGGGCACGAAAAACAAGGAGGCCAAAGAAAAAAGTTATCCAACTATAAGGACGCCTCGATTTTCGTGATGGTCTTTAAGATAAGGATCCGTTGAGATACATTGGATAAAGCATGAATTGATGACAGATGACGTCACGGCGGGTTATCCAAAGTCCAGAGGATGATGTCACGGTGGGTTAAAGCTATCATGCAAGCAGGGAGCACAAGATTCTTTAAAGTGTTGAAGATTGACATGAACTAGTTCAAATCAATCTGGGCCCTAATGTGGGGGATATAACTATTAGGCATGACCCACTAGGAGGGGCCGGGTCACGCCTATGATAAAGACCATGAAGACACTTGAAGATGACGACTCACTTAAAGGCTTAAGGCCTAGAGGCGATTTAAGGCCTATAGAGATAAACCGCCATGTATACACAAACTTGTATTGTAAGTAAGGAATAGAGAGAGACCGAGCCGGACGTTATTTAAGAATCGGTTGGGACTCTGTGAGTCGATGGGCGTCGACCTCTGTATATAAAGGGACGACCCAGCGGTGGTTCAGGGCAAGTAAGATCAGATTGAGAACTAGGTCAAGAAGATTCGCTCCCCGGTGATCGATCCACAAGCAATCCCACCCAAAACTAGATCATAGGCTTTTACCTTCACCGCAAGGGGCCGAACCAGTATAAACCTCGTGTCGTTTGTCCCATTTAACCCCTTTAAGCTTCCTAGTTGCGATGGCTCCACGACCAAGTCCTTACGCTAGGACATCTGACGTGACAATTCCACGACAATAGGAGTATTGAATATGCAGAGACATTTAGTATGCAATGTTGAATAATGATTTTAGTGATTTGCTATAGTAGAGGACGATAAGGTTTTGCATTGGTTTATACTAACTTATCTCACAAGTTCTTGTTGAGTTTTATGTCGATGAAGCTTTTGAGATTTAGGGAAACCGTGATATAAGAGCAATTAAGGAGACACAAAAGCTCAAGATTGGGGATGCTCAAGGCATCCCAAGCTAATATTTCAATAAGTCTCAAGCATCTAAGCTTGGGGATGCCCCGGTAGGCATCCCACCTTTCTTCTTCAACAATTATCGGTTAGTATCGGTTGAGCCTAAGTTTTTGCTTCTTCACATGAGTTGTGCTACTCTTGAAATGTCATTTTATTTTAATTTTGCTTGCTTTTTTAATAAAATAGTTAGACCTGAAAGTTTTTAAATAAAATAGAGTCCTCAAATAGGAGTCTAGGTAAGTGGCATTCACATCCCGTCAATGAAGCTCTTCTCTATGGAATTGCTCTAGTGCTTCACATATATCTTTTTGAGCACGGTGTGCTTTAGTATTTTTGAAGAAATTCTCTCTTGCTTCACTTAAATTAATTTGAGAGAAATAAATATTATGCTCATGTTCTTCACTTATATCTTTTTGGAGTAGCTTGTCATTTACTCTTATGATTCACTTATGTCCTATGAGTAAATTGTGGAATAAATTGATTGTCATAAGTTGAAATTATATCATGCCTAGTGGTAGCTTCACATTGGGTTTAGAAAGTGAAATCTTTTGAGGCTTGACAATCACAATATTGGTCATACAAGCAATTCACGAATAATTAGTATAAGGAATAGAACTTTCACATGCAAATACACTATCATGGACATCTTTTGTGATTGTGATCCCCCATCAAAATATTATATGCCAAAATTGTTGACGTTGGACAAGGAAGACAACGTAATGATTTATGTTTGCTCATATTCACATAGAAGTCATATTGTCATAGATCCTTTAACATGTGGTGCTTGCCCCCCATCTTTGCTAGCCAAAAATTCCGCACCAAGTAGAGATACTACTTGTGCATCCAAAAACCCTTAAACCCAAATCTTATTTTCAAGAGTCCACCATACCTACCTAAGGATTGAGCAAGATCCTTCAAGTAAGTTGTCATTGGTGCAATAAGGCAATAAAAATTGCTTCTAAAAGTGTTAGATCATTTACTGTAAGAGAAAATTGAGTGTTGTACGAACTTATGATGGCAAAGCAATAAAATTGACAGACTGCATAATACAGGTTGCTATCATAAGGGGCAATATAACATGACATTCTTTTGCACTAAGGGGTTGAGCATACAAACAAATAAGCTCATGGCAACCTCTGCTTCCCTCTGTGAAGGGCCTATCCTTTACTTTTATGCAAAGAGTCAAAGTTTTTATTTCTATTCCTTTTTATTTTTATCCTTTGGCAAGCATCATGTGGTGAGGAAAGATCTAGGCACATATGTCCAGTTGAATATGGGTAGCATGAGTTATTATTGTTGACATCACCCAAAGGTGAATAGGCGAAATAATAAGCCCCTATCTTTCTATGTGTCTGGTTGAAATGTTTTGCTCATGTGTATGCGGTGAGTGTTAGCAATCATAGATGACTATAAGATGGTTGAGTATGTGGAGCTCTTACTTAGAATCTGTTGAATAAGTTGAATTGCAATTGCTTGGTGACTGAGAGCATAGGTTGTTGAGTTTCAATAGAGTTCATTGTTTGAACCTTAACATGTGAATTGGTTGCTACTATAACATTAGAAGTTTTATAAGAAAGAATTGTTGTTATGATGCTAGAAAAAGTGATTGAAATCATCATTGATCAAAATTATGCACTTTGCTAGCATTCACACTTCATAAATTATTTCTTTTATCATTTACCTACTCGAGGATGAGTAGGAATTAAGCTTGGGGATGCTGATACGTCTCCAACGTATCTATAATTTATGAAGTATTCATGTTGTTATTCTATCATTCTTGGGTGTTTTACAATCATTTTATAGCAACTTTATATATTTTTCGGACTAACCTATTGACCCAGTGCCTAGTGCCAGTTGATGTTTTTTGCTTGTTTTTTACATCGCAGGAAATTAATATCAAGCGGAGTCCAGACACCGCATAAATTTTTGGAGATTTTTTATGGAACCCAATGGGCCTGAGCCGCACCTAGGGGGTGCCCCGAGGGGGGCACAACCCACAAGGGCGCGCTAGGGCCGCCTGGCGCGCCCAGGTGGGTTGTGCCCACCTTGGTGGCCTTCCGCACCCCCCTCTTTGCACTATAAATTCCCAAATATTCTGAAACCCTTCAGGGTAGCCCTAGATCAGAAGTTCCGCTGCCACAAGGTCTCTATATCCGTGAAAACCAATCTAGACCCCGTTTTGACACCCTGCCGGAGGGGGGAATCATCTCCGGTTGCCATCTTCATCATCCCGGCGGCCACCACAATGAGGAGGGAGTAGTCCACCCTCGGGTCTGAGGGTTTGTACCAGTAGATATGTGTTTGATCTCTCTCTCTCTCTCTCTCTCTCGTGATCTATATCATGGGCTTTGTTAATATAGTCGGATCATATGATGTTTCTCCCCTCTATACTCTTGTTATGATGAATTGAATCTTTACCCTTCAAAGTTTTGTCTTGTCGGATTGAATATTCAGAGATCAGAACACATGATATATGTCTTGAAATATGAATACTTGAGGTGACAATGAGGTATCTTATTGATTCACTTGATATGTGTTATGGCATTCAACTCGTGGATTCCCGCGGTGATATTGGGGTAATCTATGCATAAGGGTTGATGCACGTTTTTCTCCGACAGAAACTTTGGGGTCTCTTTATAGTTCTTTGTGTGGATTGAGTATTAGGAATATGAATTTGCTTTGGTGTTATTCTAGTACGAACTCTAGGATAGATCGAACGGAAAAAATAGCTTTGTGTTATTTTAGTACGAACTCTTGAATAGATCGAACGTAAAGAATAGCTTTGAGGTGGTTTTGTGACCTACAAACAATTCCTATCTTTTGTTCTCCGCTAATAGGAACTCGGGAGTGATTCTTTATTGCACTTTGAGGGATAATCATATGATCCAACTATGTTAGCATTTTTGAGAGGTTGCACTAGCGAAAGTACGGACCCTAGGCCTCCTTTTTAAGCATTGCAACACCATTTTTTTGCCTGTTTATTATTTGCTACCTTGCCGTTTTATTTATTCAGATTATAAAAATATATTTCTACCATCTATATTACACTTTTATCACCATCTCTTCGCCGAACTAGTGCACCTATACAATTTGCCATTGTATTGGGTGTGTTGGGGACACAAGAGATTTCTTGTATTTGGTTGCAGGGTCATTTGAGATAGACTCTCTTCATCCTACACCTCTCATGGATTGATAAACCTTAGATCATCCACTTGAGGGAAAATTGCTACTGTCCTACAAAACTCTGCGCTTGGAGGCCCAACACGTGTCTACAAGAATAAAGTTGCATAGTAGACATCAATTCACATGGCATGGAATCGATCCAACAGGTCGGCAGCTAGAGAGGTCCACGTCGGGGCCACCCTCCTGTGATTTCGGCAAGACGCTCTTTGGATAATTTGAGGGGATCCGATTTTAGGGCCAGATCCTGATTAGTGTCTGCTCCTTTTATGCCCCCGAATCCGGGGCCAAAGCGCCAGGCTCAGTGGGCAGTTCTGCTAGGATAGTGGACTCTACAGGAGCAGGGGTTTTCTGAGGCCCAGCACCGGAATCAAGGTTTCAGAGGTCGGCCCCGTAATCGGGAGTGAGGTTCTCAACATGGTCCAAGCGACCGGTGAGGTCGGCGCAAAAAGTGATGTTGCCGAACATGAAGGTCTAGCCAGGAATGAAGACGTCCCTAGCATGGGCGGGATTTCCAGCGACAAGCTGGGCTATCAATCCTTTGGCGATCCGCAGTGGAACTCTCAATGAAAGCACCAATGTCGGTGTCAAAACCGGCGGATCTTGGGTAGGGGGTCCCGAGCTGTGGATCTAGGATCAATGGGGAGCAAGGGACGATGAACACGATGTTTACCCAGGTTCGGGCCCTCTCTAAGAGGTTAAGCCCTACGTCCTGCTTGATTGTATTTGATGTGTATGGTATAGTTATAGAGTTGATCTACCTCGAGATCAGTTGAGCTAAACCCTAGGTTGATGGGGTGTAGGATGTCGCTCTGGCCCTAAGGACTAAAACTCTCTAGTTTATATAGACACCAGTAGGGCTAAGGTTACATGCGATCAGTTACAACAAAGGAAAGATCACACTAATCTTTACTTGGAGGGCACACCATGGCTCGGAAGATATCCTACCCTAACACGGGTCTTCTCCCCAGCTTGGCTCCATGGTAGCCCATCAGTCCGGCCCATAAGAAGGGGACCAATAGCCCGAGGTATTGGAAATATGCCCAAGAGGCAATAATAAAAGGATTATTATTATATTTCTTTGTTCATGATAGTTGTCTTTTATTCATGCTATAATTGTATTATCCGGAAATCGTAATACACGTGTGAATACTTAGACCACAAAATGTCCCTAGTGAGCCTCTAGTTGACTAGCTCGTTGATCACCAGATAGTCATGGTTTCCTGACTATGGACATTGGATGTCATTGATAACGGGATCATATCATTAGGAGAATGATGTGATGGACAAGACCCAATCCTAAGCATAGCACAAAGATTGTGTAGTTCGTTTGCTAGAGCTTTTCCAATGTCAAGTATGTCTTCCTTAGACCATGAGATCGTGTAACTCCCGGATACCGTAGGAGTTCTTTGGGTATACCAAACGTCAGAACGTAACTGGGTGACTATAAAGGATACCACTGTTGGGGAACGTTGCATAAAATAAAAAATTTCCTACGTTCACCAAGATCCATCTATGAGTTCATCTAGCAACGAGAGAGAGATGCATCTACACACCACTTGTAGATCACGTGCGGAAGCGTTCAAGAGAACGGGGTTGAGGGAGTCGTTCTCGTCGTGATCCTATCACCGGAAATCCTAGCGCCGAACGGACGGCACCTCCGCGTTCAACACACATACGGTCAACATGACGTCTTCTCCGTCTTGATCCAGCAAGGGGGAAGGAGAGGTTGATGAAGATCCAGCAGCACGACGGCGTGGTGGTGGATGCAGCAGGACTCCTGCAGGGCTTCGCCAAGCAACTGCCGGAGGAGGAAGAGGTGTAGCAGGGGGAGGGAGGCGCCAAGACTCAGGTTGTGGCTTCCCTCCCTCCCCCCTCCTTTATATAGGCCCCTTGGGGGGCGCCGACCCTGGAGATGGGAATCTCCCAAGGGGGCGGTGGCCAGGGGGGGTGGAGTGCCCCCCAAGGCAAGTGGTGCGCCCCCCCACCCTAGGGTTTCCAACCCTAGGCGCAGGGGGGGACAAGGGGGGCGCACCATCCCACTAGGGGCTGGTTCCCCTCCCACTTCAGCCCACGGGGCCCTCCGAGATAGGTGGCCCCACCCAGTGGACCCCCAGGACCCTTCCGGTGGTCCCGGTACAATACCGGGTGACCCCGAAACTTTCCCGATGGCCGAAACATCACGTCCTATATATAATTATTTACCTCCAGACCATTATGGAACACCTCGTGATGTCCGGGATCTCATCCAGGACTCCGAACAACATTTGGTTTGCTGCATACTCATATTCATACAACCCTAGCATCACCGAACCTTAAGTGTGTAGACCCTACGGGTTCGGGAGACATGCAGACATGACCGAGACGGCTCTGTGGCCAATAACCAACAGCGGGATCTGGATACCCATGTTGGCTCCCACATACTCCTCGATGATCTCATCAGATGAACCACGATGTCGAGGATTCAAGCAACCACGTATACTATTCCCTTTGTCAGACGGTATGTTACTTGCCCGAGATTCGATCGTCGGTATCCCAATACCTCGTTCAATCTCGTTGCCGGCAAGTCACTTTACTCGTACTGCAATGCATGATCCCGTGACCAGACACTTGGTCACTTTGAGGTCATTATGATGATGCACTACCGAGTGGGCCCAGAGATACCTCTCCGTCATAGGGAGTGACAAATCCCAGTCTCGGTTCGTGCCAACCCAACAGACACTTTCGGAGATACTTGTAGTGCACCTTTATAGTCACCCAGTTACGTTGTGACGTTTGGTACACCCAAAGCACTCCTACGGTATCCGGGAGTTACACGATCTCATGGTCTAAGGAAGATATAATTGACATTGGAAAAGCTCTAGAAAACGAACTACACGATCTTTGTGCTATGCTTAGGATTGGGTCTTGTCCATCACATTATTCTCCTAATGATGTGATCCCGTTATCAATGACATCCAATATCCATGGTCAGGAAACCATGACCATCTGTTGATCAACGAGCTAGTCAACTAGAGGCTCACTAGGGACATGTTGTGGTCTATGTATTCACACATGTATTGCGGTTTCCGGTCAATACAATTATAGCATGAATAATAGACATTTATCATGAACAAGGAAATACAATAATAACCATTTTATTATTGCCTCTAGGGCATATTTCCAACAGTCTCCCACTTGCAGTAGACTCAATAATCTAGTTCACATCACTATCTGATTGTAATGAATCAACACCCATGGGGTTTGATCATATCTCGCTTGTGAGAGAGGTTATTAGTCAACGGATCTGAACCTTTCAGATCCGCATGTGCTTTGCAAATTTCTATGTCATCTCCTAGATGCAGCTACCACGCTCTATTTGCAACTATTCCAAATAACTGTTCTACTATACGAATCCGGTTTACTACTCAGAATAATCCGGATTAGTGTCAAAGTTTGCATCGGCGTAACCCTTTACGACGAACTCTTTTACCACCTCCATAATCGAGAAAATTCCTTAGTCCACTAGTTACTAAGGATAAGTTTGACCGCTGTCCTGTGATCCATTCCTGGATCAATCTTGTACCCCTTGACTGACTCATGGCAAGGCACACTTCCGGTGCAGTACACAGCATAGCATACTATAGAGCCTACGTCTGAAGCATAGGGGATGACCTTCGTCCTTTCTCTCTCTTCTGCCGTGGTCATGTCTTGAGTCTTACTCAATACTCACACCATATAACACAACCAAGAACTCCTTCTTTGCTGATCTATTTTGAACTCCTTCAAAATCTTGTCACGGTATGTATTCATTTGAAAGTACTATTAAGCGTTTTGATCTATCCTTATAGATCTTGATGCTCAATGTTCAAGTAGCTTAATCCAGGTTTTCCATTGAAAAACACTTTTCAAATAACCCTATATGCTTTCCAGAAATTCTACATCATTTCCGATCAACGATATGTCAACAATATATACTCATCAGAAATGCTATAGTGCTCCCACTCACTTCTTTGGAAATACAAGTTTCTCATAAACTTTGTATAAACCCAAAATCTTTGATCATCTCATCAAAGTGTATATTCCAACTCCAAGATGCTTACTCCAGTCCCTAGAAGGATTGCTGGAGCTTTGCACACTTGTTAGCATCTTTCAGGATTGACAAAACCTTCTGGTTGTATCACATACAACCTTTCCTCAAGAATATCGTCGAGGAAACAATGTTTTTGACATCCTATCTGCAAGATTTCATAAATCATGCAGTAATTGCTAATATAATTCCAACAGACTCTTAGCATCGCTACGAATGAGAAAGTCTCATCGCAGTCAACTCCTTGAACTTGTCGGGAAACATCTTAACGACAATTCGAGCTTTCTTAATGGTGATACTTACCATCATTGTCCGTCTTTCTTTTAAAAATACATCTGTACCCAATAGCCTTACAACCATCAAGTAGTTCTTCCAAAGTCTATACTTTGTTTTCATACATGGATCCTCTCTCGGATTTTATGGCCTCGAGCCATTCGTCGGAATCCAGGCCCACCATCGCTTCTCCATAGCTCGTAGGTTCATTGTTGTCTAGCAACATGACCTCCAAGACAGGATTACCGTACCACTCTGAAGTCGTACGCATCCTTGTCGACCTACGAGGTTTGGTAGCGACTTGATCCGAAGTTTCATGATCACTATCATCAGCTTCCACTTCAATTGGTGTAGGCACCACAGGAACAACTTCATGTGCCCTGCTACACACTAGTTGAAGTGACGGTTCAGTAACCTCATCAAGTCTCCACCATCCTCCTACTCAATTCTTTCAAGAGAAACTTTTCCTCGAGAAAGGACCCATTTCTAGGAAAAATCATTTTTGCTTCCGGATCTGAAATAGGAGGTATACCCAACTGTTTTTGGGTGTCCTATGAAGATACATTTATCCGCTTTGAGTTCGAGCTTATCAGCCTGAAACTTTTTCACATAAGCGTCACAGCCCCAAACCTTTAAGAAACGACAGCTTAGGTTTCTCTAAACCATAGTTCATACGCTGTCATCTCAACGGAATTATGTGGTGGGCTATTTAAAGTGAATGTGGTTGTCTCTAATGCTTGATCCATAAACGATAGTGGTAATTCGATAAGAGACATCATGGCATGCACCATATCCAATAGGGTGCAGTTATGATGTTCGGACACACCATCACACTATGGTGTTCCAGGCGGTGTTAGTTGTGAAACAATTTCCACAATGTCTTAATTGTGTACCAAACTCGCAACTCAGATATTCATCTCTATGATCATATCATAGACATTTTATCCTCTTGTCACAAAGATTTTCAACTTCACTCTGAAATTACTTGAACCTTTCAATAATTCAGACTTGTGTTTCATCAAGTAAATATACTCAGCATCTACTTAAATCATCTGTGAAGTAAGAACATAATGATATCCACTGCGTGCCTCAGCACTCATTGGACTGCACACATCGAAATGTATTACTTCCAACAAGTTGCTTTCTTGTTCCATCTTACTGAAAACGAGGCTTTTCAGTCATCTTGCCAATGTGGTATGATTTGCATGTCTCAAGTGATTCAAAATCAAGTGAGTCCAAATGATCCTTCTGCATGGAGTTTCTCCATGCGTACATACCAATAGACATGGTTCACATGTCTCAAACTTTTCAAAAACGAGTGAGTCCAAAGATCCATCAACATGGAGCTTCTTCATGTGTTTTATACCAATATGACTTACATGGCAGTGCCACAAGCAGGTGGTACTATCATTACTATCTTATATCTTTTGGCATGAACACGTGTATCACTACGATCGAGATTCAATAAACCATTCATTTTAGGTGCGAGACCATTGAAGGTATTATTCAAATAAACAGAGTAACCATTATTCTTCTTAAATGAATAACCGTATTGCGATAGACATAATCCAATCATGTCTATGCTCAACGCAAACACCAAATAACAATTATTTAGGTTTAACACCAATCTCGATGGTAGAGGGAGCAGGCGATGCTTGATCACATCAACCTTTGGAAACACTTCCAACACACATCGTTATCTCACCTTTAGCTAGTCTCTGTTTATTCCATAGCTCTTTTATTTCGAGTTACTAACACTTAGCAACCGAACCGGTATCTTAATACCCTGGTGCTACTAGGAGTACTAGTAAAGTATACATTTAATACAATGTATATCCAATATACTTCTGTCAACCTTGCTAGCCTTCTCATCTACCAAGTATCTAGGGTAGTTCTGCTTCAGTGACTGTTCCCTCATTACAGAAGCACTTAGTCTCGGGTTTGGGTACAACCCTGGGTTTCTTCACTGGAGCAGCAACTAATTTGCCGTTTCATGAAGTATTCCTTCTTGCCCTTGCCCTTCTTGAAACTAGTTGTTTCACTAACCATCAACAATTGTTGCTCCTTCTTGATTTCTACTTTCGCGGCGTCAAACATCGTGAATATTTCAAGGATCGTCATATCTATGCCTGATATGTTATAGTTCATCATGAAGCTCTAGTAGCTTGGTGGCAATGACTTTGGAGAAACATCACTATCTCATCTAGAAGATTAACTCCCACTCGATTCAAGTGATTGTTGTACTCAGACAATCTGAGCACAAGCTGAACGATTGAGCTTTTCTCCCTTAGTTTGCAGGCTAAGAAACTCGACGGAGGTCTTATACCTCTTGACGTGGGCACGAGCCTGAAATCCCAATTTCAGCCCTCGAAACATCTCATATGTTCCACGATTCAACATATACATGTATCCGGTTTGTGACTTAGAGTCATCCAGATCTGTGTCGAAGCTAGCGTCGATGTAACCACTATCAACGTTCCCCAACAGTGGCATCATGAGCTAGGTCTATGCGTAGTTCTCTATTGCACGAGTAGAACACAAATCTGTTGTGGGCGTAGATCTTGTCAACTTGCTATCCACTACTAGTTTTTCTTGCTTCAGCGGTATTGTGGGATGAAGCGGCCCGGACTGACCTTACACGTACGCTTACGTGAGACAGGTTCCACCGACTGACATGCACTAGTTGCATAAGGTGGCTAGCGGGTGTCTGTCTCTCCTACTTTAGTTGGAGCGGATTCGATGAAAAGCGTCCTTATGAAGGGTAAATAGAAGTTGACAAAATCACGTTGTGGTTATTCGTAGGTAAGAAAACGTTCTTGCTAGAACCCAATTGCAGCCACGTAAAAGATGCAACAACAATTAGAGGACGTCTAACTTGTTTTTGCACCAATTGTCATGTGATGTGATATGGCCAGAAGTTGTGATGAATGATGAATGATATATTGTAATGTATGAGATCATGTTCTTGTAATAGGAACCACGACTTGCATGTCGATGAGTATGACAACCGGCAGGATCCATAGGAGTTGTCTTAATTATTGTATGACCTGCGTGTCAATGATTTAACGCCATGTAATTACTTTACTTTATTGCTAAACCGTTAGCTATAGTAGTAGAAGTAATAGTTGGCGAGCAACGTCATGGAGGCACGATGATGGAGATCATGATGATGGAGATCATGGTGTCATGTCGGTGACGAAGATGATCATGGAGCCCCGAAGATGGAGATCGAAGGAGCTATATGATATTGGCCATATCATGTCACTACTTTATATAATTGCATGTGATGTTTATTATGTTTTATGCATCTTGTTTACTTAGAACGGCGGTAGTAAATAAGATGATCCCTTATAACAATTTCAAGAAAGTGTTCCCCCTAAATGTGCACCGTTGCTAAAGTTCATCGTTTCGAAGCACCACGTGATGATCGGGTGTGATAGATCCTTACACAACGGGTGTAAGACAGTTTTACACATGCAAAACACTTAGAGTTAACTTGACGAGCCTAGCATGTACAGACATGGCCTCGGAACACAAGAGACCCAAAGGTCTAACATGAGTCGTATGGAAGATATGATCAACATGGACATGTTCACCGATGATTACTAGTCCGTCTCACGTGATGATCGGACACGGCCTAGTCGACTCGGATCGTGTAACACTTAGATGACTAGAGGGATATCAATCTGAGTGGGAGTTCATTAAATAATTTGATTAGATGAACTTAATTATCATGAACTTAGTCTAAAATCCTTGCAAAATATGTCTTGTAGATCAAATGGCCAACGCTCATGTCAACATGAACTTCAACGCGTTCCTAGAGAAAACCAAGCTGAAAGATGATGGCAGCAACTATTCGGACTGGGTCCGGAACCTGAGGATCATCCTCATAGCAGCCAAGAAAGCATATGTCCTAGAAGGACCGCTAGGTGAAGCACCCATCCCAGAGAACCAAGATGTTATGAACGCTTGGCAGTCACGTGCTGATGATTACTCCCTCGTTCAGTGCGGCATCCTTTACTGCTTAGAACCAGGGCTCCAAAAGCGTTTTGAGCAACACGGAGCATATGAGATGTTCAAGGAGCTGAAAATGGTTTTTCAAGCTCATGCCCGGGTCGAGAGATATGAAGTCTCCGACAAGTTCTATAGTTGTAAGATGGAGGAAAACAGTTCTGTTAGTGAACACATACTCAAAATGTCTGGGTTGCACAACCGCCTGTCCCAGCTGGACATTAACCTCCCGGACGAGGCGGTCATTGACAGAATCCTTCAGTCGCTCCCACCGAGCTACAAGAGCTTTGTGATGAACTACAATATGCAGGGGATGGTGAAGACCATTCCTGAAGTATTTTCAATGCTGAAGTCAGCAGAGGTTGAAATCAAGAAAGAACATCAAGTGTTGATGGTCAATAAGAGCACTAAGTTCAAGAAGGGCAAGGGTAAGAAGAACTTCAAGAAGGACGATAAAGATGTTGCCGCGCCCGGTAAGCCAGTTGCCGGGAAGAAGTCAAAGAATGGACCCAAGCCTGAGACTGGGTGCTTTTATTGCAAAGGGAAGGGTCACTAGAAGCGGAACTGCCCCAAATACTTAGCGGACAAGAAGGCCGGCAACACTAAAGGTATATGTGATATACATGTAATTGATGTGTACCTTACCAGTACTCGTAGTAACTCCTGGGTATTTGATACCGGTGCCGTTGCTCACATTTGTAACTCCCAGCAGGAGCTGCGGAATAAGCGGAGACTGGCGAAGGACGAGGTGACGATGCGCGTCGGGAATGGTTCCAAAGTCAATGTGATCGCTGTTGGCACGCTACCTCTACATTTACCCACGGGATTAGCTATGAACCTCAATAATTGTTATTTAGTGCCAAGTTTGAGCATGAACATTGTATCTGGATCTCGTTTAATACGAGATGGCTACTCATTTAAATCCGAGAATAATGGTTGTTCTATTTATATGAGAGATATGTTTTATGGTCATGCCCCGATGGTCAATGGTTTATTATTAATGAATCTCGAGCGTAATGTTACACATATTCATAGTGTGAATACCAAAAGATGTAAAGTTGATAACGATAGTCCCACATACTTGTGGCACTGCCGCCTTAGTCACATTGGTGTCAAGCGCATGAAGAAGCTCCATGCTGATGGACTTTTAGAGTCTCTCGATTATGAATCATTTGACACATGCGAACCATGCCTCATGGGCAAAATGACCAAGACTCCGTTCTCCAGAACAATGGAGCGAGCAACCAACTTATTGGAAATCATACATACCGATGTGTGCGGTCCAATGAGCGTTGAGGCTCGAGGAGGATATCGTTATGTTCTCACTCTCACTGATGACTTGAGTAGATATGGGTATGTCTACTTGATGAAACACAAGTCTGAGACCTTTGAAAAGTTCAAGGAATTTCAGAATGAAGTAGAGAATCAACGTGACCGAAAGATAAAATTCTTACGATCGGATCATGGAGGAGAATATTTAAGTCACGAATTTGGTACGCACTTAAGGAAATGTGGAATCGTTTCACAACTCACACCGCCTGGAACACCTCAGCGTAACGGTGTGTCCGAACGTCGTAATTGCACTCTATTAGATATGGTGCGATCTATGATGTCTCTTACCGATTTACTGCTATCATTTTGGGGATATGCTCTAGAGACAGCTACATTCACTTTAAATAGGGCACCGTCTAAATCCGTTGAGACGACACCGTATGAATTATTGTTTGGGAAGAAACCTAAGCTGTCGTTTCTAAAAGTTTGGGGATGCGATGCTTATGTCAAGAAACTTCAACCTGAAAAGCTCGAACCCAAGTCGAAAAAATGCGTCTTCATAGGATACCCTAAGGAAACCATTGGGTATACCTTATACCTTAGATCCAAAGGCAAGATCTTTGTTGCCAAGAACGGATCCTTTCTGGAAAAAGAGTTTCTCTCGAAAGGAGTAAGTGGGAGGAAAGTAGAACTCGATGAAGTACTACCTCTTGAACCGGAAAGTAGTGCAACTCAGGAAAATGTTCCTGTGGTGCCTGCACCGACTGGAGAGGAAATTAATGATGATGATCAAGGTACTTCGGATCAAGTTGCTACTGAACTTCATAGGTCCACGAGGACACGTTCCACACCAGAGTGGTATGGCAACCCTGTCCTGGAAATCATGTTGTTAGACAACGGTGAACCTTCGAACTATGAAGAAGCGATGGCGGGCCTAGATTCCAACAAATGGCTAGAAGCCATGCAATCCGAGATAGAATCCATGTATGAAAACAAATTATGTACTTTGATTGACTTTCCCGATGATCGGCGAGCGATAGAAAACAAATAGATCTTTAAGAAGAAGACGGACGCGGATGGTAATGTCACCATCTATAAAGCTCGACTTGTTCCTAAGGGTTATCGACAAGTTCAAGGGGTTGACTATGATGAGACTTTCTCTCCCATAGCGAAGCTTAAGTCCGTCTGAATCATGTTAGCAATTGCCGCATACTATGATTATGAGATATGGCAGATGGATGTCAAAACGGCATTCCTTAACGGTTATCTTAAGGAAGAGCTGTATATGATGCAGCCGGAAGGTTTTGTCGATGCTAAGAATGCTAACAAAGTATGCAAGCTCCAGCGATCCATTTATGAGCTGGTGCAAGCATCTCGGAGTTGGAACATTCGCTTTGATGAGATGATCAAAGCGTTTGGGTTTATGCAGACTTATGGAGAAGCCTGCGTTTACAAGAAAGTGAGTGGGAGCTCTGTAGCATTTCTCATATTATATGTACATGACATACTTTTGATGGGAAATGATATAGAATTCTTGGACAGCATTAAGGCCTATTTGAATAAGTGTTTTTCAATGAAGGACCTTGGAGAAGCTGCTTACATATTAGGCATCAAAATCTATAGGGATAGATCGAGACGCCTCATAGGTCTTTCACAAAGCACATACCTTGATAAGATTTTGAAGAAGTTCAAAATGGATCAGTCCAAGAAAGGGTTCTTGCCTGTATTGCAAGGTGTGAGATTGAGCTCGGCTCAATGCCCGACCACAGCAAAAGATAAAGAAGAGATGAGTGTCATCCCCTATGCCTCAGCCATAGGATCTATTATGTATGCCAAGCTGTGTACCAGACCTGATGTAAACCTTGCCTTTAGTTTGGTAGTAAGGTACCAAAGTAATCCCGGCAAGGAACACTGGACAGCGGTCAAGAATATCCTGAAGTACCTGAAAAGGACAAAGGACATGTTTCTCGTTTATGGAGGTGACGAAGAGCTCGTCGTAAAGGGTTACGTCGATGCTAGCTTCGACACAGATCTGGATGACTCTAACTCACAAACCGGATACGTGTATATGTTGAATCGTGGAGCAGTGAGCTGGTGCAGTTGCAAGCAGAGCGTCGTGGCGGGATCTACATGTGAAGCGGAGTACATGGCAGCCTCGGAGGCAGCGCATGAAGCAATATGGATGAAGGAGTTCATCACCGACCTAGGAGTCATACCCAATGCATCGGGGCCGATCACTCTCTTCTGTGACAACACTGGAGCTGTTGCCCTTGCCAAGGAGCCCAGGTTTCACAAGAATACCAGGCACATCAAGCGTTGTTTCAACTCCATCCGTGAAAATGTTCAAGATGGAGACACAGATATTTGGGAAGTACACATGGATCTGAATGTCGCAGATCCATTGACTAAACCCCTTCCGCGAGCAAAACATGATCAACACTAGAACTCTATGGGTGTTCGATTCATCACAATGTAACTAGATTATTAACTCTAGTGCAAGTGGGAGACTGTTGGAAATATGCCCTAGAGGCAATAATAAAAGGATTATTATTATATTTCTTTGTTCATGATAGTTTTCTTTTATTCATGCTATAATTGTATTATCCGGAAATCGTAATACACGTGTGAATACTTAGACCACAACATGTCCCTAGTGAGCCTCTATTTGACTAGCTCGTTGATCACCAGATAGTCATGGTTTCCTGACTATGGACATTGGATGTCGTTGATAACGAGATCACATCATTAGGAGAATGATGTGATGGACAAGACCCAATCCTAAGCATAGCACAAAGATCGTGTAGTTCGTTTGCTAGAGCTTTTCCAATGTCAAGTATATCTTCCTTAGACCATGAGATCGTGTAACTCCCGGATACCGTAGGAGTTCTTTGGGTGTACCAAACGTCACAACATAACTGGGTGACTATAAAGGTGCACTACAGGTATCTCCGAAAGTGTCTGTTGGGTTGACACGGATCGAGACTGGGATTTGTCACTCCGTATAACGGAGAGGTATCACTGGGCCCACTCGGTAGTGCATCATCATAATGAGCTCAAAGTGACCAAGTGTCTGGTCACGGGATCATGCATTACGGTACGAGTAAAGTGACTTGCCGGCAACGAGATTGAATGAGGTATTGGGATACCGACGATCGAATCTCGGGCAAGTAACATACCGTCTAACAAAGGGAATAGTATACGGGGTTGCTTGAATCCTCGACATCGTGGTTCATCCGATGAGATCATCGAGGAGTATGTGGGAGCGAACATGGTTATCCAGATCCCGTTGTTGGTTATTGACCGGAGAGCCGTCTCGGTCATGTCTGCATGTCTCCCGAACCCGTAGAGTCTACACACTTAAGGTTCGGTGACGCTAGGGTTGTATGAATATGAGTATGCAGCAAACTGAATGTTGTTCGGAGTCCCGGATGAGATCCCGTATGTCACGAGGAGTTCCAGAATGGTCCGGAGGTAAAGAATTATATATAGGAAGTGATGTTTCGGCCATCGGGAAAGTTTCAGGGTCACCCGGTATTGTACCGGGACCACCGGAAGGGTCCCGGGGGTCCATCGGGTGGGGCCACCTATCCCGGAGGGCCCCGTGGGCTGAAGTGGGAGGGGAACCAGCCCCTAGTGGGCTGGTGCGCCCCCCCTTGGGCCCCCCCTCTGCGCCTAGGGTTGGAAACCCTAGGGTGGGGGGCGCACCACTTGCCTTGGGGGGCACTCCACCCCCCCTGGCCGCCGCCCCCTTGGGAGATTCCCATCTCCAGGGCCGGCGCCCCCCCCCCTCGGGGGCCTATATAAAGGAGGGGGGAGGGAGGGCAGCCGCACCCTGAGTCTTGGCGCCTCCCTCCCCCTGCTACACCTCTTCCTCCTCCCGCAGTTGCTTGGCGAAGCCCTGCCGGAGTCCTGCTGCATCCACCACCACGCCGTCGTGCTGCTGGATCTTCATCAACCTCTCCTTCCCCCTTGCTGGATCAAGACAGAGGAGACGTCACGCTGACTGTATGTGTGTTGAACGCTGAGGTGTCGTCCGTTCGGCACTAGGATCTTCGGTGATAGGATCACGACAAGAACGACTCCCTCAACCCCGTTCTCTTGAACGCTTCCGCTTGCGATCTACAAGTGGTATGTAGATGCATCTCTCTCTCGTTGCTAGATGAACTCATAGATGGATCTTGGTGAACGTAGGAAAAAATTTATTTTATGCGACGTTCCCCAACACGAGGACCCCTTAGCCCAGGACTCCCTCACTTGCGCTAATAGGACTAACCACATACGGAGCCACGAGCATTGCAAAAGCTCTTTCAAGCATTCTCGAGCTCGCCCGAGCATAAGTAACCACCGCTGTATCACCCACTTACATTAAACAACCAAGAACATGAGTAGAGTATTACGCCTCAGTGCACCCTGGACATGTATAAATATCGGTGTCCCATGGTCTTAGGTTGCTAGTGGAAGACTAAGTGTTTTATCCCCTGGACGAACAAAAATATAGGTTATCCTGGATCCCTAATATATTGAGTTGACACACCAAAAGTGCTACAAAACGTAGATGAAAAACAATATAGCTCATAAGGTCCTTCTATAATTCTGATAATCCCACGGTGACAAAGATTCTTCTTCGAGGGAAATATCATAGCACACCAGGTGGCACAATGAGAAGAGTGTGGTTGAGAAAAATGTTATGAGGCACACCACTAATGGTGAGGCATCTAACTCCTTTGACGAAGTTCGTCCTTGGTTTGTCATAGATCCCCATAACTTGAAGTTAGGTTTTGCAACAGATGGATTAAATTACTTTGGACACATGAGCAGTGCAAACATTACGTGGCATGTGTGAAACATTCAATTTATATGTGGTTTAGTGATGTATGCATAGGGTAACCATTCGATTTGCATGTGGCATTTATTTGGTGTATTCATGAGTTTGATGCATATGCCACTACCTCAGGTCAGAGCACAATAGTTTACTATGCATGTGTGCACTGCAACGAGAATCCTTGTTGTGAGGCACTAATTTTTTTGGATATGTTGGCCATCGTCAATTTCTTCAAGCAAATCACCCTTTTAGTAAAAACAGGCTATTCAATAACAAGTGTGAGAAGAGAAAGGCACCAAGGAAGTTAACAAGGAAAGAAGTGGAACATATGGTAGAGCGTGCTAAGGACGATTATATACTAGGTAAATATCCATGAAAACCAAGTAGGAAGAGAAAGTGCTTGGATCATCCTACATGGCACCTGAAGGAGATGTTATATGAATTACCATATTGGAAAGATCTTAATTTATCTCAGAACCTCAATGTAATGCATATTGAGAAGAACATATGTGAGACTATCATTGGCACACTTCTTGAACTTTATGGTATGAATAAGGATACCGTCATGCCATAGTTGATTTACATATCGTCAATATCAGGGAGGGCTACTTTATGAAACAAGATTCGAAAAGAGGATCCTTGCAAGAAGTTTCCTACACCTTGGACGCCTAGTAAGGAAGGTAAGAAAAACTTGTGCAAGTTTTTGGCTAATGTCACCGAGGGAGTCCTGGATTCAGGGGTCCTCAGGTGTTCAGCCCAGGAGTATGGGCCGGGTTGGATGGGCCGTAGATCAAGCTGAAGACCATCCTCCATGTCTAGGTGGGACTTCTCCATACGTGAATGGCAAGATTAGAGTCCGGACGTATCATTTCCTTCCATGATGAACCGACCTTGTACAAACCCTAGGTCCCCCCAGTGTGTATATAAACTGGAGGGATTAGTCTGTAGAGGCTATCCTCATTACTATCATCGGAATATTCATAGGCTAGACATCTAGGGTTTAGCCATCTCAAGATAGATCAACTCTTGTAATCTCTATACTTTTCGAATATAATCAAGTAGGAGTAGGGTTTTACCTCCTTTAAGAGGGCCCGAACCTGGGTAAACATTGTGTCCCTTGGTCCCCTGTTACCATCGATCCTTAGACGCACAGCTTGGGCCCCCTGCCCGAGATCTGCCGATTTTGACGCCGACATTGATGCTTTCATTGAGAGTTATGTCGTGTTGTCTACAAAAGCGATCTATGGCTCGCCTAGTCATCAACAACAATATCACTTCTGGAAGGAGCCTGACTTCTGGGTAGACCCTTCAGCTCGACGGTTTCATCATAGGAACCTGTATGGCCGTCAAGCCCATAGCAACCCCTACGGCCGCCGAACACCGTCTTTGCATCAGCCTCGAGTACTTTGAAAAGATGGATCCGATAGATGTCTCATCTTTAAATGAACTGCTGGACCGCATCGCCGCCCTGGGAGTCTTAACGAACTATGATCGGATCGGGCTCAAGCCTGACCAGAGGGAAATTAATCGCCCGCCGATCACCCACCTCATAGCGGTCGTTGAGGAACCGACCGAAGACACTTCCCTCCCTATGTTGAAAACCAAGTATGTTCGGCTCTCCAAATCCCCTGAGCTGGATACTCTCCCTTTGTACGGGACTTCATGTCTTCTAGACTCTGGCTCAGAGATAGGATCGCAGGAGCCCTTGGACCTTCCCGGACCCGAACCGATTGTCTCGGAGAACCTTCCAACCCCAAATACAGGTGTGGACCGGATTCAAATTTTAAACCACCCGCCCACCACAATCAATATTCTCCAAGAAACTCAGGTCCTCCAGATATATACGACCTGATGTATGTGCGGCAGCAACCACAGGAAACAGCCCACCACTTTTGGGCCAGACTCTTGCTTGTTAGAAACAAGATCAAAGATTGCCCCGACGATGACGTAGTTTCGGTCTTTCATCGCAATTGCACTGACAAGGGAATTTTGAATGCCCTCGACTGTCGTCACATACAAATCTTCACGAAACTATCACAGGTAGTGCAAAAGTACTATGTGATGGAAATCACATGGAGGGCCCAGAAAACTCAACTGGAGCCCACTATCTTTAAGTACTGTGTGGCTCGGACTAAACCGACGTACCTTAGCGGGTCATCTGACCACCAGTCGATGGGCATAAAAATAAACCCTTCATGGTACATAGGTTTATTCTTGACGAACTTCTGGACAAGCCTTGTCCGATTCATGCCACTCCGCGCATAGACCCAACCCATAGCCTTCGAGCATGTTGGGTACTCCGACAAGTAGCAAAGAGTGGAGAGGTCATCCTCACCACCACTCTAGAGAAATACTCTCAGGAGAGGGGCGACTTTAACGTCCTTACGGTCTTCGAGACCTTTTCTTCAAATAATCGGCGCAAAAGGGCACTTCGCGACCTCGCCGAAGTCCACCAAGTTACCGCACTGAGCCCATGGAACGACACGGCAATAACCTTTATAGCCGAAGACGAACCAAAGGCTCGGTAAGTTCGAGCACCCGCCGCCCTAGTAATAAACCCCATTGTGGATGGTTTTCGGCTTACTAAAGTGCTTATGAACAGCGACAGTGGACTTAACCTCATTTACAAAGACACGCTCGATAAAATGCAGATGGATAGATCACACATCGAACAAGGCAATACCACCTTTCAAGGCATTATCCCCAGTCGAGAAGCATGATGCTCTCGGAGAATTAAATTGGATGTGGTATTTGGTACGCCCAAAAACTACATATCCAAAGAGTTGCTCTTTCATGTAGTCCCCTTCAACAGTGGGTATCACGCCATCCTCGAACGGGATGCTTTCTCACGCTTCCAATCTATACCCCATTATGGGTATATGAAGCTTAAAATACCCGGACCCAACGGAATCATAACAATTTCGAGCGACCTGGACAAAGCCCTCCGTGTCGAAAACAAAACCGCATCCCTGGCTGTCGAGGCATTATCTGAAGCCCAAGAGGACGAAGAATTAACAAATTTACGGTCCATGATGGATAGGGACGATGTGATCCTCGATAAGAGATCTAAATTCACCTCTTTTAAGCCAGTTGAGGAAATAGTTAAATTTCAAGTGCACCTGACAAACCCTAACAAGACAGCATCTATCGAAGCACAGTTGGATCCGGCAATGGACGCCACTCTACACACATTCTTGCGAGAGAATTGGGATATCTTCGCCTGGCACCCTTCAGACATGCCTGGCATCCCACGCAGGCTGGCCAAACACAGTCTCAATATAATCAAGGGATTCAAACCCGTGAAGCAGACACTGCGGAGATTCTCTGAACCCAAGCGTCAAACCATGGGAGAAGAGCTAGCCAAGTTGCTATAGGCCGGGTTTATTAAGGAAATCAAACATCTGGATTGGTTAGCCAACTTTGTCATGGTACCAAAGAAGGACAAATCCTAGCGCATGTGCATCAATTTCAAAGACCTCAACAAGGCTTTCCCTAAAGACCATTTCCCACTACCCCGCATCGACCAAATCATTGACGCGACTGCAGGACACGATTCTTTGTGTTTCCTCGACGCCTATTCCGGATACCATCAAATTAAGATGAAGGAATTGGATCAGACCGCAACAGCGTTCATCACCCCTTACGGTCCTTTCTGCTTCAATATTATGCCCTTCAAACTCAAAAATGCTAGGGCTACCTACTAGCATATGATTCAAACATGCTTGGAAAAACAAATCGGCAAAACAGTCAAAGCATACGTAGACGACATGGTCATCAAGACGAAGCGCGTCGAAACACTGGTGGACGATATTTGCCTCACCTTCGACAACCTCCGGACATACGACATACGGCTTAGTCCGGAAAAATATGTCTTCAGAGTCCTAGCCGGAAGATTGCTAGGGTTTATTGTTTCCCATAGAGGAATTGAAGCAAACCCAGCCAAGATCTGAGCACTGTCACAATTGGCTATACCAATAGACCTAAAGCAAGTTCAAAAACTAGCAGGGTGCGTTGCGGCCTTAAGCCGTTTTATCTCCAAGTTGGGAGAAAAATGTTACCGCTCTACAAGCTATTATGATGCATTGATAACTTTGAATAGACAAACGCTGCAACAGCTGGATTGGAAGAAATCAAGGCCCTACTTGCAAGCAACCCAATCCTGGCTGCCCCAGGTGTTGGCAAGGCGATATTATTATACATTTCGGCAACTAACCAAGTAGTTAGTGTTGTACTCGTCGTCGAACGAGGGGAGGAGGGACATAAATTCCCCACCCAAAAACCAGTCTATTATGTATCAGAGGTACTCACACCTTGCAAATCCCGATACCCCCACTACCATAAGATAGCCTATACGGTCTTCATGGCATCCCATAGAATGCGACACTACTTTAAGAGTGTTCGGTCACAGTGGCATCCGAAGTACCACTTAACGACATTATCAATAACAGGGACGCCACTGGCCGCATAGCTAAATGGGCCATCGATCTTTTACCGTTTGAAATAACATACAAGCCACGCTGGGCTATTAAATCTCAGGTGCTAGCCGACTTTATCGCTGAATGGACGGAAGCTGAACTCCCTAAAGAGTATAGTTCATACTCCAATTGGATTATGTACTTCGACGGCTCCAAAATGATGGCCGGACTAGGGGCTGGCATCATCCTAACATCTCCTACCAGGGATACAGTCCACTATGTATTACAAATTATGTATACGGACTCCAATAATGCAGCCGAATATGAGGCATTTCTGCATGGTCTTCGCATGGCTGTCTCCATGGGTATACAACGCCTGGAGATGTGCGGTGATTCCAACCTCGCAATATCCAGGTCAATGTAGAGTTCTATGCAAAGGACCCAAAAATGGCGGCATATCGAAACGCCATATTAAAAATATCAGCTCGGTTCGAGGGACTTGAGTTTCATCATGTCCCTCGAGACAGTAATCAGGCAGCCGACATCCTCACTCACATGGGCACTAAGCGCAACCCTGTGCCACCTAACACTTTCGTGGAAAGCCTCTTTAAGCCATCCATAGTATGGCAGGGTGAGAGTAGACAAGATAGTGTGGACCTGGTCACACCCCCAGCTGTCGAACACAATGCAGACACTGTTGGGGGTCCAGATATCGAGATAACACCCTCTGCTCATGAGATCATGATTGTTATCACTCCCTGGACTGAACCATTCTTGGCCTACCTTAATAGGCAGGAGCTTCCCGATGATCAAAATGAAGCTCGATGCATAGTTCGGCGCTCTAAAGCCTTCAAAGTGCATGAGGGTGAACTGTACAAAAAGAGCACTACCGGAGTCCTCCAAAGGTGTATCTCCGAGGAGGAGGGAAGGCAACTCTTGGCAAAAATACATGTTGGCATGGGCGGTCATCACGCCGCATCTCGAGCCCTCATAAGCAAGACGTTCAGGACAGGCTTTTTGTGGCCCATGACTCGAGCAGACGCCCAAGCCCTTGTCCAACGTTGTGTGGGCTGTCAGCTTTTTGCCAATCAAAGTCATATGCCTCCCACCGCATTAAAAACAATCCCCATTACTTGGCCCTTCGCGGTCTGGGGGCTTGATACAGGTGGTCCCTTTAAAAGGGGAAGCCACAAAAAGAAATACTTGCTGGTAATGGTTGATAAATTCACTAAATGGATAGAGGCCAAACCAGTAAAAATAGTTGAGACAGGGCCAATGATTGACTTTATATCCGGCGTAGTCCACCGTTATGGTGTCCCACACAGTATCATCACTGATAACAGCTCCAAATTTACAGCTAGTGAGGTGAAAACCTGGTGCGCTAAGTTGGGCATTAAACTCGACTATGCATCTGTATACCACCCTCAAACAAATGGCCAAGTCAAAAGGGCCAATGGTCTGATCATGAGTGGCACTAAGGCTAGCCTAGTGTGCTCTTTACGAGAGTCAGACAAGCACTGGGTTGAGGAACTCGATTCCGTACTCTGGGGACTCTGGACCACGCCCAATCGAACGACCGGATACACACCCTTCTTTATGGTGTACGAGCAGAGGCCATATTGCCCTGTGACATTATTCATGACTCACCTAGAGTGCGCATGTACAAAGAGAGAGAAGCCGAATTAGATTGGCAGGATGACCTAGACGGACTCGAAGAGGAGCGTGATGTTGCTAAAGCTCATTCTGCATTTTATCAACAACAGGCCAGGCGTTACCAAAGCAGAGAAGTGCGGGCTAAGACATACAATGTCGAAGAACTTGTTTTATGCCTCCCATAAAAGAAAAAGGACAAACTCAAACCTAAATTTGAGGGGCCCTTCATCGTGGATGAAGTCCTTACTGGAGGAGCCTGTCGCCTTCGCAATGCAGCGGATAATCGCCTTGAGCCGAACCCATGGAACGCTGCCCGGCTCCGAAGATTCTACGCATAGTTCGGCCTCCTTAGGTTTCACTTTGGCTACGTTTTTTCCTTTTTTTCTCACTTTTTTATTTTTTCCTTTTCCTTCCCAATGTATGTTCGGATCAACCGTATTATTCGGGGCACACATCTTTAAATGTATACACCCCACCATACATGGGGGCTTCTCTAACAAAGCATATTATTAAAAGCTTATAAGCTTCCTTGTCCATGTCGGTTGTTGCTATACAACTTTTGCCATTTTATGCACCTCTATGACTTAAGTTTTTGCCAAGCTAGGTTGCCTTGCTCATGTGTTTATACCCTATGTTCCCGATTATTCAGCTAGGGTGTAAAGGGAGCATCTCTGCGATTGTTACAACCGGGTTATCCAGATCTGTACCTCAGGCGGGTGAAGCCGAAGGCTAGCATTCTTAAGGGAATAATTGGTCGACAAATAAGCGACAGACTATTTTTTGGAAAAAATATGGAATTGGCTGCCTGTAATTCGGATAAAAGCCTAGGTATGCATAATTTAGTATGCCAACCTAAAGAAAGGAACCCCTAACGGAACTATTTTGCTTGGAAGATGTTTCTTACGTTATACAGTAATATAACATAACTCCCCGAACACATTTTTGTCTATTCAAGCAATATGACCGGATTGCCTGGTTTCCGAAGATACTAAACGTTTCTTAGTTAACATAGTATATGGAAACACTCTAACTTCTTGGTTCGGAGGTGGACGCCGAAGGTCTGCGATGACAAAAAATTTACAAGTTCGGCAGGAGATAAGTTCGGTCATAAAGTATATTGATACATAGAATCAAATGCCTGCTCTCTTTCTATGCCATCTATAATGCTATCCAGTTTACAATCTTCTTGCGGATATTTTGCTGCTATCGTTTCTTGGTCATATACCAAGTTTCCAGGAATTTCCTTCACATCCGGTCCCTGAGGTCCAACTCAGGCCATATGATTTGGATTGAGTCCGGTATAGCGTGTCTTCACCATGGCCCATGCCTCTCGTGCACCTTCCCGGCATGCGGATGTCTTCCATAGCTCAAAGCGACGATGAGCACCCTTGAACACATCGGTCAACCCCTCCATACTTTCTGGCGGGGCATCGGATGGCCATAAGGCTTTGGCCATATTCTTCATGGCTTTTCGGGCTCGCTCGTGCAACTTTGACAGTTCCTTTAGAACATCGCTTTGAAGCTCGGGCACTTCCTCCCCTTGACAGCCGGTTAACAAACCTGTATGAATCGAATTATAAAATTCTATATTATATGATTATTTCAATACTCTAGATGGTTCAAGAGTCATACCGAATATGCCGCCTTCAGCTTTTGGTTCTCCTGTTGCGCATCCAAGAGTTGAGGCTTTAACCTCTTTATCTCTTTGGCCTGCTTCTTCAGTTCCTCTTCCAGTTTTTATCTTTTTCCCCTGATCATTGGGGCACTCTTCGTTTCTTCAAGCTCTATGACATCGGCATTTAGTTGTGTCCAGCTTGTCTCGAGCTCCTGGGACAATGCGATGTTCTTCTCCTTAAGGACCTGCGGTCATAAACGATCCTCAAATCGGTTGGTTCCTACCGCTTTAAGTCTCGGGGGATACTGGTATCTATATATTAAAATTGCATAAATTTTCACCTATATATCCTTTGAGAACAGGCGAGTAACTCTAGTAAGTCTGTCCCGGGCAGCTCGGATATATGCGTCCACGGTGCTGAGAGCGGTAAACTCTTGCTCCAAAAAGGCAGGGGCATGCAGGGTCTCTTTTAGGCGACGGTGATTCATCGCGCTCTCCACCTCAGAGTTAGTGACGGACACTTCATCCGGATCTTCATGAGGTAGATGAGACGGCGCCACCCTTGTATGCGCCCTCGTCCTAGTTGACGAGTTCGGTGTCGCATGGGTTGGGGCTCAGCTTGCTGGGATCTTTGGTACGGTTCGCCGTATACCTCTCCTACGATGATAGAAGGAGGAGGAAAATGATGATTCGGCTTTATGCTCAGACATGAAGTAACGAGTATACCTCTTTGGTGATGGAGCAGGCTCAGCGGCGCTCTTGGTCCCCTTTCATTTCGCACGCTCACCCTGCGAAGGAGTTGTTTTCCTTTTGACTGCCCGTGCTTGGGTACGGCTCGCTGAGTGTCGATCATGTGCAACACGGTCCAGTGCGGAGGGTAAGTTGTGAGCGGAAGTGTTTCCCTTTTAAAATGATTTCCGAACACTTACCTTAACAAAGGGATAGAGATCGGGGTAATTGTCCATAATGGCTACCTCTGAGCTGTCAAGGCTCGCCTCATAATAAACTCCGTCTTCAAATTCTACAAATATATCCAGATCCTCATGGAATCCGGGGTCTTCATGGCGAGCATGGTCCTCTGGTTGAGGAGGGGGCAATAGATGTCCTCGATTACCTTCTTCCGTTACTGTTTTGAAGCAACCAGGGTATTAAGTAATGCATCCCAATAAAAAGGAATGACTAAACTTACCCATTCAATGGGGTTATACATGGAGAAACCTTCCTGGCAATTTAAATGGGCGAAGTCTTCTTCTTCCCCCTTATAAAGGTCTACCAGCATGGCAGCCAATGTGGCTTGGCTATCCGGGCCCTCTCTCCTATAGCGAGACGCATCATCCTCCCCATTGTAGTTCCATAAAGGAGCCACTCTGGATTGAAGAGGCTGGATGCATCACTTTATCGCAATGGACATGACTTCAACATTGGAGAGTCCAGAATGGGTCACCAATCTGACCTTGTTAACCAATCTCATCACCTCCGCACTATCCTCTTATCCGGAGGACTTGGGGTGCCAGCTGAATAGCTTCTTCAAGGGAGCACTAGAGAATTCGGGAAGTCTGGGCCAGACAGGGTCCGGGAGAGGAACATCCTCAATGTAAAACCATTCCGAAGACCATTCTTCGGACCCCCTCTTTGGAGTCCCGACTAGGTAACCGGATCCATCTATGCGCCATACTTCGGCGTCGCCCACTTCTAGACCCTCCGCCCTGGTGGCGGGGACGAGGCAAAAGAACTTTTTCCATAGTTCGAAATGAGCCTCGCAGCCTAAAAATAATTCGCAGAGGGAGACAAAACCAGAAATATGCAGAATGGAACCTGGTGTGAGGTTGTGCAGCTGGATCCCGTAGTATTCCAATAGACCCCTGAGGAAGGGGTGGATCAGTAATCCTACGCCCCTCAGAAGGAACGAGATAAAGCACACCCTCTCCCCTTGGCTGGGGTTGGGGAAATTATCCGACAATGCACCATTGCCCGTAGAAGCTAATCCTGCCCGTACTAATACTAGGTCCGCGGCGGGAAGATACCCTTGCGTCTGGAGATGATTGAGCTTAAGATGGGATACAAAACAACTTTGCCAATCCCCCTCTTGAGGGCCATGAGGACGCGAGGAGGAGCCAGGGGCACTAGCCATGGTTAGAGTTTTCTTTCGTGGTTTTCTCTGTTATAATGGTGCACCTAACCGTTCATCTTCTAAGGGGGGCTTTTCAATAACGGTTGGATGTATCTAATTAAGTGAAGGATTGGTTCCCTCAAGGCAACTATGAATACCAAAGCAAGGCATGAAGGTTCAATTGTTGAGTCCTATATCGTCGATAAGTGCTTGACATTTTTCTCTAGATATTTGAAAGAAGACATAGAAACCAGATTTAGCAGGCCTGAATGGAACATGAATAAGAAAGATAACAAGGATAAAAAGCCTAAGCTTGCCGAGGTGGGTTAAGTACTGTTTTTAGATGGTGAAAATGCACTAGGATAAGCCATAAGAAATTCTTCACTAAGGAATTGCCAAAAATGGTTCAGTATGTACTTAACAAATGTCTAAAAGCATAACCATATATGGAGTAATTTTCTATCACCTTATTCATTCCTACTACGATGTTACGAACTATTTTAACTACGACAATAACAAGTCACTTTTTTCATACGATTCACAAGGCAAAACTAAAGAAAAATGGTGAGCGAAGCATCGACAAGAAGCATAACAAAGACTTCTGAGAACAGTTTGAAAGTCATGTGAGAACTTTGAAAAACGCATCACAAGGTTTGTGAACACTAGCATGAGGGCCAGACATTCATGTAAATGGGTAGGCTGTCGACAATATCCTTGGTGCTTGGTTTCATACCGTGCATCTTGAAAAGAATCAAAGTACGCAAAATTCCAGTATCATGATGAAGGCATGTGTTGATGGTAAAGAAGAAACTGAATTATATGGGGTTGTCAAGGAAGTTCTTAACTTGCAATATGGGAAAGGATTAATATATTTGTTTCTGTGTGATAAGCATGACCATGATAGCAAGACTATCATGAGGACGGACTCATATGGATTCTTTCGAAGTGTAAATATGTCTGCCTTTTGGTACAAGGAAGACCCATTCATGTTGGCATCCCAAGCTAACACATGTATTTACTCGGAGGGCACAAAGTACGGTAATATGTGGATGGTGGTTCTGACTATGAGCCACATACATTCATTTGATGTTCTAGAAATAGGAGACGATGACCATGAATGGATTCATGAAGCCTACGAGGAACAAAACATCTCTTTATTATATTGCATTGTTCCTAATGATGCACATGCAAACAACGAAGATGATAATTTCCAAAATGTTGAACATGATAATGAAGAAGGGGTTAGTGTTCATGCTCATGTTGTTAATGAACTATAGCTTCAAGACGCCAATACCATTGGAGAGTCTACAACAGCTAGGAAGAACGAATTGATTACGAGGATAAATAGGATAGTGATCTTGATTAAAAGTTGTGACCTTGCTTGGCTTATTGATGTCATTGCTATAATATTATATTAGCTAACATTGTTGCTTAACGGATCTAAAATATTTCTGAATTTTATATCATATATTTCTAAAAGTGCTCTCAATTTTTTCCAAAAGTTATCCAGTTTACTTCTGAAAGTGTTTACAAACATTTCTGAGAGTAAATACTCCGTCTGATCCATATCATTTATCGCTCAAACGGATGTACCTAGACGTATTTCAGTGTCATATACATCCCTTTGAGCGACAAATGATATGGATTGAAGGGAGTAGAACATTTCACATAAATCGCCTGATGAACAATTGCATGAGAATATACATACCTACACACCCATCTATGAATGATAGTGCAACTAAATCTCCTCTATCGTGCTCTTAGTGGCCTACTTGAAGTTGGCATTCACCGACTTCATCTTATTTTTCATACAAGTTATCTACTTGTCCTTGTCCATCAGTGGTTTCTCTAGCATCAACTTTACATCAGTTAGTTTGTCGATCACGGTCCTCACTTCCCCCTTCCATTCTTCGTCGAGCCACTTCAAATATCCACATGTCTCATACCCTTGCGACAGGGCAAAATGTCACATAACATGTGAACAAATCATAGAAAACAGTTTAAATTTGTTTCAAATCTCTCTCGAGCAAACAAGAAACCTATGCAGACATCAATTTCATATGTGCAAACTCTACGAACTGGGCTACATAGGTGCCCGCATGACTCTTTCTTCTCTATCCCACGGTACGCAGGACTGTGCTCAGATAGCAAAATACTTCAGTCGAACTAAGGGAGGATCTTAATGTCCTAACATTAATATTTTTAATACAATCAAGAAAATCGCACCATACACATTCCAATGAAGGGACTGGGTGGATTAACTAACATCTATGGATTTTTTTTCCGGAGAGCAACTTAAGGGAGGATCTTAATGGATTTTTTCATTCGCCACGTCGCGATGGCCCATCTCGTCGTCGCCACCGCAGCCCGTGTTAGCTCCCATCTTATGTCGCTGACGCTTGTTTTGGCGCCGCCATCGGCGATGCAACGAGGATCGCTTGTAGCCCGATCGACACCGCAACACGGCGACCCTCCTTCTTGCCCATGTGCGCAGGCATCGGCTATCTCTCGATAGCTAGGGTTTCGCTTACGGAAACGGGAGAATGAGGCAGAAAACGAGTTTACAAAGTACTGACTTAAACTTATGCAGGAACAAGCAATCTCAAGCTCCTTTATCTTAACTGAAAAGCAATGTTAGTGCCAGTTTCTTGAGAAGAAACAAGAGCGGGATAAACTTCTGAGTAAGCCAATCATGACATTTGCGAAGCAAGGCAATTAAGAAACGTGTCCTGCCGGCAGTGCACATGCCGCGAAGAAACCAACCCGTCTTCCTTCCGGCAGAAGAGATAATCTAGTGTAAAAAATACTCTTAGAGCAACTTCAACGGGGCGATCCAAACGGACAACGCTTTTATCCGCTTTTTGTCCGTTTGGGTCGGCCGCCCGTCCGTCGTCCGTCCTCTTTTAGATTTGGGTCGGCGGGGCGCCCAACGCGCCAACCCATTTCATGACCGCGCGCGCTTTAAATCATGCCAGCGGCAATGTCAGCGCGCGGGAAAGGTTCGCGGGCACGGGAAATTCGGCCTAGCGCGCGTTGGCTTTGGCGCGCCAGAGCGCGGGAAATGTTCGTGCACGCATTTTGGCGCGCCGCGTCCGGCGCTCGTTATAATATGGCGCTCCCTCCACACTCAATATGCCGCCGCCGCCCACTCGTCTCGCCCCCTCTCACTAGCCTCGCCGCCTGTGCGCCACCATGTCGATGCACATCCTCGGCGCTTCGGATTTTCGTGGAGTCCGCGAGCGGCCCTCCATCGCCTTCTCCGCCGAGATTTTGTTTGGCGAGAAACGGCTCATCCTCGGCACCTTCGACACCGCTGAGCAGGCGGCCCGTGCGTACGACGCGGCAACGTGGCGCCTCCAGCGGCCGAGTCGGGAGATGAATTTTCCTGACGTGACGAGCCAGCGGGCGCAGGATCTGGCGCCTCTCCCGCGGCTTTTCACCGACGAGGATCGTCGCGTCCACCGGAGGCGGATGCGTCGCCTCGCCATCGCCGAGATGGACGTGCAAGCCTTGGTGTTGTGGCGCGAACGCTTTCCGCAGGACATCATCGACGAACGTCAATTCTATGAGCAGAGGAGGACGGAGAGGAAGGCCAGGAGGACGGAGCGAGCCGCCTATCGGGAGGGCAAGCGCACGCGGAAGCTGACTGCTCAATGAGACTGAGGTTGCGAGAAACATCGGGGTGGGACTTCGAGGACGAGCACGCTGCTGACGCCTACATTCAGACGTCGGAGGAGGACATTACCGTGTCGGAGTCGGAAAGCAACGAGTAGTTGATATTTTCTTTTATCTGTGTATGCAAGAACTATCTATGTATCCTTTTTCATCGAAAAAAATGGCCGGTGACGTCGGCCACGAAGCAGGCGGTGGAGGTTGTGCACGCGCGGGGAGGAGAGAGGGCGCGCACGAGTCCGTCTTGTGTCTGCGCCGACGCAAATCCGGCTCAAAAATGGGTCGGGAATGGGTCGGCGGGCGGACGAAAGCGGACGGGCATCTGTTTGGGTCGGCGCGTTGGGCCGTCTTTTCTGTCCGCGCTGACCCAAACGGACGGTGACGGACGAAATGGGTCGCTCCATTGAAGTCGTTCTTATATTATGGGACGGGGGGAGTAGTACTTAACTAGAGTTTCTTATTACTGATCACTAGCAAATACAGTAAATAAAGTAATTAAAGGATGAGCTGTCAGTCGCACGTACGGCCCAGTCGACAGACAAGAATCAGCTGACATACTAGTTCAATGGATCAAATCAATAAATCAGAAGGACTCCAAATTAATAGGGAAGCCGGCCTTATTAAGGCTGGGATTATTGGTTGATGGACATGTAATAAATCTATTGATTAGATACAGCCGTGCAGATTAGCTACAGTAGTGCACATGTAATGTATGCCATCAAATTAGTGAGCGTGCTTGAATCCGCCTGGTGGCAACTGTCAACCATGATAGGTCTGTGGCGAAGTCTACGAGCTCGCAGTAGTATAGGAATGGTAATTTAAGACCCCTAAACATATAATGTTGGATAAACCATAACTGATGTAAACACATATGATCAAGAAAACAACTCTGCGTTGCCCGAAAAAAAAAACACTATGCGTGATGCGAATCATTCGAAACACTGGTTCGGACGTCGGCGACGTACCTGTCACTTGCTCCATGGGATGTCGCCTTGGAGGTCTAGTCTTATGTCAAGTGTCAATGGCTTGTGTTGTCTTGTAGATTTGCCGTTGGCTACACCTGTTCATGGCCTTGGGGTCATTGTGGAAGCTGGAGTGGCGGCTCCGGAGATCGCCTCTGTCTTGTAGGGTGTTAACTCTGATTGTTTGGGTGGCTGAATCATTCTTGTCTCGTACGTTGTCTCGAGGCAGATAGTGTGCATTGCTGAGGTTTGTAAGCTGGAGTGACGGTTTCGACGTGTTGCGAGGTATCGAATATGATTGCTTGGGTGACGGAGCCGTCGACCCATTTAGTGTGTAACCTCAAGACGATGAATGCATGTTGCGGGATCTATAAGCCTGGGCGGCGGCTTCGGGTCATGTTCGAGGATGTCAGAGACTGATCGTGTAGGTGACAGGGTCATTGGCTATTTGGTGCGAAAACCTCAGGGCTAGTGTGTGTGACTCTCTTATCGGTTGTTGACCCCTTTCCCTTATTAGCTGATATCTTTCTTCTAAATGAAAAGCAAAGCGATTGCCTGGCCTAGATGGATAGTGCGCATGCACCACTTAGTTAGTTAATTATCTTATCGACCTTTTTGTATATAACGGGCTATTTCTATATAGAATCTTCATGTTTTTTTGAGAATCAGGGGGGGGGGGCTCCCCACCTGAATATATTCCTCAAAACGGCTGCCGCAACAGCAGAAACAGGTTACAGGGGCACGATGCATCATGCAGAGAGGTAGGTCCGCCACGAGAAGACGTCCTCCTTGTCCACCGTATCCACAAGACGGTGTGACCATAGATCTAAGTTAGCTATTAGGTTCCTAAGAGTTATTACAGAACATTGGTCGATGTTTCTGAAGAGCATATCATTTCTTGCAGCCCAAATAGACGAAAGGAGCGCAAGGAGGAAGAGAGGCCATGCGTTGGTAGGTAAGTGTTGGGGCAGTGGCAGATCCCATAGTTCATTGAGATCTTCGTCTTGGGGTAGAACGCCAATTCTTTGCCAGATGCTGTTGGCGAGGGGGCAGGAGACGAATAGGTGGATGGAGTCTTCTGGCAGCAAGTTACATCGAGTGCACAAGTTGGATTCAATGATGTTCTTGTGGTGAAGGTTGACGGCGGTGTTGAGACGATCCTTGAAAAGTAGCCAAGCGAAGATCTTGATTTTGCGTGGGGCCTTGGTTGCCCAAATGAGAGGGGCAATGAGGTCCGGTTCTGGCCTTGCCATGATGGTGCCGTAGGCTCTTCTGGTGGAGAAAGCATGTCCCCTATGGAGGAAACACTGATCCTCGTCTGCCGAAGGCGTGAAGTCCTGCAAAACAGCCAAAAGCGAGACCAGTTCTGTTTCTGCAGCAAGTGAAAGACGATTACGGAGGTTTGTTTCGATACCGAAGCGCAATATGTTAGCCACCTTAACCAGCTGCAGTGTTGAGTGTGAGAAGAGGTTTGGGTAAGTGGTAGCTAGGGGTTTTGGGGTGAGCCATGAGTCTAGCCCCAGAAGTAAGTATGCGTGCCACTATTTGTTAAGAGGAAGGAGATTGACTGTAGGGTTGGGAGTTGTAGGGCTATCGTGCGGCATAGGAATGAAGCATGTGGGCCTGAGGAGACTAGGGCGTTGGGTGTTGGAGTTCAAGCCAATCAAGCTATGGAGAGGGCGTGGATGAGAGAGCCTTGACAGCAAACTTCATTAGGAGGCAGCCATTTTGAATCTGTAAGTTTTTCAGCCCTAAGACACTGATTTTTTCTGGCAAGCAAACATTTTTCCATGCAATTAAGCATTTGGCGCCCGAGCATTCATCCTCACCAACCCACAAAAATGATCGTCTCAGGGAGTCAATGACTTTCAGGGTTTTCCTAGGGATGCGGAATACAGACATATAGTAAGTGAGCAGGGAGTCAAGAATGGCCGAGATGAGGATGAAACGGTCACCTCTGTCGAGGAGCTTGGCCCGCCAGCCTGCTAGAAGCTTACGGGTTCGAGTGACTAACGGTGCGAAGGCAGAGGATGGTGGCCTGGTAGGAGCGAGGGGAAGCCCAAGATAGATTTGGGGGAGGGGTGCACGCGTGCATTCCATAGCGAGGGTGTCACACCCTAGCTAGTCATGCATCAGAGTGTGTGCATCATGTTTAAAATTCCATTTAAATTGAAATGGGGAATTGTGAAACCCTCAGAATCATTTTTGAAAATGATCCAAATAAAAATTTCTCCAAAAGGGTCCAAGAAAATGCTCATGTTGCTCTCTGAAAATATTGGACAGAGATAAAAATCAAACCAATATTTTTAAGAGCTCATAGGTATTTATTTTGGGCATTTGGAATTAATGCATAAATATTTGCATTGGAAATATATTATCTATATATATTAATATATGTCCAAATATTATGCCAATTATAAAGGAGCTCTGGAATAATATATCTAGCCCCTACAAAAATTGGCATAAGATATATAAATGATTTAATATTTTATTTAAATCAAAACAAATGTCAGAAATTAGAAAACAGAAATAATTAAAAAGGGGGAAGCTTACCTAGGCTCCTCCCTGTGCGGCCCAGCCAGCTGGCCGGCCCAGCAAGCCAGCCCAGCCCACCACCGCCGTCGTCCTCCTGGCGCCAGTCGACCAGGCGTGTGGCCGGCGCGCGCGCACGGCCGGAGCGCCACGACACCAGCTCGTCTGCCTGCCTCCCCCGCCAGCGCGACGCCGCGACGCTTCTTCTCGGTGCCGCCCCGATCCCCTGGCCTTATCCCCCCCTCTCTCCCGTGCTGCTCCCTCTCTCTCTCTCACGGCCGAACACCACCATCGCCGCCGTTCGCCATAGCAGCCGTCACCGGCCACCCCTCGCCCCTCCGCTGAGCTCAGGAGCTCCGCCGCGACCCCCTCTTCCTCCCCACCGCTCCACGGCTCTCCGGAAGCCCTGCATCGCCGCCTACGTCGCCGTTCCCCTCCTCGGCCACCGGAGATCATCGCCGTCGATTCGCCGTCTCCAGCGCGTCCCCGAGCCCGCTTCGACGCCCACTGCAACCGCGGTGAGCTCCGCCACCGTTTCCCCCTCTTTTTCCCCTCGTTCCCGCGCCGTAACCTCGTTCCCACCACGGCCGAACCTCCGCCGTCGCCGAGCTCGCCGTCGACGCAGCTCCGGTGACCATTTGGTCACCCCGGCGAGTCCAACAAGTTCGTAAGGCCCCGTAGAGCATCCCTAGCGCCTCGCTTAGCTCGCTTTCGAGCTCCAACCCCGTTTCCGCGCACGACCGAACCTCGGCGGCCGCAGCCGAGCTCGCCGCCGTCGACTCCGGCCACCCCAGGCCCAGCCACGGCCACCGTCCGATGCGCCATCGAGCTAGCTATCCAACGCACCTAGCCGCACGCCGTTTGGAGCACCACAGAGGAAACCCGAGGCCCCTGTACGCCGCGCACCTCGCCGGCGACTAACCGCCAGCGGGTTTGACTTGTCTGACCTGGGGTTTGACCCCCCCAGGGTCACTGACGCGTGGGCCCCATCGGCCAGGTGGTCAGTTAGTGCTAATTACTGTTAGTCAACCCCCCCTGACACTGACAGTGGGCCCCAGCGCCACTAATCCCTAATTAGGATTAATTTAATCCTGTTAAGCCCCCCTGTCACTGACGTGTGGCCCCCACATGTCAGGTTTGACCCCAGCCAGCCGCAGTTGACCACTGACGTCATGCTGACGTCATGCTGGTGCAATATCTATATTTCTGGATTTAATTTAAATCAGGAAATTCCAGAATATTATTTAAACTTCAAAAATTCATAACTTTTATTCTGTAACTCCAAATTGGACAAATTATATATGAAAAATGATCAGAAAAATCCAATCTATCCATCTGTACTATTTTCATGCATGATCAAACAAGTTAAATTGATGTTTTAAGCAGAACAAGGAAAAGCACTTTAAAAGGCCATGTTTGAGTTTGAAATTTGAATCTTTGATTCAAATTTGTTCAAACCCTTCTGGTTTTAGTTGCATTAGCCCAACACACTCATATTGCCATGTTTCATGCATGCATCATATTGTTGCACATTGTTTGGTGATGGTTGTGTATCGATGTCCTTTGCGACAGGTTCTGCCTCCGAGGAGTACCGTGATTACCCTAACGAAGAACCATATCCGTGCATCGAACCATCAGGCAAGCAACCAACCATTTGATCATATCGATACAATCCCATGTTCCCGCTCCTGCTCTCTTTTACTGCATTAAGACAACGCGTTTCAAACTGCTGTGTGCTACGGTAGTTGAACCCATTTCCTCTGCATGACCTGTCATTGCCACAGTAACTAGATGAAACCCACTAGCATGTGTAGGAGTTGATTGAGCCATATGTATGTGTTGTTCCTACCTTGCTATGCCTGCTATGCTTAGAGTCGTGTCAGGTCTGGTTCATCTGGGTGATGGCTAGAGTGAAATGATTATGTCGGTAATGAGAGTGGTGTGGTGAACACGATTTGGTAAAGGTATCGATGAGAGGCCATGTAGGAGTACATGGTGGGTTGTTTCATTGAAGCCGACCTTAAGCACTGAGATCTGTATGTGTGAGTTAAGATACAGCTACTACCATGCATTGGGCCCTGAAATATGACCCCGCTCGACTTCTTATTCACCCTAGCTCTCTGTCCAGGAGTTGCAAGTAGTTTCTGGTGTTTGTAGCCTACTGGAGGCCGTGGACAGCGCTGACCGTAGGGGTGGGCTGTGATGCGGTAGGTACGTGGCACGGTGTACCGAATACCCGTTAGGTATCTCGGGAACCCTGTTCACATCGTTCGGGGCCGTATGGGAAACCTCGGCCGGACTCCCTGCGGATGGAACCTGAATAGGCGATAAACCTGGACTAGAGGCTTAAGTGTTTAGGTAGGTCGTGGTCTACACCCACGTCGGCTTTCGCTTGAAGTCTGCCGAGCACATGTCGTGTGCAGACGCTAAGTGGTGGAAACATGTATGAAGAAGTACACCCCTGCAGGGTTATCATAATCTATTCGAATAGCCGCGTCCGCGGTAAAGGACTACTTGGTTGCCTATACAGTTCATAGACAAGTAAATGGAAACTGCTAAAAGCCTCAAGATAAGTGTGAGTGCCGAGGATGGCTCTTCCGTAGGAAGACGGAGGTGGATCCTCGGTAGTGTATTGATGTGGTGAGTAGTGGACTCGTGTGCGCAAAACCATTTCAAGTTGAGGTATCGTAGGATAGGCTAGCCAAGAGTCAAAGCTGGCTTGCTGCAATAACTCCACCAACCCTTCTTGATAATATGCATGTATGTAGGATCTGATGTAAGTCTTGCTGAGTACCTTTGTACTCATGTTGCTATAATTTACATTTTTACAGAAGACGCTGCAACCCCTTCTGATGGGTTCTATGTAGACGTTGACATCAACGAGTAGGCTAAAGGCCCAGGTGGTGATCCTGAGGTTGTGAAGGACCTTGTAGTATAGCTAGGCTTTCCAAGCCTCTTTTATTTTACTAGTTGTCTGTACTCAGACAAGTTACTTCCGCTGCTGGTTTGTATGACTGTATGACTTGTATGTTGGGTCGTGAGACCCGTACCTTTGTGTATGTTATGTATGGCTCCCTGAGCCTTAAATAAAGTACTTGTGTCGTAGAGTCATGTTGTGATGCTTCGTTGTATTTGCACATATCGAGCATATTGTGTGTATGATTGAAATGCTTGGTATGTGTGGGATCTGACTATCTAGTTGTTTATCTTTAGTAGCCTCTCTTACCGGGAAATGTCTCCTAGTGTTACCGCTGAGCCATGGTAGCTTGCTACTGCTCTGGAACACTTAGGCTGGCCGGCATGTGTCCTTCGTTCCTGTGTCTGTCCCTTCGGGGAAATGTCACGCTTTGAGTACCGGAGTCCTGTTAGCCCGCTACAGCCCGGTTTACTGGAGTCCTGCTAGCCCAGTGCTACAGCCCGGACCCACTTGCTGATGACCGACACGTTCGAAGCTGGGTCATGGATGCCTGTCCCTGTAAGTCTGTGCCACTTTGGGTTTACGACTAGTCATGTCAGCCCGGGCTCTTTATCATATGGATGCTAGCGACACTATCATATACGTGAGCCAAAATGCGCAAACGGTCCCGGGCAAAGGTAAGGCGACACCCGTGGGGATACCGTGCGTGAGGCCGCAAAGTGATATGAGGTGTTACCGGCTAGATCGATGTGACATCGAGTCGGGGTCCTGACAGCGTTGGCATCAGAGCCGGACTGCCTGTAGGTTCTCCAAGCCAAACTGGTCGATGTTGAGTCTAGAAATTCTTTAGTTATATGTAGGGGAATTGTTTGTGGGTTGGAACGTAAGGCTCTTTTTACTCCTTTATCTTATGACATTCTGATCTGAGTCAGTCCATTCTTCCACCGGGGGTTAAGGAATTAGGACCTATTCTCTCTATCAGGATCACGTGTTACTAATCAGTAGTACCTTATAAGTTTGATGGATACAAGCCTAGCTCAGTTCTACTACCACATTATGCTGTTAGAATGGATTCAGAACTTTGATATGATGATGTTGAGTGTGTACGAAATCCTTTGTCAAATGTCTCAAAATCCTTCTTGAGCATTTACAGCTGTTATGCTGCCGAAATTTTGCTAGGAATTCTAATGCCTTTGCATTATGATTGTGCTTTCAGATGGCCACTCGCGACCTCAATCAAGTGGTTCGCCTGACTCGATGCCTAGATGTACCCGGCCATACTGCCAAGTTGGTCAGGGTAATGACTGAGGCTGGATACCGTTGGTATCCTGAGTACACGGTCGAGGAGCAATTCCGGGACTTCAATCAAAGCCAGTATCTCTGCACTGTCCGGATATTTCCATCTTATCCTGGATCCACCGAGCCCCTTCACTGCTCCTATGGACTCGGGGTTACTATTGAGATGGCTGTGCAGGACGCCGCCTACTCTATGATGACCATTATGCGAGTCAGATCTGGTCTATTTCGGGACTCTGATTTCCGGTATATGCCAGGATCACTTCCGGGAGCACAAGGGTATCTCCAAGCTATCTATGCTGACCCCACTCAGGAGGATTCACGGACTCGCACCACTGCTGAGATGCTCGAGGATAAGGACCGTGAAAATCGGGCCTTAAGGTTAGAGCTCTTCAATACCCGTGCTGACCACTGGGCCACTTTGACTCGGTTCGCACCGGCGGTGCAAGCTGGATATTCAGATATGCGCGATCTCTATCCTGTGAGATCTGCTCTGCCAGACGTGATGGTTTGGCGTGATGTAGGAGGCATCACCCCACCTCGCGGTCCCCGCAGGCCACCGTCTGTTGGTCCAAGGCCTCATCCTAGCCCCTATGGTCCACAAGCTCCGCAAGATCGTCTGTTTCCGGATGATCATGTTGAGCATCCAGGCTATGGAGGTGACTTCTACGAGGACTACTACGGATCGGTCTGAGTTAGTGATAGTATCACTAGTTCGCACTAGCTGTGTCGTCTATCGTCCTGCGTGACTCGTGGGATATGACCTAGTTTGTACTCTTTCCGGAGGTGTAGAAAAATAATGTATAGGAGCTTGGGATGCCTCCGATGAGATGTAATCCTCTTTTCACCGTAATAGTACTTTGTTTGGTCTTGTACTAAACCCTGTATGGTGTGTATGACGATGGAATAAAAGAAGCAGTTTCTGTATCTACCATGTCATACGGATGATCATCTTGCATTCCGAGTTATTCCTTACATTATGTATCCTATGTTGGAATTTTATCATTCTGACTAAATCATTGTCTTGTTTACCTAGGATGGTCAACACGCGCGCTAACCCTGCTTCTCAAGAGCAGGCCGAAGGCAGTGAAGGCAGGAATGAAAATCTGCCTCATCCTCCTTCACTAGCCGAGGTTATGATGGGAGCTGAGAGAAACAAGCGGGAGACCAACCGTTTGTTGGAGCGTATTGAACAGAATACAGCACACCATCAGAGGGCTAACGTGGTGTCACTCAGTGATTTTATCAAATTGCATCCACCCACGTTCCACCACTCCGTCGAGCCTCTCGACGCTGATGACTGGCTTCGTAGTATCTCTCACAAACTGCGTTTCGCGCTGGTAGCGGAGGCTGACAAGGTCACCTTTGCTGCATATCATCTTGAAGGCCCCGCCAGTCTATGGTGGGAGAATTATGGAGCTATGCGCCCAGCGGGCCATGTCACTACTTGGGCTGAATTCAGCGAGGCTTTCCGTGAACATCACATTCCGGAGGGTCTCATGGACCGTAAACGTGAAGAATTTTGCAGTTTCACCCAAGGCCGACTTTCTGTGGATGCTTACAGCAGGGAGTTTGGTAATCTCGCACGATATGCAACCGAGGAAGTTTCTACTGACGCCAAGAAGCAAGCAAGGTTCCGTAAGGGCCTTAGTCCTGAGCTTCGCCGCGACCTCCGTCTGCATGAGTGCACATCCTTCCAGAAACTTGTCAACAAAGCCATCAGTGCTGAAACTGGTCAGACTGACTATGACGCAACACGCAAGCATGGCCGTGACATGGGTTCCTCATCCGGTGCTGGTCCTCAGAAGCGCCGCGTGTGGGTACCCAACACCGCCCTGCCACCCAGGTTCACACCGAGGCCATCCTTCCAGGCGCCTCGCCCCGTTCAACAGTCTGCACCGGCCAAGCCCTATGGTGGTCCAACTAACAATGCTCCTCCACGTACCAGTTCCGTGACTTGTTTCAAGTGTGGGGAATCTGGTCACTATATGTGTGAGTGTCCCCAGACCAACCCCAACCAGTCTGCTAAAGCTGTTGGCCGTGGCAAGCCGACAGGAAAAATATTCCACGCCAAGCCGGTCACCGCTTCACGTGGCCATGTCAACTGTATCTCTGCCGAAGAAGCTCAAGAGGATCCCAACGTCGTTCTCGGTACGCTTCTTGTTAATTGCCACCCGGCATCTATTCTTTTCGATACAGGAGCCTCTCATTCTTTTATATCTGAAAACTATGCTCGCTTGCATAACGTCGCATTCGGTGATATGCCAACCTCTATGGTAATTCAAACTCCGGGATCCAAGTGGCAAACTTCTAGAGTAAGCCATGGAAATGAAATCCAAGTCGACAGACTTGTTTTCCTCGCGTCTTTGATAGCCCTTAAATCTTCAGATATTAATATCATTTTGGGTATGGACTGGATGTCAGCTCATCAAGCCAAAATTGATTGCTTCTCTAGGACTGTTCAACTCACCCATCCTTCGGGGAAGATAGTCAATGTCTTGACCCGAATAGCCAAGCGACAATTATATTCTCTTAACGCCAGCCCTTTGCCAGACCTTGAGGACGTTCCGGTAGTCCGTGACTTCCCGGATGTCTTCCCAGAGGAATTGCCAGGTGTTCCACCTGACAGGGATGTTGAGTTCGTAATAGACCTCATCCCCGGAACCGTTCCGATTGCTAGAAGACCTTATAAGATGGCACCCCTAGAACTAGCCGAGCTTAAGAAACTACTCGATGAGTCCTTGAAAAAGGGTTTCATCCGACCTAGCTCATCTCCGTGGGCTTGCCCCGTTCTATTCGTCAAGAAGAAGGATGGTACGGACCGGATGGTTGTAGATTACCGACCTGTCAATTTGGTCAAAATCAAGAACAAATATCCGCTTCCCAGGATCAACGACCTGTATGATCAGCTTGCTGGATCCTCAGTCTTCTCCAAGATGGATTTGAGGTTGGGCTACCATCAAATCAAAATCAGAAACGGGGACATTCCTAAAACGGCCTTTGTTACTCGTTATGGCCAATACGAGTACACCGTCATGTCCTTCGGTTTAACCAACGCTCCAGCCACCTTTTCTCGGTTAATGAACTCAATCTTCATGGAGTATTTGGATAAATTCGTCGTGGTTTACCTCGATGATATACTCATCTACTCCAAGAACGAGGAAGAACATGCCGAACATCTAAGGCTAGTGTTGAAGAAACTTCGAGAGCATCGCCTTTATGCCAAATTTTCTAAATGTGAATTCTGGTTGCCAGAAGTGACCTATTTGGGTCATGTAATATCTGGTAAAGGTATTGCTGTTAACCCTGAGCGAGTTCAAGCCGTCCTTAATTGGACTCCACCCGAATCGGTCAAGCAAGTTCGGAGCTTTCTGGGCTTAGCGAGCTATTGTCGTCGCTTTGTCGAGAACTTCTCCAAAGTTGCCAAACCTCTAACCGAACTCCTCAAGAAAGATAAGAAGTTCGAGTGGACTCCACAATGTGAGCACAGTTTTCAGGAACTGAAAAGACGCCTGACCTCTGCTCCCGTACTGGTACCACCAGACTTCTCCAAGGACTTTGTTATCTACTGCGACGCCTCGCGACAAGGACTAGGTTGCATTCTCATGCAAGATCGACACGTAATTGCCTACGCCTCACGGCAATTGCACCCACATGAGGAGAATTATCCTACTCATGATCTAGAGCTTGCAGCCGTAGTCTATGCACTTAAAACCTGGCGACATTACCTCCTCGGTAATCGTTGCGAAATATTGACTGATCACCAAAGTCTGAAGTACATCTTCACCCAACCGGATTTGAATCTCAGGCAAAGACGTTGGGTCGAGTTGATCACAGATTTCGACTTAGGAATAACCTACACCCCAGGGAAAGCCAACGTCATGGCTGATGCGCTAAGTCGTAAATCTTATTGTAACAACCTGATGTTACAACAAAGTCAACCGCTGCTCCATGAGGAATTTCGGAAGCTTAACCTTCACATTGTACCTCAAGGTTTTCTTTCCACCTTGGTAGCAAAACCTACTCTTACGGATCAAATCATCGCTGCCCAAAAGCGAGATAAGGGAATATCTAAAATCAAAGAGAACATTGCTAGCGGAGGTGCTAGTTGTTTCTCCACAAATGATCATGGTGTTGTGTACTTTGAGAACCGTCTAGTGGTTCCCAAGAACCAACATCTACGGCAGTTGATCCTTAAGGAGGCTCATGAATCTCCTCTCACTATTCATCCCGGTAGTACTAAGATGTATCAGGACCTACGCCAGAGGTTCTGGTGGACTAGGATGAAGAGAGAAATTGCTCAGTATATTGCTAATTGCGACGTCTGTCGTCGTGTAAAAGCAGAGCATCAACGGCCTGCTGGTACCCTTCAACCCTTAGCTATTCCTGAATGGAAATGGGATAAAATTGGTATGGATTTCATTACCGGTTTTCCCAGGACCAAGAGAGGGAATAATGCTATTTTCGTCGTGGTCGATCGTCTTTCCAAAGTAGCCCATTTCTTACCTGTTCGTGAGAGTATAACCGCTAGTCAGCTGGCAGACTTATACATCTCCCGAATAGTGTCCCTCCATGGTGTTCCTTTGGAAATCAACTCGGATCGAGGAAGTCTTTTCACCTCTCGATTTTGGGAAAGTTTCCAAAATGCTATGGGAACCCGTCTCTCCTTCAGCACCGCTTTCCACCCTCAGTCGAGTGGTCAAGTGGAACGCGTCAACCAAATTCTAGAAGACATGCTTCGAGCCTCTGTTATCTCATTCGGAATGGACTGGGAGAAGTGCCTTCCATTTGCCGAATTCGCTTACAACAACAGCTATCAATCTAGCTTGGGTAAAGCCCCTTTTGAAGTTCTCTATGGACGACGGTGTCGAACACCCCTTAACTGGTCAGAGACCGGGGAAAGACAATTCTTTGGCCCGGATATGATTCAGGAAGCAGAAGAACAAGTTCGTATCGTTCGTGAAAAGTTGAAAACAGCCCAATCTCGTCAAAAGAGTCAATATGACCGAAAACATAAGGCTATGACTTTCGAGGTTGACGAGAAGGCTTATCTTCGGGTCACCCCTCTGAAGGGAACCCATCGTTTCGGTATCAAAGGCAAATTGGCTCCTCGTTACATTGGACCTTTTCGCATTCTCGCTAAACGAGGAGAAGTTGCCTACCAGTTGGAACTACCTCCGCATCTCTCCAGAGTCCACGATGTCTTCCACGTTTATCAACTCAGGCATTGCTTCTCGGATCCTATCCGTGGAGTGGACCACGAAACGCTTGATCTCCAAGATAATCTTACATATCGAGAGTACCCCATTCGTATCCTCGATCAGGCCGAACGTACCACCCGACGTCATAATATCAAGTTTCTCAAAGTTCAATGGTCGCACCATTTTGAGGATGAAGCAACTTGGGAAAGGGAGGATCGTCTTCGACTTGAGTATCCCGCCTTCTTCCCGGAGGAACCCAAATCTCGGGACGAGATTCTTTTGAGTGGGGGTGAGTTGTCACACCCTAGCTAGTCATGCATCAGAGTGTGTGCATCATGTTTAAAATTCCATTTAAATTGAAATGGGGAATTGTGAAACCCTCAGAATCATTTTTGAAAATGATCCAAATAAAAATTTCTCCAAAAGGGTCCAAGAAAATGCTCATGTTGCTCTCTGAAAATATTGGACAGAGATAAAAATCAAACCAATATTTTTAAGAGCTCATAGGTATTTATTTTGGGCATTTGGAATTAATGCATAAATATTTGCATTGGAAATATATTATCTATATATATTAATATATGTCCAAATATTATGCCAATTATAAAGGAGCTCTGGAATAATATATCTAGCCCCTGCAAAAATTGGCATAAGATATATAAATGATTTAATATTTTATTTAAATCAAAACAAATGTCAGAAATTAGAAAACAGAAATAATTAAAAAGGGGGAAGCTTACCTGGGCTCCTCCCTGTGCGGCCGAGCCAGCTGGCCGGCCCAGCAAGCCAGCCCAGCCCACCACCGCCGTCGTCCTCCTGGCGCCAGTCGGCCAGGCGTGTGGCCGGCGCGCGCGCACGACCGGAGCGCCACGCCACCAGCTCGTCTGCCTGCCTCCCCCGCCAGCGCGACGCCGCGACGCTTCTTCTCGGTGCCGCCCCGATCCCCTGGCCTTATCCCCCCCCTCTCTCCCGTGCTGCTCCCTCTCTCTCTCTCACGGCCAAACACCACCATCGCCGCCGTTCGCCATAGCAGCCGTCACCGGCCACCCCTCGCCCCTCCGCTGAGCTCAGGAGCTCCGCCGCGACCCCCTCTTCCTCCCCACCGCTCCACGGCTCTCCGGAAGCCCTGCATCGCCGCCTACGTCGCCGTTCCCCTCCTCGGCCACCGGAGATCATCGCCGTCGATTCGCCGTCTCCAGCGCGTCCCCGAGCCCGCTTCGACGCCCACTGCAACCGCGGTGAGCTCCGCCACTGTTTCCCCCTCTTTTTCCCCTCGTTCCCGCGCCGTAACCTCGTTCCCACCACGGCCGAACCTCCGCCATCGCCGAGCTCGCCGTCGACGCAGCTCCGGTGACCATTTGGTCACCCCGGCGAGTCCAACAAGTTCGTAAGGCCCCGTAGAGCATCCCTAGCGCCTCGCTTAGCTCGCTTTCGAGCTCCAACCCCGTTTCCGCGCACGACCGAACCCCGGCGGCCGCAGCCGAGCTCGCCGCCGTCGACTCCGGCCACCCCAGGCCCAGCCACGGCCACCGTCCGACGCGCCATCGAGCTAGCTATCCAACGCACCTAGCCGCACGCCGTTTGGAGCACCACAGAGGAAACCCGAGGCCCCTGTACGCCGCGGACCTCGCCGGCGACTAACCGCCGGCGGGTTTGACTTGTCTGACCTGGGGTTTGACCCCCCCAGGGTCACTGACGCGTGGGCCCCATCGGCCAGGTGGTCAGTTAGTGCTAATTACTGTTAGTCAACCCCCCTGACACTGACAGTGGGCCCCAGCGCCACTAATCCCTAATTAGGATTAATTTAATCCTGTTAAGCCCCCCTGTCACTGACGTGTGGCCCCCACACGTCAGGTTTGACCCCAGCCAGCCGCAGTTGACCACTGACGTCATGCTGACGTCATGCTGGCGCAATATCTATATTTCTGGATTTAATTTAAATCAGGAAATTCCAGAATATTATTTAAACTTCAAAAATTCATAACTTTTATTCTGTAACTCCAAATTGGACAAATTATATATGAAAAATGATCAGAAAAATCCAATCTATCCATCTGTACTATTTTCATGCATGATCAAACAAGTTAAGTTGATGTTTTAAGCAGAACAAGGAAAAGCACTTTAAAAGGCCATGTTTGAGTTTGAAATTTGAATCTTTGATTCAAATTTGTTCAAACCCTTCTGGTTTTAGTTGCATTAGCCCAACACACTCATATTGCCATGTTTCATGCATGCATCATATTGTTGCACATTGTTTGGTGATGGTTGTGTATCGATGTCCTTTGCGACAGGTTCTGCCTCCGAGGAGTACCGTGATTACCCTAACGAAGAACCGTATCCGTGCATCGAACCATCAGGCAAGCAACCAACCATTTGATCATATCGATACAATCCCATGTTCCCGCTCCTGCTCTCTTTTACTGCATTAAGACAACGCGTTTCAAACTGCTGTGTGCTACGGTAGTTGAACCCATTTCCTCTGCATGACCTGTCATTGCCACAGTAACTAGATGAAACCCACTAGCATGTGTAGGAGTTGATTGAGCCATATGTATGTGTTGTTCCTACCTTGCTATGCCTGCTATGCTTAGAGTCGTGTCAGGTCTGGTTCATCTGGGTGATGGCTAGAGTGAAATGATTATGTCGGTAATGAGAGTGGTGTGGTGAACACGATTTGGTAAAGGTATCGATGAGAGGCCATGTAGGAGTACATGGTGGGTTGTTTCATTGAAGCCGACCTTAAGCACTGAGATCTGTATGTGTGATTTAAGATACAGCTACTACCATGCATTGGGCCCTGAAATATGACCCCGCTCGACTTCTTATTCACCCTAGCTCTCTGTCCAGGAGTTGTAAGTAGTTTCTGGTGTTTGTAGCCTACTGGAGGCCGTGGACAGCGCTGACCGTAGGGGTGGACTGTGATGCGGTAGGTACGTGGCACTGTGTACCGAATACCCATTAGGTATCTCGGGAACCCTGTTCACATCGTTCGGGGCCGTATGGGAAACCTCGGCCGGACTCCCTGCGGATGGAACCTGAATAGGCGATAAACCTGGACTAGAGGCTTAAGTGTTTAGGTAGGTCGTGGTCTACACCCACGTCGGCTTTCGCTTGAAGTCTGCCGAGCACATGTCGTGTGCAGACGCTAAGTGGTGGAAACATGTATGAAGAAGTACACCCCTGCAGGGTTAACATGATCTATTCGAATAGCCGCGTCCGCGGTAAAGGACTACTTGGTTGCTTATACAGTTCATAGACAAGTAAATGGAAACTGCTAAAAGCCTCAAGATAAGTGTGAGTGCCGAGGATGGCTCTTCCGTAGGAGGACGGAGGTGGATCCTCGGTAGTGTATTGAAGTGGTGAGTAGTGGACTCGTGTGCGCAAAACCATTTCAAGTTGGAGTATCGTAGGATAGTCTAGCCAAGAGTCAAAGCTGGCTTGCTGCAATAACTCCACCAACCCTTCTTGATAATATGCATATATGTAGGATCTGATGTAAGTCTTGCTGAGTACCTTTGTACTCATGTTGCTATAATCTACATTTTACAGAAGACGCTGCAACCCCTTCTGATGGGTTCTATGTAGACGTTGACATCAACGAGTAGGCTAAAGACCCAGGTGGTGACCCTGAGCTTGTGAAGGACCTTGTAGTATAGCTAGGCTTTCCAAGCCTCTTTTATTTTACTAGTTGTCTGTACTCAGACAAGTTACTTCCGCTGCTGGTTTGTATGACTGTATGACTTGTATGTTGGGTCGTGAGACCCGTACCTTTGTGTATGTTATGTATGGCTCCCTGAGCCTTAAATAAAGTACTTGTGTCGTAGAGTCATGTTGTGATGCTTCGTTGTATTTGCACATATCGAGCATAGTGTGTGTATGATTGAAATGCTTGATATGTGTGGGATCTGACTATCTAGTTGTTTATCTTTAGTAGCCTCTCTTACCGGGAAATGTCTCCTAGTGTTACCGCTGAGCCATGGTAGCTTGCTACTGCTCTGGAACACTTAGGCTGGCCGGCATGTGTCCTTCTTCGTTCCTGTGTCTGTCCCTTCGGGGAAATGTCACGCTTTGAGTACCGGAGTCCTGTTAGCCCGCTACAGCCCGGTTTACCGGAGTCCTGCTAGCCCAGTGCTACAGCCCGGACCCACTTGCTGATGACCGACACGTTCGAAGCTGGGTCATGGATGCCTGTCCCTGTAAGTCTGTGCCACTTTGGGTTTACGACTAGTCATGTCAGCCCGGGCTCTTTATCATATGGATGCTAGCGACACTATCATATACGTGAGCCAAAATGCGCAAACGGTCCCGGGCAAAGGTAAGGCGACACCCGTGGGGATACCGTGCGTGAGGCCGTAAAGTGATATGAGGTGTTACCGGCTAGATCGATGTGACATCGAGTCAGGGTCCTGACAGAGGGCGGTGTTGGCAGCTAGGGTTTTGTCTACGTGCAAGGTTGCTAGGGTTGTTTTAGAGAAGTTTATGGTGAGGCCAGTAGCTTGAGCAAAGTTTTGAAGGATGTTCCTGAGTGAGGCAGCAGCGGAGGGAGAGGCATTTGCGATGATCAAGGTATCGTCTGCATATTGTAGTACAGTAGGGGGCATGTGGGTAAAAATGGGGTGATGTAGGTCAGGATCGGTACTTTGAAGGATAAGCTGCTGTAGCAGATCGACTACAATTAGGAAGATCGCACCCCCCCCCCTCTAGTCCTGACCAGCATCTAGCTATAATCATCGCATCTAAACCCTACCAAAACCCTCCATCACCATCGCGCACCCCCCCGGTCGTCTCAATCGCTGACACACGCAAACGATCTCGCCACCCTATCAACGGATACGCTGCATGCTTGGTCCAACCGCTCCACAACACCCACATATCGAGACGTGCTACTCTCCAGTCCCCATAACCACAGTGCGCCGCTGCCCCGGCTACCCTATATATCCCCACGCCGGCTCCTTTCCCTCACCTCCACCCCCTCTCGCCCCCATCCACCAAAAGGCATCGCCGCTGCTTCCGTTGCCTCGCCCTAGATCACTGCGTAGAGCTCTGCCGTGACCCTGTCCGTTGCGCCCGCTGCTGGCAGAACGGCCACCGTAGCCGCGACTGCAGGTATCGTAGGATCCGGCCCTTCTTTCCTCCCCTACCAGATTCATTCACCGTTGCCTCTAACCCAGCTTTTTGCCCTCGCAGCATGGAACCCGGAAGCTCATCATCTGTCGCGACCATCGACCCCCGCACCCTCATGATCGGGCAGATCCCCATCATCCTTTCCGAGCCTTTCCCCGCTATCTGTGTGCCATCCCCCTGAAGGAAATATGCCCTAGAGGCAATAATAAAGTTATTATTTATTTCCTTATTTCATGATAAATGTTTATTATTCATGCTAGAATTGTATTAACCGGAAACATGATACATGTGTGAATACATAGACAAACATATAGTCACTAGTATGCCTCTACTTGACTAGCTCATTAATCAAAGATGGTTATGTTTCCTAACCATAGACATGTGTTATCATTTGATTAATGGGATCACATCATTAGGAGAATGATGTGATTGACATGACCCATTCCTTTAGCCTAGCACTTGATCGTTTAGTATATTGCTATTGCTTTCTTCATAACTTATACATGTTCCTGTAACTATGAGAATTATGCAACTCCCGTTTACCGGAGGAACACTTTGGGTACTACCAAACGTCACAACGTAACTGGGTGATTATAAAGGAGTACTACAGGTGTCTCCGAAGGTACATGTTGAGTTGGCGTATTTTGAGATTAGGTTTTGTCACTCCGATTGTCGGAGAGGTATCTCTGGGCCCTCTCGGTAATGCACATCATTATAAGCCTTGCAAGCAATGTGACCAAATGAGTTGGTTACAGGATGATGCATTACGGAACGAGTAAAGAGACTTGCCGATAACGAGATTGAACTAGGTATTGGATACCGACGATCAAATCTCGGGCAAGTAACATACCGATGACAAAGGGAACAACGTATGTTGTTATGCGGTTTGACCGATAAAGATCTTCGTAAAATATGTAGGAACCAATATGGGCATCCAGGTTCCGCTATTGGTTATTGATCGAGAATAGTTCTAGGTCATGTCTACATAGTTCTCGAACCCATAGGGTCCGCACGCTTAAGGTTTCGATGACAGTTATATTATGAGTTTATGAGTTTTGATGTACCGAAGGCGTTCGGAGTCCCGAATGAGATCGGGGACATGACGAGGAGTCTCGAAATGGTCGAGACGTAAAGATCGATATATTGGACGACTATATTCGGAGTTCGGAAAGCTTCCGAGTGATTCGGGTATTTTTCGGAGTACCGGAGAGTTACGGGAATTCGCCGGGGAGTATATGGGCCTTATTAGGCCATACGGGAATTGAGGAGAGAGGCCGAAAGGAAGGAGGCGCGCAGCCCCCCTCTGGTCCGAATTGGACAAGGGGTGTAGCCCCTCTTTCCTTCCTCCTCTCCCCCTCTTTCCCCCTTCTCCTACTCCAACAAGGAAGGAGGGAGTCCTACTCCCGGGAATTTTTTTCAAAAGTATGACGTATTTTGTAGCAATTTCGGAAACTATAGCACATATGCAAAACTATGACCCTGTCGGCCACGTGCAGGCCGAAAAGGTAGTTTTCGGCCAACTGTTGGCCGAAGTAGAGTTTTCGGCCTTGCCATGGCCTAAAAGTGGTTGAGCTGGCCGAAATGGCTGTTTTCGGCTGCTGTTTGGCTGAAAAGGTCTTTTTGGTCAAATGTAGGCCGAAATGTACTTTTTGGTCTACACTAGGCCGAAAAGTACTTTTTGGTCTAGTGTAGGCTGAAAAGTCCCTTGGGCCCACCTTTCCGTTATCTGTTGGCCAATGTATTTTCCCACCAACCCCTTCCCGCCAACTCTTTCCCGCCAACCCTTTCCTGCCACCCCCTTCCCGCCAACCCCTTCCTGCCGACTCTTTCCCGCCAACCCCTTCCCACAAACCCCTTTCTCCTCTGTACCTATAAAAAACCCTTCAGGTGGAGGTGGATAAGCATTCCAGTTTATTGTAGTCGAGATGTCCCATTATCCATTCGATCGTAGTTTTCACCCTGGGATTAGCAGGACTCTTCTGAGTCTAGTTACCGATTTCAGGATGGACAATAGGATAGTTCCATGGGACGAACTCACCGGTAGTGACACCATAATGAATGAGTTGGCTCACCAATTACGTAGGTCTGGGTGGCCTGAAAGGACCTATGAGGAGGTACATAAAGAACTTCTTAGGTTGCATGAAAGGTGGAAGAAGGTGGTGGTGCCGAAGAGTGAAACTTCCAGAAGGCTTTTAGCAAATAATCCATCTTTATGAATTGAGGAGAGCCAGGACGAAGATGATATCTTCATGCCCCACTTCCCGGTTCTGCATCGTCGAAGGGCAAGAGTTCTTCATCGTCCAAGGGCAAGAGTTCTCCATCCTCGAAGGGCAATAGTTCTGCATCGACGGATGGCAAAAGGACCACATCGTCGAAGGGCAAGAGGGCTGCATCAACGAAGGGGTTGGCGGGAAAATACATTGGCCAACAATTAACGGAAAAAGGTGGCCCAAGGGACTTTTCGGCCTAAACTTGACCAAAAAGTACTTTTCGGCCTATGATTGACCAACAAGTACTTTTCGGCCTACACTAGGCCAAAAAGTCCTTTTTGGCCAAAGGGTGGCCGAAAATACCCCTCTTCGGCCAGCTTTGCATCTTTTCGGCCAAGGCATGGCCGAAAACCCTATTTCGGCCTAGAGGTGGCCGAAAACACCCTTTTCGGCCAACACCTGGCCGACAGGGTGCTAGACTTGATATTTCTCCAAAGCATGCTGTAGTTTCCGAATTTGCTTCAAATAACGAGATAGTTTTGAAAAAAAATCTACTCCCGGTGGGAGTAGGACTCCCCTTGGCACGCCTCTCCCTGGCCGGCCGCCTCCTCCCCTTGCTCCTTTATATACGGGGGCAAGGGGCACCCCATGACACACAAGTTGATCTATGTGATCGTTCCTTAGCCGTGTGCGGTGCCCCCCTCCACCATATTCCACCTCGGTCATATCGTCGTGGAGTTTAGGCGAAGCCCTGCGCTGGTAGAGCATCATCATCGTCACCACGCCGTCGTGCTGACGGAACTCTCCCTCGACACTCGGTTGGATCGGAGTTCGAGGGACGTCATCGAGCTGAACGTGTGCTAGGACTCGGAGGTGCCGTACGTTCGGTGCTTGGATCGGTCGGATCGTGAAGATGTACGACTACATCAACCGCGCTGTGCTAAAGCTTCCGCTTACGGTCTATGAGGGTACGTGGACAACACTCTCCCCTCTCATTGCTATGCCATCACCATGATCTTGCGTGTCCGTAGGAAATTTTTGAAATTACTACGAACCCCGACAGTGGTATCCGAGCCTAGGTTTTATGCGTTGATGTTATATGCACGAGTAGAACACAAGTGAGTTGTGGGCGATACAAGTCATACTGCTTACCAGCATGTCATACTTTGGTTCGGCGGTATTGTGAGATGAAGCGGCCCGGACCGACATTACGCGTACGCTTACGCGAGACTGGTTTCACCGTTGCGAGCACTCGTGCTTAAAGGTGGCTGGCGGGTGTCTGGCTCTCTCACTTTAGCTGAATCGAGTGTGGCTACGCCCGGTCCTTGCGAAGGTTAAAACAGCACCAACTTGACGAACTATCGTTGTGGTTTTTATGCGTAGGTAAGAACGGTTCTTGCTAAAGCCCGTAGCAGCCACGTAAAATTTGCAACAACAAAGTAGAGGACGTCTAACTTGTTTTTGCAGGGCATGTTGTGATGTGATATGGTCAAGACGTGATGCTATATTTTATTGTATGAGATGATCATGTTTTGTATCCGAAGTTATCGGCAACTGGCAGGAGCCATATGGTTGTCGCTTTATTGTATGAAATGCAAACGCCCTGTAATTGCTTTACTTTATCTCTAAGCGGTAGCGATAGTCGTAGAAGCAATAGATGGCGTAACGACAACGATGCTACGATGGAGATCAAGGTGTCGCGCCGGTGACGATGGTGATCACGACGGTGCTTCGAAGATGGAGATCACAAGCACAAGATGATGATGGCCATATCATATCACTTATATTGATTGCATGTGATGTTTATCCTTTATGCATCTTATCTTGCTTTGATTGACGGTAGCATTTTAAGATGATCTCTCACTAATTATCAAGAAGTGTTCTCCCTGAGTATGCACCATTGCGAAAGTTCTTCGTGCTGAGACACCACGTGATGATCGGGTGTGATAGGCTCTACGTTCAAATACAACGGGTGCAAAACAGTTGCACACGCGGAATACTCGGGTTAAACTTGACGAGCCTAGCATATACAGATATGGCCTCGGAACACGGAGACCGAAAGGTCGAGCGTGAATCATATAGTAGATATGATCAACATAATGATGTTCACCATTGAAACTACTCCATCTCACGTGATGATCGGACATGATTTGGTTGATTTGGATCACGTGATCACTTAGATGACGAGAGAGATGTCTATCTAAGTGGGAGTTCTTAAGTAATATGATTAATTGAACTTAAATTTATCATGAACTTAGTCCTGGTAGTATTTTGCAAATTATATTGTAGATCAATAGCTTGCGTTGTTGCTTTCATATGTTTATTTTGATATGTTCCTAGAGAAAATTGTGTTGAAAAATGTTAGTAGCAATGATGCGGATTGGATCCGTGATCTGAGGTTTATCCTCATTGCTGCGCAGAAGAATTATGTCCTTGATGCACCGCTAGGTGACAAACCTATTGCAGGAGCAGATGCAGACGTTATGAACGTTTGGCTAGCTCAATATGATGACTACTTGATAGTTTAGTGCACCATGCTTAATGGCTTAGAATTGGGACTTCAAAGACGTTTTGAACGTCATGGACCATATGAGATGTTTCAGGAGTTGAAGTTAATATTTCAAGCAAATACCCGAGTTGAGAGATATAAAGTCTCCAACAAGTTCTATAGCTAAAAGATGGAGGAGAATCGCTCAACTAGTGAGCATGTGCTCAAATTGTCTGGGTACTACAATCGCTTGAATCAAGTGGGAGTTAATCTTCCAGATAAAATAGTGATTGACAGAATTCTCTAGTCACCATCACCAAGTTGGTAGAACTTCGTGATGAACTATAGTATGCAAGGGATGACGAAAACGATTCCCGAGCTCTTCGTGATGTTGAAATCGATGAAGGTAGAAATCAAGAAAGAGCATCAAGTGTTGATGATTGACAAGACCACTAGTTTCAAGAAAAGGGCAAAGGGATAGAAAGGGAACTTCAAGTAGAATGACAAGCAATTTGTCACTCCCGCGAAGAAGCCCAAGTCTGGTCCTAAGCCTGAGACTAAGTGCTTCTACTGCAAAGGGATTGGTCACTGGAAGCGGAACTACCCCAAGTGATTGGCGGATAAGAAGGATGGCAAAGTGAACATAAGTATATTTGATATACATGTTATTGATGTGTACTTTACTAGTGTTTATAGCAACCCCTCGGTACTTGGTACTGGTTCAGTTGCTAAGAGTAGTAACTCGAAACAGGAGTTGCAGAATAAATAGAAACTAGTTGAGGGTGAAGTGACGATGTGTGTTGAAAGTAGTTCCAAGACTGATATGATCATCATTGCACATTCCCTATACTTTCGGGATTAGTGTTAAACCTAAATAAATGTTATTTGGCATTTGCGTTGAGCATGAACATGATTTGATCGTGTTTATTGCGATACAGTTATTCATTTAAAGTTAGAGAATAATTGTTATTCTGTTTACATGAATAAGACCTTCGATGGTTATACACCCAATGAAAATAGTTTGTTGGATCTCGATCATAGTGATACACATATTCATAATATTGATGCCAAAAGATGCAAAGTTAATAATGATAGTGCAACTTATTTGTGGCACTGCCGTTTGGGTCATATCGGTGTAAAGCGCATGAAGAAACTCCAAAAAGATGGATTTTCGGAATCACTTGGTTATGAATCATTTGATGCTTGCGAACCGTGCCTTTTGGGAAAGATGACTAAAACTCCGTTCTCCGGAACAATGGAACAAGCTACTGACTTATTGGAAATAATACATACCGATGTATGCGATCCAATGAGTGTTGATGCTCGTGGCAAGTATCGTTATTTTCTGACCTTCACAAAATGATTTGAGCAGATATGGGTATATCTACTTGATGAAACATAAGTCTGAAATAATTGAAAAGTTCAAAGAATTTCAGAGTGAAGTGGAAAAATCATCGTAACAAGAAAATAAAGTTTCTACGATCTGATCGCGGAGACGAATATTTGAGTTACGAGTTTGGTCTTCAATTAAAACAATGTGGAATAGTTTCACAGCTCATGCCACCTGGAACACCACAACGTTATGGTGTGTCCGAACGTCGTAACCGCACTTTATTGGATATGGTGCGATCTATGATGTCTCTTATCGGTTTTACCACTATCGTTTTGGGGTTATGCATTAGAGACAGCTGCATTCACGTTTAAAAAGGACACCATCTAAATCCGTTGAGACGACACCGTATGAACTATGGTTTAGCAGTAAACCTAAGCTGTCGTTTCTTAAATTTTGGAGTTGCGATGCTTATATGAAAAAGGTTTTCAACCTGATAACCTCGAACCCAAATCGGAGAAGTGCGTCTTCATAGAATACCCAAAGGAAACTGTTGGGTACACCTTCTATCACAGATCCGAAGGCAAAACATTCGTTGCTAAGAATGGATCATTTCTAGAGAAGGAGTTTCTCTTGAAAGAAGAGAGTGGGAGGAAAGTAGAACTTGATGAGGTAACTATACCTGCTCCCTCATTTGAAAGTAGTTCATCACAGAAATCTGTTCCTGTGACTACTACACCAATTAGTGAGGAAGTTAATGATGATGACATGAAACTTCAGATTAAGTTACTACAGAATCTCGTAGGTCTTACAGAGTAAGATCCGCACCAGAGTGGCACGGTAATCCTGTTCTGGAAGTTATGTTACTAGACCATGACGAACCTACGAACTATGAAGAAGCGATGGTGAGCCCAGATTCCGCAAAATGGCTTGAGGCCATGAGATCTGAGATAAGATCCATGTATGAAAACAAAGTATGGACTTTGATTGACTTGCCCAATGATCGGCGAGACATTGAGATTAAATGGATCTTCAAGAGGAAGACGGACGCTGATAGTGTTACTATCTACAAAGCTAGAATTGTCGCAAAAGGTTTCGACAAGTTCAAGGTGTTGACTACGATGAGAGTTTTTCACTCATATCTATGCTTAAGTCTGTCTGAATCATGTTAGCAATTGCCGCATTTTATGAAATCTGGCAAATGGATAAACAAAACTGCATTCCTTAATGGTTTTCTTAAAGAAGAGTTGTATATGATGCAACCAGAAGGTTTTGTCAATCCTAAAGGTGCTAACAAATTGTGCAAGCTCTAGCGATCCATCTATGGACTGGTGCAAGCATCTCAGAGTTGGAATATATGCTTTGATGAGTTGATCAAAGCATATGGTTTTATACAGACTTTTTGAAGAAGCCTGTATTTACAAGAAAGTGAGTGGGAGCTCTGTAGCATTTCTAATATTATATGTGGATGACATATTGTTAATTGGAAATGATATGGAAATTCTGGATAGCATGAAAGGATACTTGAATAAGATTTTTTCACAGCAAGACCTCGGTGAAGCTGCTTACACATTGAGCATCAAGATCTATATAGATAGATCAAGACGCTTGATAAGATTTTTCAATGAGTACATACCTTGATAAATTTTTGAAATAGTTCAAAATGGAACAGCCAAAGAAGGAGTTCTTGCCTGTGTTACAAGGTGTGAAGTTGAGTAAGACTCAAGACCCGACCATTGCAGAAAATAGAAAGAGAATGAAAAGTCATTCCCTATGCCTCAGTCATAGGTTCTATAAAGTATGATATGCTGTGAACCAGACCTATTGTATACCTTGCTCTGTGTTTGGCAAAGGAATACAATTTTGATCTAATAAGTAGATCACTGGACATGGGTCAAGAATATCCTTAGTGAGGACTAAGGAGATGTTTCTCGATTATGGAGGTGATAAAAGAGCCCGTCGTTAAAGTTACAACGATGCAAGCTTTTACACCAATCCAGATGACTCTAAGTCTCAATCTGGATACATATTGAAAGTGGGAGCAATTAGCTAGAGTAGCTCCGTGCAGAGCATTGTGGACGTAGAATATTTGCGAAATACATACGGCTCTGAATATGACAGACCCGTTGACTAAGCTTCTCTCACGAGCAAATCATGATCATACCTTAGTACTCTTTTGGGTGTTAACCACATAGCGATGTGAACTAGATTATTGACTCTAGTAAACCCTTTGGGTGTTGATCACATGATGATGTGAACTATGGGTATTAATCACATGCAGATGTGAATATTGGTGTTAAATCACAGAGCGATGTGAACTAGGTTATTGACTCTAGTGCAAGTGGGAGACTGAAGGAAATATGCCCTAGAGGCAATAATAAAGTTATTATTTATTTCCTTATTTCATGATAAATGTTTATTATTCATGCTAGAATTGTATTAACCGGAAACATGATACATGTGTGAATACATAGACAAACATATAGTCACTAGTATGCCTCTACTTGACTAGCTCATTAATCAAAGATGATTATGTTTCCTAACCATAGACATGTGTTGTCATTTGATTAATGGGATCACATCATTAGGAGAATGATGTGATTGACATGACCCATTCCGTTAGCCTAGCACTTGATCATTTAGTATATTGCTATTGCTTTCTTCATGACTTATACATGTTCCTGTAACTATGAGAATTATGCAACTCCCGTTTACCGGAGGAACACTTTGGGTACTACGAAACGTCACAACGTAACTGGGTGATTATAAAGGAGTACTACAGGTGTCTCCGAAGGTACATGTTGAGTTGGCGTATTTCGAGATCAGGTTTTGTCACTCCGATTGTCGGAGAGGTATCTCTGGGCCCTCTCGGTAATGCACATCATTATAAGCCTTGCAAGCAATGTGACCAAATGAGTTGGTTACGGGATGATGCATTACGGAACGAGTAAAGAGACTTGCCGGTAACGAGATTGAACTAGGTATTGGATACCGACGATCAAATCTCGGGCAAGTAACATACCGATGACAAAGGGAACAACGTATGTTGTTATGCGGTTTGACCGATAAAGATCTTCGTAGAATATGTAGGAACCAATATGGGCATCCAGGTTCCGCTATTGGTTATTGACCGAGAATAGTTCTAGGTCATGTCTACATAGTTCTCGAACCCGTAGGGTCCGCACGCTTAAGGTTTCGATGACAGTTATATTATGAGTTTATGAGTTTTGATGTACCGAAGGAGTTCGGAGCCCTGGATGAGATCGGGGACATGACGAGGAGTCTCTAAATGGTCGAGACGTAAAGATCGATATATTGGACGACTATATTCGGAGTTCGGAAAGGTTCCGAGTGATTCGGGTATTTTTCGGAGTACCGGAGAGTTACGGGAATTCGCCGGGGAGTATATGGGCCTTATTAGGCCATACGGGAATTGAGGAGAGAGGCCGAAAGGAAGGAGGCGCGCAGCCCCCCTCTGGTCCGAATTGGACAAGGGGTGCAGCCCCTCTTTCCTTCCTCCTCTCCCCCACTTTCCCCCTTCTCCTACTCCAACAAGGAAGGAGGGAGTCCTACTCCCGGTGGGAGTAGGACTCTCCTTGGCGCGCCTCTCCCTGGCTGGCCGCCTCCTCCCCTTGCTCCTTTATATACGGGGGCAGGGGGCACCCCATGACACACAAGTTGATCTACGTGATCGTTTCTTAGCCGTGTGCGGTGCCCCCCTCCACCATATTCCACCTCGGTTATATCGTCGCGGAGTTTAGGCAAAGCCCTGCGCCGGTAGAGCATCATCATCGTCACACGCCGTCGTGCTGACGGAACTCTCCCTCGACACTCGGCTGGATCAGAGTTCGAGGGACGTCATCGAGCTGAACGTGTGCTAGGACTCGGAGGTGCCGTACGTTCGGTGCTTTGATCGGTCGGATCGTGAAGACGTACGACTACATCAACCGCGTTGCACTAACGCTTCCGCTTACGGTCTACGCGGGTACGTGGACAACACTCTCCCCTCTCGTTGCTATGCCATCACCATGATCTTGCGTGTGCGTAGGAAATTTTTGAAATTACTACGAACCCCGACACCCCCTTCATCCTCCAGGGTGTCCCTGTCAGCGCCAATGGCATCCCGCTCCCTCCCAACTCGCCACCATGGTCATCTGCACCACCCCCACCACGCCACACGACCCCATGCACACACACTCCTCAGCATTCGACTCCCAGGAGCTTAGGGACCGCCTCAACGACATGTACATCACCTCCCAGCATACCACGGCCACATCCTATGTGTCTGACTCAGATGAGGATGAGGAGCTGCCTCGCCCCTTCCACGACGCTGGGCCACTGCCTCCCTACGGGGACATGCCTCTCGTCGCTGCACCCCCATGCCTCGTGCACTGTCATCAGCGCTTCGCCTTTGCCCACCTCCGCACTCCTGACCCCAACCCCACCCCCCTCATACGTCGTGCCATCCAGCTCACGTGCGGCACCCCCGCCTTCATCATGGGCAGCTCATGGCGCGGGGTTTCTTGCCTTACTTTCCACACCCCCTCGGCCCGCAACGACGTCGTTCGACACAGCCCTATAGATTTCGAAGGCAACATAATCACCATCGAGCCTGTCGAGCATGTCGACCGCTCCATTACCATCTTCTCTGACCTGGCTGAAATCGAGGTATCCGAGTTCCCGCATGAGCTTTGGCACAACGACGGCATTCGCTTCGCCTTGGCTTTCCTCGGCGACGTCTATGCCATCGACGACTTCTGCCTCCATGGCATCGATTACACATCTGTTCGCGCTTTGGTTCTGCTCCAGTCCGACAAGCCAGCCCCGCCAGGTATCGTCATCCAGCTCCCCCCCATCAACGAAATCAAGATAGCCAAAGTCATAGAAATCTCACGCTGGCACCACGGCGATGGCGCCAACCCCTTCGGTGGCGACTCCACTGATGGCGACTCAGCCCCCCTCTCACAGCATGGCTCTCCTCGCCACGCTTCCCCCACGCAGCTCACCCCTGTCATCTTTACCATTCGCGCTGGATGGCGTGCAGACCCCACGTACGGTGGGACATGCCCCGTGGCCGCGCTTGTTGCTCCCCCTCCAGCGCCGGCCTCCTCTGGCTACGGCACCAATGTTTCCTCCCTTCTCCCTCTTGCACCTCCACACGGTTCCCTGCTCCAACCCCTTCTCATCTCTAACGATGACTCCGCTGGCTCCGAAGACATGCAGGCTCCGCTTCTACATGCAAATATGCAATGGTCCTTGGACGTGGTGCATGCACCCGCCGGGGGGGCGCCGGACCCACCGGTCATCCAGCCCTCTCCATTGGTCGGCGCGGTGACCCCGCCCCCGCCACCTCCACTCCCTACGACCACGACATAGCACGGCCGCCTGCTCTTTCCCTCCGCCACCTCTGCCTTCTCGACGGTCGTGCCGGAGGCGCCGGACGCGGCACTCGTACCCAACTTCACTTTCTCGGCTGGCGAATCATCCCATACTGCTGCGCTGCCTCTCCATGACCTGGACACCCACGAGTCCACCATCCGCAAAGAGCGCCGGAAGACAGCCTGTGACCAGTCTTGCTCTAAGGACAAGCTGTGTCGCAGTGCTCGGCTCGCCGGCAAGGAGGCACGATATTCGCCTATGCTCGCCAAGGCAGTCAAGGCCAAGGCAGCTCGCCTCTCTGCTGCAGATGTGGGCACAGCCATTGACCGTGCCATCCATGAGGCCCGCCTCGACGTCCCCGATGGTCCACCGGCCTCAGCTGAAGAAGTTGCTGCCATTGCCTTGCTCTGCGGGGCGGATGATGGCCTGGTTGATGCCATCCTCGAAGCTGATGACGAGGTCTCCAGTGCCGAAGATTCTCCATGATCACTACGCTACCTCCGCCTTGCTCCGGGAACAGCGACCCCACGCTGCCGTTCGTCGCCCGTGCCTCCCCCTTGATCGTACTACCTATGTACTTTTGGTCCCTCCAATGTAATCGTCAGAATTTGTACTGCTCTAGCCATGCGATGTACCTTTTGCTACTATGTAGTTGTACTGGTTCGGCCTTAAAAACCCTGGTGTGCGCAGTTGTTTCATGAGTAATGCAACTTTCTCTATATGCTCTTGGAATGTACGTGGTCTTGGGGACCAAGAGAAATGCTCCGATGTCCTCTCTGAACTAATCTCTATAAATCCACACGTCGCCTTACTACAAGAATCCAAACTCAACACACTACCGGACCCAAAAATACGCTCATTTATGCCCCCCGGCTAGATCAAGTCTTTACCCTACCTGCTATAGGCACGGCGGGCGGCACCATCTCTGCAATTAACACTACCTTGTTCCAAGTAATCTCCTTCTCTCACCTCTCCTTCTCCTCAACTCTGTCACTGCGATCAACGGTAACTGACAAAACTATAGCCATCACTAACATCTATGCCCCCACCTCTCGCACCCTCAAGCAACAATTCCTTGATGAGCTCCTCGCTATCGCCCAACCCGATGACTCACCTTGGCTACTAATCGGTGATTTCAACCTCCTACGTTTTCCTACAGATAAAAACAACGATGCTTTCCGACGAACAGAAGCCAACGTTTTCAACCAAACAATCGATACTCTTGCCCTCATCGAGCTACCTCTTCTAGACCGCCAATTCACTTGGTCCAACAACAGAACCACACCCATCCTAGAATGCATTGACCGTGCCTTTTTTAACTTGGCCTGGGCTGATACTTTCCCCAACTCTTCACTCACATCCCTCACTCGATTCACGTCTGACCATGTCCCCCTCATCATCCACGTCAACACAACAATCCCGCGCTCGAACTTTTTAAAATTTGAATCTGCTTGGGCCAAATTACAGCCTTGCCAAGATATCATCTCCTCGGTATGGGCCTCCCCTCGGCCCAATCACCAGCCTAACTCTGCCGCCTCCCTCGCCTCCCTGCTCAAGCAAACCCGGGCTGCACTTAAAAAATGGGCCCGTTCGCGCCCCCCACTGAAAGGATCGAGATGGTTGACTAGAGGGGGGGGGTGAATAGGCAACTAACAATTTTTAACCTTTTCTTTACCAAATTAAACTTTGCAACAAATAGGTTGTCTAGATGTGCAACTAAGTGAGCAACCTATATGATGCAATATCAACTAGCACGCAAGCAAACAAGAGATGTAACAATAAGTAAGCTTGCGAAAGTAAAGGCACGAAATAACCAATAGTGGAGCCGGTGGAGACAAGGATGTGTTACCGGAGTTCCTTCCTTTTAAGGGGAAGTACGTCTCCGTTAGAGCGGTGTGGAGGCACAATGCTCCCCAAGAAGCCACTAGGGCCACCGTATTCTCCTCACGCCCTCACACGATGCGAGATGCCGTGATTCCACTATTGGTGACCTTGAAGGCGGCGACCGAACCTTTACAAGCAAGGTTGGGGCAATCTCCACAACAATCGGAGGCTCCCAACAACAACCACACCACGAAGCTTCACCGCAATGGAGTATGGCTTCGAGGTGACCTCAACCGTCTAGGGTGCTCAACACCCAAGAGTAACAAGATCCGCAAGGGATAAGTGGGGGAATCAAATATCCTTTGGTGGAAGTGTAGATCGGGCCCTTGTCACCCAATCCCGAGCAAATCAACAAGTTTGATTGGCTAGGGAGAGAGATCGGGCGAAAATGGAGTTTGGAGCAACAATGGAGCTTAGAGGTGGAAGAGGTATTCAACTAGAGGTAGAAGACAACCCTTATATAGTCGTGGAAAGAATCCAACCGTTATCCACTAGTTCTGCCCGTGACACACGGTACTACCGCTCCAAGGACGCGGTACTACCGCGGCGCCGCGCGGTACTACCGTGGTCCACCACGGTACTACCGTGGCAACTGCATAGGCCGGAACAAGCCTGAAGAAGGGGCTGTACTACCGCTCGCGCGGTACTACCGCAAGGCAGGAGGGTCACGGCCTGGGAAGGGCGCGGATGAAAATAAATTACATCCATGCAAACTTCCGCAGAAACTAGGGTGGTGCGAAAACCCGACGCGGTACTACCGCCTGCGAGGCGCGGTACTACCGTGGTCGGCGCGGATGAAAAAAATTTCATCCGCGCCTACTACCGCGACACTGCGGAACTAGGCCGAAAGGGCCACGGTACTACGACTCCAAGGGAGCGGTACTACCGTGGGCCACCATGGTACTACCGTGCTGGACGAGCGGTACTACCGTGAATGGCGCGGATGTAAAAATTACATCCGCCCCCTACTACCGCACCGGAGCGGCACTAGGCCAGGGAGCCGCGGTACTACCGCACCAAGGGGCGGTACTACCGTGAAGAGCCGCGGTACTATCGCTCGTACCTGCGGTACTACCGCAAGAACAGCAGTAGTCGCCAGTTTTCCACACAACCAAGATAACGACGGGTAGCTCCAAAGTGCAAGGAAAGGAGGGACAAGTGTACGTGTGATTCCACCCTACCTTTCCGACGCGGACCCCCTGTTAATAGTACGGCTCTCCTACGACTCAACTCCTCCAAGGAGAAACATAGAATAACGCCGGCTTCAACAGTCTCCGAGAGGCACCGAATCGTCTTGTACCTAATGATGAGAAATCTGAGGGACTCAAGGCACACGATTAGTCTGCACGAGCATTGTCATCAATCACCAAAACACTTAGGGAAAAATATGCCCTTACAATCTCCCCCTTTTTGGTGTATTGATGACAACACGGGATTTGCAAAAAGATAAGATAATTTTAGAGCAGTGGCAAACCCCACTTCTCTAAAATATAGACGGGGCTCCCCCTAGATGTGTGCACTTTAGATGAAAGCTTTGGACTGCATGGCACACAAACTAGGATCAACACTCCCCCTATATTTTAGAGACCAAGACAGGATAATAGGCATAGCATAGCATGAAAGTAGCACAATATAACACAAGCTAGCTAGGATAGATAGAGAGCATATGTCTTACACCATACGACTGACGAGAAACACAGCAGAGAGTTCAACTGAAAGCAGAGAGTTCAACAGAAAGCAGCAAACACACGACACACAAACTCAAACACACGACACACAAACTCGCAAATCCCTACACTCTCTCCCCCTTTGGCATCGAGACGCCAAAAAGGCAGAGAGCACACCTAAACACACAAGAGGTGGCTCAAGCAGAGAAGTCGTCCCATGGCTCTTTGTCAGACGCCTCTGCAGCTGGAATGGACTCCTCAACCTCCTCCTCAGAATCAGTCCACCTGTATCCTTGCTTCTCCATCCACTCGCTCTCAGGAGTGATGTGCTCCTCAGACCCGCCAGACACATCCTCGCCATAGAGCTGCAAGATCTTGTTGTGCCGGCGACGACTCTCCTTGGACTCCACGTGAGCCCTGTACTGGCCCTTGGCTTGCATGCAGAAAAGAGACTTCATCTTATCCTTCAACTTCTTGGCCCAAGATGGCCTAGAGTCACTCCGAGAGGGCCTAGCAGAACGGCCCTCGGCGCCATCAACATCCTCGTCAACAGCAGCAGCCCTAGCAGCAGACGCCTCAGCACGAGTAGCGGTGTTAGCCCAGTTGGGTTTGACCCTCAGACAAATGGGCTCATGGCGAACCCAGTCTGGAGCCAGGAACTCCTCCTCAGGGTACATCTTCTCCCAAGTCTTCGAAATCAGCAGAAACAGGTAGGGCCCATAAATAGGCACCTTGCGGTTGAACACAGCAAACCGAAGCTCACACCACATGATGTGAGAGACATCAAGTGGCTGAGTCTGAGACAAGCGAGCATCCTGGCAAATAAGCATCATGTCCACCATATAGGCATGAACCTTGTCTTTGTCACCGATGCGGGGGAACAAGGAGTTGCGGAAGATGCGGTACATGATATCCAGAAAGGGGTTGAGAACCAAGATTGTCTTGCTATTGGCGAGCGTCTTCTCAACCATGAACGGGGTGAGCTTGTCCTTGTTAGCAGATTCAGCATTGCCGTGAGGGCGAACACCAACAGGAGTGTCAAGTCCATCATCAGCAACTTGAAGCAAATCCATGAACTCCTTCCAGGTAGCAGACAGCTTGCGGCCATTGGTCATCCAAGTCATCCTCCTTTCATCATTGGTGTGAAAATACACTGAGGCAAAGAATTGACAGATGATCTCAGGGTCATAGTCCAGGTGGAAAGAGATCACATGCTCAATTCCAAACTGCTCCACCAAGTCCAGAGCCTCCCCAAAGTAGTCACGAAACTTGTCCTTCCTCATGTGGTGCATATCAATCCACTTTACCTCCACATAGGTATTCTGCTTGTTCTTGATGACATCCAAGTAGATCTGGGTTTGGGTCTTGTTCCAGAACAGTTCACACCCTCTGATAGTGGAGCGAGGGGTCGCATAAGGGTGAAGCTGCCTGAGACAGACAAACTCTATAGGGCCTATCTCATCCATACCCCTGGCGGGCTCCTTGTGCTTGCTAGCTGTGGTCTTGACATTTCGCTTGGGCGCAGAAGATCCCTCGGGAACTTCTCCTGGGTTGCGCAGACGCTTGGAGCCAGTGTCATGAACGGGATTGGTCCGGCGAGAGCCACCACCTAAGACACACACGCAAGGCACCAAAACAGAAGGCGAAAAGAATCAATGCAAAGGCCATAAGACAGCACAAGAAACCCATAGAAGATAAACGAGTAAGTTGGCATGCGATAGATGTGAACCACGGTAGATCTGCCATGGTTTGCGGTACTAAAGGCTTAGTACAGCTCCAGATGCGGTAGTACCGTGCGGGGTCACGGTAGTACCGTGGCTGGGGCAGTAGTAAAGTTTTAGTACCACACGACGCGCAGTAGTACCGCGCCCTAGGGGCGGTAGTACCGTGCGAGCGGTAGTACCGCTCCCGACGGGCGGTAGTACCGTGTCGCGTCAGATTTAACAGGATTTGAATCTGAAAAAGAACCGCGAAGCCATGGCGGTGCTACGGTGATCAGATCTAGCGCTAGACAACAATACAAGTGTCAATCCTATGCAATACCACACTCCTTCATCCTAATCTTGCAGAGATTTAGTCTAGGAATCTCAAGAACATAAAAGCCTTCCCCAAAACCTAGAAGAACCAAACACAAAAAAAGAAGGATTTGGGGAAAATCTTGGTCCATTGCAAGAGCACGTGGTGGGGAACGATCCCATCGGACGGAATCACGGGAGGGCAGCCTGTGGAGGAGATCCGGCGATGAACGCCGGCTCCGTTCGTGAGCACGAGAGAGGAAGAGACAGCGTGGAGAGAAATAGGACGAATGGGTATGGGGAGTTAGAACTCCCCCTGCCCGGCCTTATCCCCACGCGCTCGAACCGGCGCGGTAGTACCGCGGGTCGTCGTGGTAGTACCGCCCGGGCGGAAGTACCGCGCCGAGGCGGTAGTACCGTGGCCGACCGCGGTAGTACCGTGAGCTCACGCCACCGAAGGTTTCGAACAAGAGAAAAAGAGAACGCCTTTGCACCGAAAAACAGACACAACCCAAAACTACACAAAAACAAGCACAAACCAAGGGAACAACAGAAGACCCCTAAGAGACAAAACCTCTCGAGGAGAGAGAGGGCGGTGGCCGAAGCCACCTATGTTTGAGTTGGATGGTATGGCACCGCGAAGAATTATCCTTGGGCCCATGACCAAAACTCGTCTTTGAAGCACAAGTTCCATCAAAAATGGCTAATGTGAAAGAGGTGATCTATTTATGCATAATGGGGGGAGGGAGAGTTCATTGAGAGAACAACACTCCCCCTATGTCCATGCCTACATCTAAACTAGACAACGAGTTGAGTGTGGTGGGGGGTGCACGGGTTCAAGTCACATTGCTCAAATCAATGATATTTAGCTCATGCCTTAACTCGCGAAATCTTGCTTCATCCAAGGGCTTCGTGAAAATATCTGCAAGGTTATCATGAGTGTTGACATACTTGAGCTCGATCTCCCCTCGCCTAATGTGATCCCGGATGAAGTGATACCGAATCTCAATGTGCTTCGTCTTGAAATGTTGCACCTGGTTGAGAGAGATCTTGATGGCACTTTCATTGTCACACCAAAGAGGCACTTTGTCACAAATGACACTGTACTCCTTTAAAGTTTGCCTCATCCATAGGAGTTGAGCACAACAACTACCGGCCGCCACATACTCCGCTTCGGTGGAGGAGAGAGACACACAACTTTGCTTCTTGGAAGACCAACTTACCAAGGAGCAACCAAGAAATTGGCACCCTCCGGAAGTGGACTTCCTATCCACTTTGTCTCCCGCCCAATCGGAATCCGTGAAACCTTCAAGCTTGAAGTTTGCTCCTCTTGGGTACCATAAGCCAAAGTTTGGGGTATGAGCCAAATATCGAAAGATTCGCTTGACCGCCACAAAGTGACTTTCCTTTGGTGCGGCTTGAAAACGTGCACACATCCCCACACTCAGCATGATATCCGGTCTAGATGCACAAAGGTAAAGCAAGGAGCCAATCATGGAGCTATATACCTTTTGATCCACCGCTTTACCATTGGGATCGATGTCAAGTTGGCACTTGGTAGGCATTGGTGTAGTAGCCGGCTTGACATCACTTAGCTTGAATCTTTTAAGCATGTCTTGAGTGTATTTGGCTTGGTTGATGAAAGTTCCTTCTCTTCTTTGTTTGATGTCGAAACCAAGGAAGAACTTCAACTCTCCCATCGAAGACATCTTAAACTTGGAGGTCATGAGAGTGGCAAATTCTTCATTGAAAGCTTTGTTAGGAGAACCAAAGATAATATCATCAACATATAGTTGGCATACAAACAACTCCCCGTTGACCTTCTTAGTAAAAAGAGTGGGGTCGATTAGCCCTACTTCAAATCCACGATCTTGTAGCAACTCGGTAAGGTGGTCATACCACGCACGTGGGGCTTGTTTAAGGCCATAGAGTGCCTTATCGAGTTGATACACATGATCCGGAAAGTAGGGATCCTCGAACCCGGGGGGTTGCTTGACATAGACCAACTCATTAATAGGACCATTAAGAAAAGCACTTTTCACATCCATTTGTTGCAACTTAAAGTTGTGATGGGAAGCATAAGCAATCAACAAACGAATGGATTCAAGATGAGCAACGGGAGCAAAGGTTTCACCGTAGTCGATACCCTCGACTTGGGAGTAGCCTTGTGCTACCAATCTTGCCTTGTTGCGAATGATGTTCCCATGAGCATCTTGATTGTTCTTGAAGATCCACTTGGTTCCAATGACGTTGTGGTTCCCGGACGGTCTTGGCACCAATCTCCACACCTTGTTGTACTCGAAGTTGTTGAGTTCTTCATGCATGGCATTGAGCCAATCCGAGTCTTCGAGCGCCTCATAGACCTTTTGGGGTTCGACACAAGAGACAAACGCGTGATGTTCACAATAGTTTGCCAATTGTCTACGAGTGCTTACCCCCTTTCTTAGGCTTCCAACCACATTTTCCATGAGATGGCCTTGGGTGGTGAGCTTGGAAGCAATCTTCGCGGCACGACGCTCTAATTCCTCCTCGGGTGTGGAAGGAGGAGGGTTGACTTGATGATCTTGAGCGCTGTCTCGAGCTTGTTCTTGGCCTTGAGGTTGCTCTTGGTCTTGAACTCGCTTGAGAGGGAGAACTTGACCTTGGGCATCAATTAGTGATTCATCACTGTCTTGAGGTGGATCTTGCCCTTGGTCTTGTTCACGAGGTTGAGGGCCTTCACTTTGTTCTTCGGAAGCGTGTGGGTCTTGATGAGGTGATGGCTCTACTAGAGTAGAGCATTGTCCTTCTCCTTCGGCCACAAGGGGTTCCTCAATGGGTAGGATTTGACCAATACCCATTCTTCTTATGGCTTGGGGAGGAATTTCATCACCTACATCACATGTACCACTTTGCTCCACTTGGGAGCCGTTATTTTCGTCAAACTCCATGTTACACGTCTCCTCAATGAGTCCGGTGGACTTGTTGAGGACACGGTAAGCATGAGAGTTTGTAGCATAACCAACAAATATGCCCTCATGAGCTCTAGCCTCAAATTTAGACAATCGAACACCTTTCTTGAGAATGAAACACTTACAACCGAACACCCGGAAGTACTTGAGGTTGGGCTTGTTGCCGGTGAGGATCTCATAAGGAGTCTTGTTCAAGCCTTTGCGAAGATAGAGCCGATTGGATGCATGACATGCAGTGTTGATGGCTTCGGCCCAAAAGTTGTATGGAGACTTGAACTCCGCCATCATGGTCCTTGCCGTGTCCATCAACGTCCGGTTCTTCCTCTCCGCAACACCATTTTGTTGAGGGGTATAAGGTGCCGCATATTGATGCTTGATCCCCTCATCACTAAGAAACTCATCCAAGGTGTAGTTCTTGAACTCGGTGCCGTTGTCGCTTCTTATTGTCAAGATCTTTGCATCATGTTGACGTTGAGCTTCATTTGCAAAGTCGATGACGGTTTGTTGGGTCTCACTCTTCCTCTTGAAGAAGTATACCCAAGTGTATCTTGAATAATCATCCACAATCACCAAGCAATACTTTCTTCCTCCAAGACTATCAAAAGATGGAGGCCCGAAGAGATCCATGTGAAGGAGCTCCAAGGGTCTCTTTGAGTAGATGATGGTTGAGGGAGGGTGAGCCTTTTCATGAAGCTTTCCTTCGATACAAGCACTGCAAGCACGATCTTTGGCAAAACTAACATTTGTTAGTCCACGAACATGGTCCCCCTTGAGAAGACTTTGCAAAGATCTCATATTAATGTGGGCTAAACGGTGATGCCAAAGCCATCCCACGTCAACTTTAGCCATTAGGCATGTCACGGTCTTAGTGGGTTGCTCCGAAAAGTTAACCACATAGAGATCGTTCTCGACATGCCCAACGAAGGCTACTTTAAGAGTCTTGCTCCACAAGAGGGCCACGGTATCAATATCAAAGAATGTGGCAAAGCCCATGAGTGCAAGTTGACGAACGGAAAGTAAATTAAATGCAAGGGACTCCACAAGCATGACTTTCTTGATCGTTAGATCATGAGAAATGACAACCTTGCCGAGACCCAATACCTTAGAATGTGATGCATCACCCCACTCGACATTGGTGGGCATAGATGGAATCTCTTGCACGTCCACCACCAAGTCCTTGCTCCCGGTCATATGATTTGTTGCTCCACTATCGAGCAACCATGATCCCCCACCGGAAGCAAACACCTACACGAGATCAATGCTTGGTTTTAGGTACCCATTTAGTAATGGGTCCTTTGATGTTAGTAACAAGGGTCTTGGGAACCCAAATAGACCATTCAATGTATTCATAAGAGGAACCAACAAATTTAGCATAAACATGTTCATCACTAGCACGACACAACACATATGAAGGATTAAAGTCGCCAGCTTTGTTTGAGGAAATGTTCTTGCCCTTTTGGACATCAACTTCCTTCACTTTCTCCTTCTTCTTCTTAGAAGTACCCTCTCCCTCTTTCACGAACATTTGTTTGAGGGGAAGAGGACGATTGGCCTTGTTGTTCTTCTTCTTCTTGCTCTTGGACTTGTGTGCAAACCCAATTCCTTCTTTGCCCACAACTTCCTTTTGATTGCTCAAAAGGTCGTTGAGGTTTTTCTCACCTTGAATACAAGTCACAAGGCCCTTCTCAAGTTGTTCCTTCAACTTGGCATTTTCCTCCACAAGATGCACATGCTCACAACAAGGGTTAGTAGCACATGCATTATCAATTAATACCATATGAGGAAAGGTGGCCTTTTCCTTGATTAGCTTAACTTGGAGTTGAGCATGAGACTCCTTGAGGCTAGCATGAGTACCCTTCAAGACCTTGTGGGCCTTGTCAAGTATCTCAAAATCCTCTTTGAGTCTAGCATGATCAACCCCAAGTTTAGCCTTCTCAGAGGTTAGCACACAAGACATGACAAGAGCATGATCAAGATCTTTCCTTAACTTAGCATGGTCATCATTGTGTGACTCCTCAAGAGTCAAACGATGCACACGCTCTTCCTCAAGAGCATTAGAGAGATCCGATATCTCATCGGCATAGTCACGACTATGACCTTCCATCTTGGAGATGGTTTCTTCGTGAGCCTCGATCATGTCATTGGCCTCACCAAGTTGTTCCAAGAGAGCAACAAAGTGCTTCTTTGACTTTCCCTTGAGCTTACTCATAAAAGACTCAAATTCGTTCACTTCCTCATTAGACTCAACATGTCCATCAATGCAATCCTCCACGGAGGGATTAGTAATGAAGGTGGTTGTGATGTTGGGGGTTACCTTGTTTGAAGCCTTAGCCATGAGGCATCTAGTGGTGATGTTTTCGTTGGGTGATTCGAAGAGAGACACCCGGGGAGTAGCAATGGCAATGGATGCCATGGCCGTTGCTTCTTCATTTTCATCATCATCGTCATCCTCTTGGTATTCTTCTTGAACCACCAACCCACGCGTGGGAGTCTTCTTGGCGAAGTTGTTCTTGTTGGGGAAGGACTTGGCTTTGTCTTTTCGAATGAACTTGCCACCATTGTCTTCCCGCTTCTCGTAAGGACAATCCGCAACGAAATGGCTCACATTGCCACAGTTGAAACAAGTTCTCACTCGTTGTTTGCCCTTGACGCCACTTGAGTTGTTCTTGTTGAAGTTGGGTCTTGAGCTCTTCTTGCTCCAAAATTGTCTTGAAGCAAGGGCCATGTGCTCATGGTAATCAAACTTGGTGTCTTCGGGGTTGCTTTCCTCATCCTCCACTTCTTCCTCAATAACCTTGGCCTTCCAGGCAAGGTTAGGCTTCTTTACTCTTTGAGAACGGAGCACCGCATTGTCGGCGGTCTTGTCCAAGATGCTCATTGCAACGAACTCATCCAACACTTCACTTGAGGTCAAGGTGTGGAAGTCCGGTCGTTGACGAATGACGGAGGACATGGCTTTGTTGTAGGGCATCATGGCCTTGAGGAACTTCCGCTTGATCCAATTGTCATCCGTGTCCTTGCTTCCATGATCTCGGAGTGCCACCGCGAGTTTGGTCACTCTTCGAAAGAGCTCACGAGGTTCTTCGTCTTCTTTCATTGCAAACTCATCGGCTTCATCTTGCACCACCTCATAGTTGGACCGTTGAATGCTAGCACTTCCACGATAGAGACCCTCGACACATTTCCATGCTTCTTTAGCCATGACATGGGGTCGAAGGTGAGGGAGATCTTCGGGAAGGATTTCATCTTGGATGATGAAGAGAGCACTCTCATTGAATTGATTGTCCACGGATTCTCGGGGGGTGAAGTTGCTTGGGTCATGAGGATAAAAACCTTCTTCAATGATTCTCCAAAGGTTAGTGTTCACATGTTTCAAATGACGCTTAAAGCGATAGACCCAATTATCAAAATCTTCATGTTTCTCATATTTAGGAGGTGGACCGGCATGATTCAAATGAGTGGAGGGGATAGGCCCTCCATAAACCGGTGGTTCCACATGGGCAAAGATGCCGGTGCCGTTTCTACCACTAGTAGAAGGACTCTTTTCATTGTTAGCTTCCCTTTTGTCGGAGATAGCATCCGTCACCTTGTTAGTAGGATCACCCACTTTCATAGGCGCGGTAGATAGTTTGAGTCCCTCTAGGAAATCATTAAACATGCTTTTAACCTCGGCCGTCATGGAGGTTTTCAATGTGTCTAAAGCCACATTGAACTCCTCACGAGAGACCGAGGTTCCCCCTTCGGCCGAAGATGAGATGGGATTCACACCGAAGTGTTCCTCCGCACCATCGTTGGTGTCAACCATACTCTTCGGACGGCAAAGTCCTTAATAAAGAGACGAGGCTCTGATACCAATTGAAAGGATCGAGATGGTTGACTAGAGGGGGGGGTGAATAGGCAACTAACAATTTTTAACCTTTTCTTTACCAAATTAAACTTTGCAACAAATAGGTTGTCTAGATGTGCAACTAAGTGAGCAACCTATATGATGCAATATCAACTAGCACGCAAGCAAACAAGAGATGTAACAATAAGTAAGCTTGCGAAAGTAAAGGCACGAAATAACCAATAGTGGAGCCGGTGGAGACAAGGATGTGTTACCGGAGTTCCTTCCTTTTAAGGGGAAGTACGTCTCCGTTAGAGCGGTGTGGAGGCACAATGCTCCCCAAGAAGCCACTAGGGCCACCGTATTCTCCTCACGCCCTCACACGATGCGAGATGCCGTGATTCCACTATTGGTGACCTTGAAGGCGGCGACCGAACCTTTACAAGCAAGGTTGGGGCAATCTCCACAACAATCGGAGGCTCCCAACAACAACCACACCACGAAGCTTCACCGCAATGGAGTATGGCTTCGAGGTGACCTCAACCGTCTAGGGTGCTCAACACCCAAGAGTAACAAGATCCGCAAGGGATAAGTGGGGGAATCAAATATCCTTTGGTGGAAGTGTAGATCGGGCCCTTGTCACCCAATCCCGAGCAAATCAACAAGTTTGATTGGCTAGGGAGAGAGATCGGGCGAAAATGGAGTTTGGAGCAACAATGGAGCTTAGAGGTGGAAGAGGTATTCAACTAGAGGTAGAAGACAACCCTTATATAGTCGTGGAAAGAATCCAACCGTTATCCACTAGTTCTGCCCGCGACACACGGTACTACCGCTCCAAGGACGCGGTACTACCGCGGCGCCGCGCGTACTACCGTAGTCCACCACGGTACTACCGTGGCAACTGCACAGGCCGGAACAAGCCTGAAGAAGGGGCTGTACTACCGCTCCCCCTTGCGGTACTACCGCAAGGCAGGAGGGTCACGGCCTGGGAAGGGCGCGGATGAAAATAAATTACATCCGTGCAAACTTCCGCAGAAACTAGGGTGGTGCGAAAACCCGACGCGGTACTACCGCCTGCGAGGTGCGGTACTACCGTGGTCGGCGCGGATGAAAAAAATTTCATCCGCGCCTACTACCGCGACACTGCGGAACTAGGCCGAAAGGGCCACGGTACTACGACTCCAAGGGAGCGGTACTACCGTGGGCCACCACGGTACTACCATGCTGGACGAGCGGTACTACCGTGAATGGCGCGGATGTAAAAATTACATCCGCCCCCTACTACCGCACCGGAGCGGCACTAGGCCAGGGAGCCGCAGTACTACCGCACCAAGGGGCGGTACTACCGTGAAGAGCCGCGGTACTACCGCTCGTACCTGCGGTACTACCGCAAGAACAGCAGTAGTCGCCAGTTTTCCACACAACCAAGATAACGAGGGGTAGCTCCAAAGTGCAAGGAAAGGAGGGACAAGTGTACGTGTGATTCCACCCTACCTTTCCGACGCGGACCCCCTCTTAATAGTACGGCTCTCCTACGACTCAACTCCTCCAAGGAGAAACGTAGAACAACGCCGGCTTCAACAGTCTCCGAGAGGCACCGAATCGTCTTGTACCTAATGATGAGAAATCTGAGGGACTCAAGGCACACGATTAGTCCGCACGAGCATTGTCATCAATCACCAAAACACTTAGGGAAAATATG